>NC_056519.1:25546070-25570537 GCF_014905685.2 Nematolebias whitei
TTCCAGTTCAGTTTTAGGTTAATGACTCCTTCTGCGGTCATTACCTGTGAACTATTGGGAACTAATGGAAAGCGGAAAGCTTTTTTAATTAGTTCTAGACCAACGTGTTTGTGAACCAAGGTTTCGTAGAAAGCTTGGTTAATTGCTGATTTATCTGTCCACAGAGACAGAACAGCATCGTTGGTGTGGGACCCTTGGATCTCTACACCCTTAACTACCAGTGGTAGGTAGTGTTTGGTGGACTCTGGCTGCTCCAGCTCACAGAGGATGCTGTCTTGTTGAGTCAGAGTTTGGACCACTTGGTGGGTCTCTTTGGTTTCACATGATGTCAGAGGAGTACTCACCGGGCTCGTGTCCTCGGCTGAGGAGTCCTTTGTGCCTTCCGCGGTACCTGCTGTTGGGCAGTCTGTGTCACACTCCGGAGGCGTATCTATTGGCAGTGGTTTGCTCACTTTTGTCCACATTATTTGATCACCATAATCTATAATCGCGTTAAAGCGATTTATAAAATCCTGGCCAACCAAAAATGGGAATGAGTCAACATGGGTCACGTGTACCGGGTGGTACAGTGTCATATTGCCAATCTGCATGTGAACCATTGCTATAGCTGTCAGGGTTGTTTTCATTTCTGAGAGACCCTGCATTTCTATAGCACATTCAGAGAGAGGTATTATCCTGTTAACACTGGCAGCGGCCGTCCTCAGCTCCTCGAACAGTTTAGCTGACATAATTGTTATGTCTGCCCCACCGTCCAAGAGTGCTTCGTGTGTGAGGACACCTTCGAGTGTTACTGACAGGTACGCCTTTTTGGCGACCCCCTTTCTGATAAAGTTACACAGAAACCTTTTGGTTTTTTTCTGACGCTTCTTCGCGCGTTCAGCCTTATCTGTGTAATCTTGGTTTGTCTGAACCGTCAGCACAGCAGAAGCTGTTTCTGAGTGTTCAGCCTGCGATGACTCGTCATCGTTTGTGTGTGTGTTTACCCCCCCTTCTTCTGATGAGGGGTTGTTTGAGGCAACAACAGTTATGTCTTGGTGTGTTCCACCGACATCTGTTATGTTGTCATTCGCGCCCTCAGATGTAATGGGAATTACATTACTGCATAGTGCTCCTGGATGGGTTCCCGTGTCAGTGTGTTTCAAAGTTTCTAACAACCTGCGTATTTTCTCTGTCTCTTCCGAGTTCAGAGGTGTAGGGCCTTGTTTCTGGAACTTTTGTGATTTTTTCGCCTCGGTTCGTTTCGTCCGAGGTGGGGGGACGGTCAGGTACGTCTTCCGGGGGTTCCTTCACGTACTGCCCCTGATGATATGGTTTCCCATATCGTTGCGTCCTACGCTCACCCCTTTTACGATAATCACGTTCATCCTCTGAAAGAGGAGCATTTTTGTCCCAACGTGCACCTTCATTACGTGGTTTGTTATTTTGAACAGACTGTTTTCTCTCCTTCTTAGGAGGAGGTGGATACTCGCACCTTCCTTCCATTTCTAGGGAGTGGGGTTTAACCTTTACACCTGGAAACACTTCAATGGGCGTCTTAGCATGAGAACTTGCTTCAAACACATTCACAGCACACTGCTTAATCTCACTGATGGATTTTTCTCTGAAATTTGCCATCATTTGTACTGATTGTTTAAAATCAGTGTGGAGATTTTTGCTGAAAACAAACTTAAAACCTTCTTCTTCCTCCATTCCGGTATCATTTCTGTTACCAAAATAAGCTTGGAAGATTCTTTTGTAATAAACTTTTGGATGTTCAGCTTTACCCTGCGTGACCTTTTCTGCGGCTGGGTATCCAGCTGGTCCTGTGCAGGAGTCGTACTCTTTGATCAGGGCATCACACAGAAGTTTGTAATCCCTTCTCGTTGCATCTGGTAGACGCTCGATGAAGGTAAACACCTCTCTGTCTGATGTGAGTCGTATCAGACTGATCTTATCTTCTACCGTAGCATTAGGATAAGATCTCAATCTGAAATCCAGATCTCTGAGGTACGCTTTTGTTCCAGATGAGCCCAACGGTCCAGGAACGAAGCGTTGTACATATTTTGAGATTTTTTGCAAGTCATCCATTGATGGAGAAGATATCAATGGTCTCACATGCGTGATTGGTGCAGATTGGTCAAGGCCTGCCCCTACCGCCCATAATGGGGGTGGGGGTGGCTGATAAGGAGGAAGAAGTACATATCGGTGCAGGTCTGTCCCTACCACCCGTGATGGTGGTGGGGGTGGGGGCATGGTGTCAGGAGGAAGAGGTACATATTGGTGCAGTTCTGTCCCTACCGCCCATAATGGGGGTGGGGGTAACGGCGTGGTGTCAGGAGGAAGAGGTGCAACAGCATCTGTCTGGGGAGGTTGTGGCTGACCCGGACCCTGATACTGTTTGTCTCTGAGTCTCAGACCAGCTCGCCCTGTTCCAGAAATCTGGTTTGTAGCTGTAGCTAATTTCTCCTTACAAGCTGTCAGGTGCTCCTGTGTTGTCTGATATTTACTTTGTAAATTCAGCCATTGTCGGAGTATCCCCGCCTTGTCTGCCTTGCAATCGTCCAGCTCCTTTAATGCGATCTGTAACTGTGCTTGTAGCACATCGTTATCTGAACACACGGATTGGTACGCACGGTCTTTATCCCTGGCTTCCGATAGTGATGCCTCAAGTGCTTGTATTTTGCTGTTCAGCAAATCAATTTCTGCACGCGCATCTTGCTGTAACTAAAACATCTGTTCATAATGTTTCGTCATGAGGGCCTCGTGTTCGCTTCTAAATTGAAGGTGGTGTTCTTCAATTTTCTGAACAAACACTATTTCACTGTCTAACCTTTGTTTGAGGTTATCAGCTTTCTCAACAGCCTTATAGAATGATTCTTTCAGCAAAATTGCGATTTTAGCCAGCTTTTCATAACTTGACTTTGTGATTTCTGTAGAGGTCACACTTTCTGCAACCTCCTTCAGATTGTCCAATAACTCTTTTGGGTTCATGCGCTCTGTCTGATTCATATATGGATGTAAGGACGCTGCCAGAAGCGCTAATGCGTTCTCCAAGCAGTCCGCCATCCCTTTTGGGTCAAAGTCTTTTTCTAACACACCTGTCATGTTTTCCACTGTGTAGCAATTTATCTGTTTAAAACAGTTGCAAGTTTCAGATATTTTACAGGTAAATATTTGTATTCAAGTCAATGAGTTTTCACACTATTTTAGCTTTTTGGGTTTACACAGAAGTACTGTTATAAGTCAACTTATTCAAATGTGGGTACCTTTCTCAGGTTTTACCCCAATTCATGAATATTTAAGTAAATGCTCTCTGGCAGTGTTACTTTTATGTGCTTATTTTTCAACAGATATCATTTACCAAGCTATTTTTAGTGTATTTTACTCTAAAGCACTGAATTTTTTATAAACCTGCAATTTTTCTAAAATTCTCACAGCAATCATCGGTTTAAAGCGTTTTTTAAACCGTTCTGTTCCAGAAATTTGCTATTTTAACAGTTACTCATAGAAGCAAGTGGTGAAAAGAAAAAGAAAAGTTGATGATGTATCAGGATTAATCAGTCCTTCCTCAGAAAAACTGTTATTCCTGTTGTCCTCCTGTCAGTGACTTCTATTTAAAATTAAATAGGAAGATTTATTTTTAGGTGGCAACTTAAACAGAAAAGTTTCTTTTTCCTGATAAGTTTACTCTTATTTAGTGATTTTGCAATTAAACGTGTATTATCTTTCAAGCAAAATGAGTAAACTTTTCAACTCTGTGAATATTTCAACCGTTTCTATTTTTTTAAAAAGTTCCTAACTTTATTTTGTACCTTTTAAGGGATTACCAGTGAATAAAGTCTCTTTGGTAAATGCTCTTTGCATAAATACCTTTATAACTTTTAAAATGCAAGATAACAGTGTTTATTCAGCTAGAGGAAGTTTGTTAACTCAAAAATGCCTTACAGAAAAATAAAAACGTTTAATTTCACTCTTTAAACCTAAAACTGAAGTGAAACTGTGATTTAAAGTTTCTCCAGGAGGGGGAAGCGTTTAGCTTTCTACCAGCAGGAGTCTATGACGACTTCCTGTGACGTTCGGTTGACATCCTGTTGTTAGCCGCTTAGCTTAAAGTTAGCTTCGGCTAAACTCGGTTAAAATCAACATTTCTGAACGAATTCAAGTGTAAACGTGGCGTAGTTTCAACAAGCACGACTTTTATGCATGAACATGAGTTTTCTGGACATATGGCAGCTTTATTTAGTGATTTTAAGCACGGCAAAGCTCATTTCCGACATGGGGGAAGTGACGTGACACGTCATTCATCCGGTCGTTAGCTGTTAGCTTAAAATTAGCATCGCTAGCGTTGTTCAAAACATCATTTAATGACGGATTTTAAACTCTAACGTGGCAAAATTTCAGCGAGTATGCTTCGAAGAACTTAACCAACGTATCAAAATACACTTTTAAAGCGCTTTTCAGCTTTAAGAAGCAGATTTTATTTCCCTATGAAAACGAATTTTCATTTCCGGGTCACGTGACTGAAATCACCAATGACAGAGCAGCGCAGGGTTGAGAGGAGATGACGTAGCCACGTCAGTCAACCTTCTCAGCAAATCAGAGCGCTCCACAACAGCAATATTCAACCAATCAGGAAACGTTAAAGCAACTAGCATGCTAGGTTCACGTGAACTAAAATTCGTCAACTTTTCGTCTTTTAAACTGTCAAAATGCACTTTTTCTGTTAAAAAATGTAACGAATCAACTCTGAGCTTTGCGGAGTCGGCTCTCCGTGGCACAACGTCTTTTAAACCGTTTAAAACAACTCGTTCGAACTTAACAGAACCGAACCGTCCAGAACCGCATCTGGACCGTCTTTAAACAGAATAGAGCGTTTTCACCCAGCTCAAAACCTTTTTAGTTACGATAACAGGCGTACAAATTCAGCTTTCATAAAGACTTATGACACTATTTCAGCTTTCTGTGAGCTTCACAGACCAACACGCTTAAAAACATGCAGCGTTTTGACTTCAGGCGGTGCAGCAGCTTCAGCAGCGCGCTGCGTTCAATCACAGCTGACAACTGTTATTTTTCTTTTATGCCAACATGTAAAAAAATCAATCTTACACGAATTTACAGTCATTTATGAGCACGTTACGGGCCACCAACTGTAGTATGACATATAGGGAAATATATGCATACTTTTCACGAGTTCCTCATCTTTCTGACTGTGTAAATGTCGTGCATTGAATCTTAACAGAAATGTAACGAGAGACGTTATTTATGTTTGACCCATCAAAATGAATGCGGTCATTTATTTTCAGAATCAAAGTTTAACATCAAACATTTACATTAATTTGGCAAAATATGAAAATAATAACAGACAAGTTTCACAGAAAATGGGCTTCAATCACACGGCGGTGATTGAGGACTTTGCTTCAGATATTTCTAAATTATCTGTACTGATTTTAAGAGAAAGCAGAGTTTAAGATGGAAATGGAGATTTATCTTACAGAGAGATTTGTGAGGGAATTAATCTGTTTGACCAGAAAACGTGCACGCTCCATCAGATCTCAGCTTGCGACGGTACGCTTGTCGAAGTAGAAACCGTTACCTGGTTGATGATAAATCAGCTCGGTATAGGATCCTTCCTTGACTCTTTCAGCGTCCCCGTTGAGAGCAGCTGAAATCCTTCGAAGAGTCGTACGAGGTTGTTCAAACAGAAGTTATAATCCCAAAACGTCTCTGGATCATCCTGAACGCGTTTGCATCCAAGAACTCTAACTCCATCAACTCATCAGCACTCTCTTTGTGGAACTCTCAGAGTTCTGCAGCATCAGACTCTTTTTAGCTCCATTAATCTTCAGCGTCTGGTTTCAGACTTCAGACTTTTGCACTCTCTAGTTGAACTCATTTCTGAGCGCAGCAACTTGCAGCAACCGGAGCAACTCCGCAACTACATGAACTGGGAAGTTGCCACATTTTAAATGGGTCGACTTCTGGGTCATTTGAGAGCTTTTTGATTGGTCGATGGACCAGGAAAAGGTGTGGTTTGTATGTAAGATGTTATCATAAGTCGAGGTCAGAGAATGAGATTGTTTAACAACAGACAGAAAGATTATTGCAGAAAACCAGACTTCATGGAGTCAAACTCTTCTGTATCTTCTGTAAAGATTAAACATGACATTTTTTCTCGGTAAACATTTTAGTTGACCGAAACCTGACTTTTAACATACTTACAAAACTTGGCTCATTGAAGACAGAAAATCAAGAAATGCATATTAACCTGATTTCTTCTTTGAATGAGGAATAAAAATCATTACTTACTGTTTATGTAAAATAAAAATGAGTAGTTTTCTTCAACCTGTAAACATTGAGTAAACTAACACAATTTGATTATCAAACATTTGTAAAATAAAAATGATCATAGAGAATTGTCTTTTCTGCTTGATTAATTCAAGAAAGAAAGTCACCAGATGGCTCAAACTGTATTTCTGGATGCAGATCAATGAAATAACAGTCTCTGTTCATCTGGTCAAGATTTGGGGTCAGATCAGGTTCACTACAGGGCGGAACTGTTCAGTAATTTAAAAACATACATGAGAATTTTGAATTGGATCCAAAGGTGAATGGGTAGCCAGTGCTGGGAGGCCAAAACTGGCGTGATGTGCTCTCTATAGCCTGTACCAGTTAAAAATCGGGCTGCAGCATTTTGGACCAGTTGTAGACGAGCAATGGAGGACTGACTGATTCCAAACAGAAGTGAATTGCAGTAATCAAGCCTAGATGTTATGAAGGCGTGGATCACTGTCTCAATGTTCTTTTTGTTGAGTATAGGCTTCAGCTTAGACAGCCGTCTCAGCTGAAAAAAACAGGATTTGACCATCATGTTTACGTGACTGTTGAGTTTTAAGGACGGGTCCATTATCACCCCCAGATTAGTCACCTTTTGTTTCTCTAGCGGGGCTAGAGAGAAAAGGTCAATGTCATGGTTCATGAGTGAGCCACTGGGATGGAACAGCATGACTTCAGACTTCTTCTCATTGAAGCTTAAGAAGTTTAAAGCCATCCAGTCCCGGATGTCAGCCAGGCAGTCAAGAAGAGGCTGAATAGAGCGTGTGCCTCTGTGCCTCAGGGGGAAGTAAATTTGGCAATCATCGGCATAGAAATGAAAGGGTATGTCGTGTTTGCGGAAGATAGCACCTAGTGGCAGCAGGTATAAAGAAAAGAGAAGGGGACCGAGGATGGACCCCTGCGGTACCCCCCACTGGAGCGCTGTCGATGCCGAACTAAAATCTTTGATATTGACACAGAAGGTTCTGTCAGAGAGGTAGGACCCAAACCATTTAAGGGCTGACCCTGTGATGCCCACCCACTGCTCCAGTCTAGAAATAAGGATGTTGTGGTCGATGGTGTCAAAAGCAGATGTAAGGTCCAATAGGACAAGCAGCACAGAATCACCTGCGTCTGTGGATATGAAAATGTCATTAAAAATCTTCAGTAGAGCAGTTTCAGTGCTATGGAGAGATTTGAAGCCAGATTGGAATAACTCAAGGATAGCGTGATCCCCCAAAAACTGTTTCAACTGAGACTCCACAATTTTTTCCAGTAGTTTAGAGGTGAATGGGAGTCTGGAGACAGGCCGGAAGTTGGACATGACTGAGGGGTCAAGGTTAGGTTTTTTTCAGGAGGGGCTGGACAGCAGCATGTTTAAAAGTTTTTGGCACCACACCTGAGGATAAACTGCTATTCAGAATAGCGAGAATAAAAGGACCCAGGGTAGGAAAAACTTCCTTTAGTAGTCGAGGGGGGACCACATCAAAGGGGGAACCAGATGGCTTCATGCTGCACATTACCTGCTCCAGAGAGGACAGAGAGATGGGCTCAAAGTGGTCAAACACAGCCACGCACTGAGATGGGATGGACAGATCATGAGCTGGTGGAGAAATGAGTGCCCGGGTGTTTGCCACTTTTTCTAAAAAGAAATGGAGGAAGTTTTCACACAGCTCAGTTGAGGCTTCCAGAGGTGAAGGCTCACTGAGGCGTAGAACTGAGTTCAGGGTGGAGAAAAGAACTCGGGGGTTGTGGGAGTTGGAGACAATTAAATCAGAAAAGAATTTACATTTGGCAGCTTTAACGGTTTTCTGATAGTGACGCCAACTCTCCCTTAACATTTGAAAAGACACCTGGAGCCTGTCCTTCCTCCACTTTCGTTCAGCTTTGCGACACTGCCACCTAACGGCTCGCGTGACGTCATTCAGCCAAGGCTCTGATCTAAGTTTCGTTTTTCTGGTCTTAAGGGGAGCAGCACGGTCCAGAACATTTAAACAGGCAGAGTTGAACTGAGAGGTTAGCTCCTCAGTGGTAAGAGACACCGAGAGCTGTTCGATCCTCTCAGAGTTAAAACCTTCATTAAAACGAGCAGCAGTGAAACAGTTAATGGAACGCGTACGTGCAGGAACGCACGTCTTAGCAGTATGACCGGGGGGGTGAAGTCAAACAATACAGGCATGTGATCCGAAAAAACATTGTCATCGATTTTCAAATTAGAAACAGAGACATCGCGTGTTAAAACGAGGTCCAGCGTGTGACCGTGTTCCTGGGTGGGACCGTTTACTTGCTGAGTTAAATTAAGAGTCCAATAAATCTAGAAAGTCCTTCACTAAGGGCTTCTCCTGACAACACACATGCAAATTAAAGTCACCAATAAACAAAAAGTGAGTGTATCTCTGTGTGATATCAGCCAAAAAGTCAGAGAATTCATTTATGAAGTCCTTAGAACGAGGTGGGCGGTAGACGTGTGCACACAGAACCGTAGGAGAGTGTCCAAGTTCAAAAACGCTCAGCTCAAAGCTGGCGCGGGACACCGGGATGGACAACTGTTTACAGGCCAAGTTTGCTTTAAAAACTGTTAATAATCCACCCCCCCCCCCCCCCCCGCGCCAACCTGATGGCCGCGGGGCATTGAAACACAGACAGTCCGGGGGTAGTAGTTCCACCAAGGCGCTGGACTCGCCATCAGAAATCCAAGATTCTGTGACGAACAGAAAATCCAACTCCTCATCATTAAAAATGTCGTTGAGGATAAATGTCTTGTAACACTTGTACCAACATTTCTTCTTAAATTTGACAATTACAAATTAATGTCAAATTTCAAACAGCATTATCGTTTATCACAATAATTTCTGAGACAGTTAACCGCCCAGCAAAATTTGTTATCGTGACAGGCCTAGGTGGAGGTTCACCTTCCAGCAGGTCAACCACCCAAACCCACAGCCAGAGCTACAGTGGAGTGGATTTTGGAAGTTGTTTTGAATAAAATAAATATTCATGTGTGAGAATGGCTCAGATCTACACTCGCCGTGCAATCTGACCGAGCTGCAGCTGTTTTGTAAAGAATGGACAAGAAGTTCAGTCTCTAGATGTACAAATATGGTAACGGATGTGGCTTCTTACTGGAGGTTGAGGGTTTGGTTCCCAGCCCCTGCTGCATGCTGAAATGTCCTTAAGCAAATTACTGTACCCCTCCCCCCACGGCCCACCAGTATGCTTACCCGTGGATGAGTGGGAATAAAGTTTAGACAAACCCAACAAAAGTTGCAATAATGTAGTTGAACAAAGTGCTGACTCAGCTCTGAATACGAATACACGCCACACTTTACACATTATTTGTAAAAATAAAGTATTTTAAAGTTTGTGGTTGGAATGAAGACGTGTGCAAGGCTCCACACCTTCAGATACACAAGTCTTGTCCTGTGGGTCCCACAAAGATAACTGCAGCAGAAACCTCATCTGCTTCTGCTTCAGATCCGTGTGCGTGACGACAAAATGCCCCTCGCTCATATTGTCATCGCTGTGGAGGCAGTGGGCTGGTCCCACCCTCACACCATCCCCCTGATGGTGGCCAACACACTCATAGGAAACTGGGACCGCTCGTTTGGTGGAGGTGTGGTGAGTACAGAGGAACCACACAGCATTCAGTTCTAGTGGTATATCTTTATGGTCAGTCAGTTAAAGATGTAAAGACCAGATGGAGTGTTCAGAGCTCAAATGGAGGCGTGTTTATTTCAGAAACTCATCTTTTGTTCATTTGTTGTGTGAGCCCAGAACCTGTCCAGTAAACTGGCTCAGATGGCCTGCCAGGGAAACCTGTGCCACAGCTTCCAGTCCTTCAACACCTGCTACACCGACACGGGCCTGTGGGGGCTCTACATGGTGTGTGAGCCGGGCACCATCAGCGACATGATGCACTTCACTCTGAAGGAATGGTGAGAGCCCCTGCAGACACAACCACCTGAACCATCGGAGGAGTAATGACTTGTAGTCGCAGAATGGAGTAGTGTCTGTAAAGATGTGTGCACGCTGGCTGTTCAGGGAAAAAAATGTTACGTTTGTTCAGGACACCAGTCATTTTGAATTATTTAACTTTATTGTCCCCTGTGGCAGAGTGAACAATTGGAAATGTCCCCCCATCTGACCATCTGTTGTGATCATAACTTGGGGGGGGGGGGGGGGGGGGTGAAGCAACCTGCCGACTTCTATGTTTAGCGTTTAGCTGCATCTTTAGGTATTGGGTCCAAAAGTGGGTTGCCATGTCAAAATCCAAGATGGCTACCGCTGTGTTTGCATGCCAACCACCACAATCATTTGAGGCTTTGTAGCTTTTATTCCTTAAAAGTACAGTCTCCTCTAATGAGTGGGGTGGTGAAGGCCACCCCCTGGCTCCACCATTGTGCCTGGTGGATAAAATTACTCCCTCCACTAATCAGGGTCCGTCGCTCTGCACCACCTTGGACAGAAAAAAAACCAACCTCTCTTCATATACACAGTGCAACTTCCACCTACTTGAATATGTTGCACCAAAAATATTAGTTTCCCTTCATTCTGTTCACGTCCAGTCCAGAAACACTGAGCTGTAAAACTCCATCCACTGTTCTGCTCCGTCAGTGATGGGGACATCAGAGTACCACTTGTTGAAATGTTTGAAAAACTTTTCCTTCACATCCTTTAAAGCTTCGTGCTCTTTGTAATCTAATTATGTGTTTGTAGCCACGGTTTTGATACTTTACTTCTGCTCTCTTCTCTTTTGACTTGAAATAATTCAGCCCGTTGTTCAGATACTGAAAGTTGGTCTTCTCCCGTCAGGATGTCTCTTTGTACCAGCGTGACAGACAGTGAGGTGGCTCGGGCCAAGAATCTGCTCAAAACCAACATGCTGTTGCATCTCGATGGTAAGGCAGCACGACGGAGCGTCATGGTGGTGTTCTGTTCTCCGTGTTGACGTGGACTGACTGTGTCCAGGATCCACGCCCATCTGTGAGGACATCGGCAGACAGATTCTGTGCTACAGCCGCAGGATCCCTCCGCATGAACTGGAGGCTCGCATCGATGTAAGTGGATCGTAGTAGAATCTGTGCTGGAGTCGCAGCCTAAACCATCAGAACCCAGTCCAGTTGTGGGGGACGGACATCTTCAGCTCTCTCCTGAGACCTTAGATCGGATCCGTCAGGGCTCGGCTGGTCCACCGTAGGACTTTGGACTCTGAGGTCTTGAGCACCCAAACTTTCATTCTGTTGCCCCTTAATCCTGACTCATCTCCTTGTCACAGCATGATGCAGCCACCACCATGCTTCACTGAGGGGTTGATGGGTAAACTGGGTTCTTCCAGACAAGAAAATAGTTTTTCCAGGTCTTCTGAGCCCAGATGGAGGTCTGCAGACCTGCTGGAGCATTCAGCAATTTTCTCACATTCTTACTGGGAGTGGTGGCACAGAGCTTAGAGAAGGTCTGTGATTGGAAGGTCGCCGGTTCGACTCCCTGGATCGACATCAAAATGTGGGTGGAAAAGGTGAAACCCCCACACCTGCCTCCACTCTGGGCCCTTGAGCAAGGCCCTTAACCCCCACATCTGCTCCCCAACAGTTCTCTTGAAAATGATTCCTCATGACTCAATGACACTACCTGCATAAATAAAGGTTAAATAAAAATGATTCATTAGTAAGGAGTCGTCCTCGGTCGACCTTACCCGTGTTAAAACGGTTTTTTACCGTCCATAAATACAAATGAACTGAACCGTTACTGCAGCAACATGTAACTACATTTATATAGAAAGTACATTTGAATGAATGGCCTTTAATTGATGTGTAATGTTTATTTGCATTTGCTCATTTTGTTTAAAGTAGAACTTTGTTGCAAATGTTAAATGTCTCCGCAGGCTATTGATGCCAACACCATTAAGGACGTGTGCACAAACTACATCTACAACAGGGCCCCCGCCATCGCAGCCGTTGGTATGTTGCACGTTTTCATACTAAGAGCTTGAAATGTAGATCAGAGCCAAGAACATAAATTATTACTGATCCCAGGCGTAAGAGTAAAATACTTTGATGACTCTGGCAGGAAGTACCATCTTTGTTAAGACATAAAAGCATCATGAAACAGTCTGTGGGAGTTAAACTGTTTTTCTTCAGGTCCAATAGAACAGCTGCCCGACTACAACCAGATCCAGAGCGGGATGTTCTGGAGGAGAAACTGAGCCGAACCGTTCTACAGGAACTGTACAGCAAAGGAGCAGAAATGATATTTAAGTCTTGTGTTTATTTAGGTTTTTATTATAAAATAAAGAATAACAATAATGTTAAAATAACAGATTCTATCATGGTTTGTGGTTCTTGTCATTTTTTATTCTTGGCTGCCACTTGTTCCTGAGCAGCTTTCTTGGCTTTAACCATCTCCACCAGTTCCTGTCAGATAAACAAGAGAAGCATGACTCAGCACGTTTAAACAAAGGTAGATATAGCAACGTCTACTGATCTAGTGGAAGACCAATAAAACCAGTTTGTCCAACATACCTTGTACCTCTTCATACAGTCCTTCTTGTTTCGTCCGGGCACTGCAGCGGCGATCTTCTCCCACCGTTCAGGTGTGCTCACTGGGTAGGTCTTCAAGGCCTGCTCCAGAAGTTTCTGTTCCTCTGTGGTCCAGGGGGCAGCATTACCTTCACCACCAGAGGCTGCAGGACCACACACACAACACGTGCAGTAACTGATTCTTATTCATGTCATAAATTGTTAAACAGCTGGTCTCATTCTGACCTGGTCACAAAATGTCATGAAAAAGCTCCACAGAAGTAATTCAGACGTGTCCACATCTTACTGGGTTTGACAAAGGACCCAAGAACATTTCATTTTACTGCTCTCTGCAGAAACCAAATGTTTCTTAATGTCGCTGAACTATTTAGGCCACCAGGGCGGCTGTGGCTGAGTGGTTAGAGCAGACGTCCTTCAATGCAAGAGTTGGGGGTTCGAATCCACCAGCAGTCACATGTTGAAGTGTCCCTGGGCAAGACACTGAACCCCTCATCGCCTCTGATGTGTGTCCCATCAGTGTATGAATGTGATCTAAAGCTCTGATTAGTCTCTTTTAGAATAATTTGTTCAATTAGCTTTGTAGAGATCTAGTATAGAGCTGTATGAATGGGTAAATGAGGCACAGATTGTTGTAAAGTGCTTTGAGTGTCTTGAAATAAGATTGAAAGGTGCTATATAAGTACAGTCCATTTACCACTGGCCACCTCTTGGTTCCCAAAGTTTCTCATTGCAACGACATCACTTGTAAAAACATTCTGCGTAATTTTCTCGTGTCGATGGATTAACTGAGTCCTTGAATTAAAAATCTGTGAAATCTAAGCCAACTTCCTCTTGTTGAACAAAGGGACTGAAAACATGTCAACAACGGTGACCAGTGGAAAACCCCTCTGGGATGTACATGTTTGTAAGTTGTTGAATAGAGGGGCTGAAACTGAAAGACTGGTCTAACACGGGTCCATAGTGTGGCCCACGACTGCCATCTGACCATTTCAGCATGCAGCAGCTGTTGCACATGTAAACCTGCATATTTAATGAACCTTTATTTTAAATACAGGGTTTTTTTTGGTTTAACAGCAAAATGGATGGAAAAACATCTCGAAATGAGCAAAATTAACAAGAACAATAGAGACCACTGGCTATAATTCATCCCATTCATTTCCTTTTCATGGCACAAAGCTTCACTGACTTCTACCTAAAGTCAACTTTTGGATAATCATTCATAAAAACCTGAAGCAAGTTTTGTCTAAGAACAAATTGCAGTGTATTTAATTATCAAAGGAAAATGGACACATTTAAAGAAATATAAAGTGTTATCATCTACATACAAGTTGATCGAACATATGAATCTGTTTAGCTGTAGATGTTTCAGGACTGATCAACTCACTTTTTAGTGATTGTTTATAAACACTTACTTATATTACGCTCGAGTTTCTGACAGTAAACTAAAATGAACTTTCATTTTAAACAAGAAAACAAAACAGCCCAACAAATATTCTTCTCACTCTTTAAACATAAAGTTAATGTCTATAAAGGCTTTTAATGTTTTGGACCTACAACAATTAAAAACTCCTGCTCCACCAACATTATAGTCAACTTTGATCCTTTCTACAAAATATTGTGTACAAGGAGGAATCACTATATGTACACTTGTTAAAAACCATCTTAAACTCTATTTTTGTGGCGTGCGAGTACTTTCACCTGCACAGTTTTGTCCTGCGTATGAACAGTTTGGACACCCCTCCAATAGAAGAATGCTGAGCTGTGTTTGTGGAGCTCCATCATGATTTAATTTGAAGTCTTGTGTGATGAGTCACACGCATGCTGTTAATTTCATATTAATTATGAATTAAGCTGTTTTGCTACAAACATGCTTCAATAAACATCAAAGTTCATGCTCAGTGGGATTACTGAGCATGAACTTTGATGTTTGGAACCACTTCCACCATCGCTGCCTCGGACGAGTCGACGGTCGAGAGGGCGGACTCCAGAAACCATCTCATCTTATCGCTAGTCTCTTTAGAATGATTTGTTCAATTATCTTTGTAGAGATCTAGTATAGAGCTGTATGAATGAGTAAATGAGGCACAGATTGTTGTAAAGAGCTTTGAGTGTCTTGATATAATATAGAAAGGAGCTGTATAAGTACAGTCCATTTACCATTTACAACAAACCAGTACAGCACTACGTTCCAGTAATGAGAGGGTCTTTATTTTCCAAGAGCCCCACTTGTTTCAGAATGTCGTAGAAAACCACTTACCATCGAATCTCTCTGAGGGCATGGCGTTGTCGATGGAGGGCGGCACGCACGTGTGCTCCTTCCTGAACTTCTCAAAGGCCTTTTTGTTGATCTCATCTTTCTGTAGAGGATCTGAAGACAACGGAACAAAGTCCTTTTGTAACATGGAAATCAAAAGATCTCAAAACTAAATGTCCATTTTATTAAAATTAATGATTTATATGCGTCTCCAGCAATAGGCAGCTGTCAAATAAACCAAATGTAATAAAGAGCTTTTAATTATAACGATCATTAAAGCTCACCATTGCGTTCTTGTCGTTCGAGCCGTGTTTTTTAATTTGCAGACTACTTCAGTATACTTTGCATTACTTTAATAATTCATGTTGTTTGGTCTGAAGACAGAGACGTGGACAAAAAGACAGGAGACAGAACTGGAAGTGGCAGAAATGAAGATGTTGAGGTTCTTCTTAGGAGTGACAAGGATGGAGAAGATTAGGAATGAGATCATCAGAGGTTCAGCACAGCAGGGCCTGCCCAAGACATAAGCAAACTAAGCATCTGCTTAGGGGCCTGGGGCCACTAGGGGGCCCCCTAAGTGGAATTGAGGTTTTTGTTTTTTATGATGATTTCTATATGATTCTATTACACACAATTTCATTATAAAGTTGTGATTTTTTTTTTCAGATAGTTATATTTTACCAGTTTGTTAATAGGTAGTTTTATCAATACATTCTGCCAAGTCCGGCCTTTTGAGGACATTCATGAGCTTGATGTGGCCCAAAATGAAAATGAGTTTGACCCCTGCACTAGAGGATTACATATAAAACAGAGTTGCAATGAGTTTATGTTATAGGTGGTGAATGGTCTGATCATCTGGCTGGTGACTGCAGGAATAGAGGGCCCCAAACCACATTTCACTCAGGACCCCATGGAGGCTTGGGCTGGCACTGCAGCACAGGTTGAACAACTGGGAGATCAAGTTAGAGAGGACACACTGAGATGGTTTGGACATGTCCAGAGGAGGGACAGTGGTTTGGACATGTCCAGAGGAGGGACAGTGGGTATATTGGTAGAAGAATGGTAGAAATGCAGCTGCAGGAAAAAGACAAAGAGGAGACGTATGGATGCAGTTAGAGAGGACATGAAGGTAGTTGGAGTGAGGACAGAGGGAGATGGAGGACTCGCTGTGGAGAACCCTGAAGAGGGAAAAGCTGAAAGAAGATCCATCAAAACAATCATCTTGATCAAGACTACTATGCTACATCAAGTTATTTAACTTTACAATAAAATGTCCCACAGAAACAGCTTTCTTCAAAAACACTTCTGTTTCAAATCTGCTTCGATATAGTGACTACTTTGGTCTTCCTTACGTTGAGCTTTTAGCTCCTGCTGCAGCCACAGACGACGATCCCATCAGAACCAATGAAGAGAGACTGAGCGATGCACAACGTGCTGCTGATTACAGCAAGAGATCCTCATGGAAGAGGGAAGAAACGCACACACCACCTTCAGTGGAAGCTCAAGACGACAACTACTCGCTCAGTGGACTGAAGAGCAGAACGACCGTGGCGACATCGAGGCCTTCGTGGCACTAAGTTTATAAAAAATACTTTGGTGACTTTTGAAGTAAGTCATCTTGTTTGCTTAAAGTTTCAACCTGCTGCTGTTGCTACTGAACCTCTGGTGCCAGTTCTGCTGCTACTTCAGAATATTCGGCTACTAATGTGAGAACAGCTAAAATTGTATCCTTGTACTCTTCAAGAAAAGAACCAAGCCATTGATCACGCTTGAATTCATATTAAAAATGATATTCGGCTACTTTCAGTACCCATCATTGTTCCTTTTAGCTGCCATTTTGCTCTTTTTAACTCAGAGCTACATCTTTTCTAATTTTAGCCACAGCATGCGTTTTTTTATTTTTACTTTTAGCAGCTGTTTTTCTACTTTTATTATCAGTTTAGCAACTTTTAGTTTTAGCATTGGTTTTGCTTTTTTAGCCGTTTTACTGCTATTAGCTTCGAGCTACTTTTCTCTTAATTCCAACGTTTGTCTTGCTCATTGGCGCCTCGGTTCGGCTCATTTCAGCCTTTGTCCCTGTTGTTTTAAAACCAGTTTCAGTTTGATTAGCAGCGCTCACACAATGTAAAGACTGGATTAAATTAAACTTCCATCTTCTGCTGATCATACCGAGTTTCTGGAGATTCTTGGCCTTGTTGATGACATCTTTGGCTGTCCTCTTCGTGCTGCTGGTCGAGTGCAAGTTCATGTAGTTGGCAATAACTTCCCATCTGGAAGAAAAAATTTATGTTTAAATAGTTTCACCTTTTTTTTTACATAGGCCTGCCTGGCTAGCCCCAATAATCTGTCAGATTAAGAGGACAGCTTCAGATAAACTGTGGAGCTTTCAAAGTATCGTTGCCCGCCGGCAGAAACATCATCAGCTGTTGCATGAGAGCAACGAGAACAAAACAACCGGACTGATGCGTCACAGCAACAAGCAGGAAATGTCAGAGGAAAGTTGCAGTGACCAGGATCTTGTGGTGACTCAGTTGGTAGAGCCTCTAAGTGAGAAGGTCGCCGGTTCAAATCCCGACGGTGGCCTTTCTGGGTGGAGTTTGCATGTTCTCTCCGTGCATGCGTGGGTTTTCTCCGGGTGCTCCGGTTTCCTCCCACAGACCAAAATCAGGTATGTTAGACGAGAGTGAATGGTTGTTTGTCTCGTTTGTCTCTATGTGTCCCTGTGATGGACTGGAGACCTGTCCAGGTGTCCCCCGCCTCTCACACAGTGACTGCTGGACATGAGCACCAGTGACCCAGAAAGGAAACGCAGGTAAAGCTAATGGAACAGTTTAATCCCACAGGAGTACCTGGCGTTGGTTCCAGCAGGAAAAAGGTTGACAGCTTTGATGAGCAGCTGCAGGTCTTCCTCGTTCCAACCCTTCCCTCCTCCCCCTCCCCCGCTGGCCTGCTCCGTGCTGCGAGCCGCCTGCCTGGCCTGAGCCTCGGCCTCCCTCTCCTTCTGCAGCTGGATGTTCACCTCCTCCACCTAAAGCAGAAACAAACAAAGTGAGAGCGTGGCGTAGCTAACGTATAGAAAGGTGGTCTCCAGACACGAGGACCATGAATGCACCATCGGTTTTACCTGCTTCTCTATCGCTGCCTTGCTCTCCTCTTTGGAGCCTGAGGCCAGGATTTCATTCAGGGACTGCAGACTACGAAGAAAAACTACCGTCACACATTCATACTTCTCAAGTTAAAAATAAAAACACAGTTTTTACAGCATGGAACATCTGAATTACTACAATACAGATTACCATATTTTCTGGTCTATAAGCCACTACTTTTTTCACTGGCTTTGAACCCCACAGCTTATTCAATGCTGTGGCTAGTTTATGGATTTTATTTTTTTTTTGACAGGCTAACGAGTTTCATGCCACCAAAGCATTTAGCCTCATCACACCCAGGCGTTCACAGAGCTGCTCAATACACATCTCTCTTGGGGGGGTGGGTCCTCGTGACTCAATGAGACTCCTTGTACAAGTAAAAGGTTAAAAAAATCTGACCAATGAAATTACAGAACAGATTACAGTCGAACTGATGAAACAGGGAGAGGAGAAAAGAACGGCACATGTGGAAGGTGAAGACAGTGATCAATGACTTCCTGGTAGGCTACTGCATTTTTTTTTTTTTACCAGACGTATATTGTATTTTATCTGTAGATGAACAGATGCTCGGATATATTCATCATTTAACACGGATTCCTCATTTTTCTGGACTGAATAAAACGTGCATTGAATTTAATGAAATGCAAACGTGAGACGTCATTTATATTTGACCCATCAAAATGAATGCGGTCATTTATTTACAGAATCAAAATTTAACATCAAACATTTACATTAATTTGGCAAATTATGAAAATAACAACATAAGCAATCAATCAGGAAAAATCATACGGCCATGATTTTTCCGTTGCTTCACCACAGACATTTATGAAACTGTACAATTATGATCTTTTACCCACACGGATGTGGATGAGCATTTTACACAGACATTTCTAAATATCTGGAAGTATATCTACTTGATAGAAAGTTTAAAGATGGGAAAGAAGTTTAGAGGGAGTAAAGATGGTAGGGGAGGGGAAGTGTTCACCAGAATTGACACTCTCCGTCAGAACCCAGCTCTCCCCGGTACGCTTGGTAGGAAACTTGACTCGTTACCTTTCTGAGGTTATCTCAGCAGATATGGAGCTCCGTTAACGCTACCTGTCCAGCGTCTCCTTAGGATGCTGTGAATCGTCAGAAGTAGTGGCGAGTGAAAATGTTATAATCCCATGGAACTCGGAAGAGCTCTGTTGTCATGTCAGGATCATCCCGTCTCTCACAGAACTGGTTGAACTGTGTATCCAGCAGAACTCCAACAGCACTCCATCAGAACTGAACAGAACTGTCCCAGAACTGTTCCAGCACCATCCCAGAGCTTCTAACAGAACTGTGTAGTTTACAGATCTCGAGCAGAGCTTTACCAGAACTGAGTAAACCAGGAAGTACTGACATTTTAAAGAGCTGTTTCCCGGTTCACTTTTGGGAGTATTACCATTGGCCAGAACCGACCAGACGGGGTGTGTTTTGTGACGTAAGAGGTTAGAAGACAGCAAGAATTGTTATGGAAAGATCAGAAATGTTCTCACAGACAGAGAGAGTTTTGTTTTGGCGCGTTTCAGAAACAGGTGCCAAAAACCTCTATATTTATGTCTGAGAGGATTCTAAAAACATGCCAACAACTTGTTTTGCGTTTGACTCCAACCTTGGACCAACTTACACTTGCTCATTCAAAAGCAGAAATCAGAAAAGGCATAATTACTCTGTAACAGCTTTGACATGAGTTCTAACTTTGCGTGAGAAAAAATCATTACACAGTTAATAAAATTGATTAGTTCACTGCAACATCTAAAATGGTTTGAACTAAGACACTTTGATTATCAACATTTGTAAAATAGTAATGATAATAAAACAGAGAGTGTTCTTTTCACTTGAATCTTCAAGAGAGAAAGTCTCAGGATGGGTGAACCTGTATTTCTGGATTCAAATCAATGAAATGACAGTTCCTGTCCCACAAGGTTCTTAAGGTCAAGATTTTTGACCTTAGACTTAGTTTTTGACATGGGCCTAGTCCACTACATATCACTGCATTATAAGGATCTACAACTAATATTATATCCTAAAAATAGGTTTACAAATGTTTATTGTGGTCACAAGTTAGTAACTTAGTCTGAAATGTTTACTATAACAACTCTAGATGAAATCTATAGGTGAACAGATTTGGTTCACTATTTGGCAAGAAATTGATCAGTTTTGTCTCCGTCACCCTTAATTATTGCATAATAAACAACTATTAATGATTTATAAAGTGTTTATAGAGGAGTTAATAACATATCTATAAACTATGTATTAGCCATCAATAAGGGGAGCCTTGCTGTAAAGCGTACCGGCCATTCAGTAGAGTAACAATGGAGGTGGTTGTCATGAAGACCTGTGGGGTCACTCTGTGTGTTGAACAGGAAACACCATCTGGTGGTTGATTCTTGATCCACAACAAGAGTTGCACATCTCTCAGTAGCTGTGAGCTGCCCCTCGTCTTACAACGTGAACACCTGCAGCTTATACACAAGTGTGGCTTATATACTAAGGGGAGTTTTTTTATATGTTATGTTATATGAGTTTGTATTATATTATTATATAATAAGGGGAGTGGTGGCCCAGAGGTTAGAGAGGTGGGCCGAAGATCGCCGGTTCATGCCCCGGCACCGACAACATAGAAATTGTGGGTGGGGTAGGTGAAGCACCCACACGCCCCCACCCTCATTCGCTCCACTTTGGGCCCATGAGCAAGGCCCTTAACCCCCACCATCTGCTCCCTAAACAGGTCTCTCTAGAAAATGAGTTATCGTGGCTCAATGAGACTACCTGGATAAATAAAGGTAAATGAAAAAAATAAAAAAAATAAAATACTGTATGTACAAAACTGTTTATTTAATTTTTTTTATATATTTATTGTGCACAGCTTATATTCAGGTGCGCTAAATAGTCCATAAATTACGGTACATACAGATACAGAGTTCAGAAGATTTCAAAGACGTCATTAGGAATGAAACAAAGAAGTTGGAGAACTTCAACAAGTGAACAAACCTAAACTGCTGTAATGTTCTGGTACTAACATCAGAGAGTGGTGAAGGCTGCACAGAAGTTGGAGTCAGTCTCCCCACCATCACAGACATTTACACCTCCAGATGCAGGAAGAGGGCCATCTGCATCATGAAGGACCCCACTCACCCAGCACACACACTTTTTGCCCCGCTCCCCTCAGGCTGGAGGTTGAGGAGCATTAAGTGTAGAACCACTAGACTGAGGAACAGCTTCTACCCTGAGGCTGTTAGACTCATGAATCTCTAACCAGAATAATCACTGTGAAAAAACATATCATGCTGCTGCTGATCTGTTTCAATGTTGCTGCTGATCTGTTTCATGTTACTGCTGATTTGTTTCATGTTACTGCTATCTGTTTCATGTTACTGCTGATCTGTTTCAATGTTGCTGATGATCTGTTTCATGTTACTGCTGATCCGTTTCAATGTTGCTGATGATCTGTTTCATGTTACTGCTGATCTGTTTCAATGTTGCTGATCTGTTTCATGTTGCTGATGATCTGTTTCATGTTACTCCTGATCTGTTTCAATGTTGCTGATGATCCGTTTCATGTTACTGCTGATCCGTTTCAATGTTGCTGATGATCTATTTCATGTTACTGCTGATCTGTTTCAATGTTGCTGATGATCTGTTTCAATGTTGTTGATGATCTGTTTCATGTTACTGCTGATCCATTTCAATGTTGCTGCTGATCTGTTTCATGTTACTGCTGATCTGTTTCAATGTTGCTGCTGATCTGTTTCAATGTTGCTGCTGATCTGTTTCATGTTGCTGATGATCTGTTTCATGTTACTGCTGATCCGTTTCAATGTTGCTGATGATTTGTTTCATGTTACTGCTGATCCGTTTCATGTTACTGCTGATCCGTTTCAATGTTACTGTGTTCATGCGAGTTCATCTTCTCACACAGACTCATGTTCGTGCTGCTGGTCAGCGTATTGTTTTATGCTAATAGTGCTTAGCTTATTTTTAGCTGATGTTTTTCTTAGTTCATATCTTAGATCTTATTACTGGTTTTCTTTTACATTTTATTGTTGGATGTAACTGGGACCTGTGTACACAGTTTTGTTGCTGCGAACAACAAAGAAACTCTGACTAACAAACACTGAGCTGCAGAGATTTGGGTCATTTCTCACGACACTTCAGTCTGACTTCATGACGTGGAAACATGAACTCCAAATCATTTGCAGATGACACCATAATTATTCCCAGATTGATGGGACACAACAGTTGCTTCTCTAAGATCATTGCTGTTGTCTTTCTGACTTGGCATTGTGTTAATCATCTGAATACTTCAAAACAACAAAATTCCCAAACGTTCAAAGATCCTCTCTCTCGCTGACCAGCAGCTATTATTTAGAATCGTAGTTTGGCTGCAACTTTACCAGCTAAGTGAAATGTGTTGATGTATTTACATCTTTATCTTTCTTTATGGCCGGCACACATTAGGTTCAGATCAGAGCTCACTCAGTTTAATATGGCAGAATATTTTTAAACAGTTCTTTGCTGATCGTCCTGTTTTTATGATTGTGTGGAGCAAAACCAAAACTATAAATCTCATTATTTGCAGCGCTGCTTTGAGCATACGACAAGTTTTATTCTACTCGTTACTAAAAGCTTCTGTGCTCATGCCGAGGTCGTCTTTATGTTCCTATTCTGTCATGTCTGCTTTCTTGTTTCCTCACAAATCCCAGTGAACCAACGCAACTGGTCAACTAAAAGATGTTAGGAGGTCGTGCGTGGACAGAGGAAGGTCCAGTCCTACACAAACGTGTCTTGAACACCATTAAATGTAATGACACCAATGATTTTAGAGCTTGCTCAGGTTATTTACAGTTACCTCGTCAGTTCCAGCCGGTCACAGAGTTTCTCCACTTCTTCCATCATTTTCACACTGTCAGCTTCACTGTCAGCAAAATAACTCCAGTTCTGTGGACAGGAAACAAATATTACTTAAACAGCTGAAGGGATCATGCCTCAGTTTATCAATGCTGATCAGTTTAACAACAGAAACACGAACGAGAGAAACTGCTTTTCCTGCAAAGATGCAGTGTGAATGGTTATTGCAGAAGAACTTGCTGAAAAACAGCTAAAATTAGCAAAAAATAAAATAAACATGCTGAAATGAAAGAACAGGTCTAAATTAACAGGAAAAAAGAAAGAACACTTATTTGCTGAATTAGGTTTGAATAAGCAGAAATGAGGACAAATATTAGGAAATCAGGGAAAAAAGCTACAATTAGCAACAAAAAAACAACATCTAAAGTAACCAAAATGGCTGAAAGAAGCTTAATCTAGAAGAAGGAAGTGGAAAAAGCTGAAATGAACTAAAAAAAAAAAAAAAGAGGAATTAGATGAAAATGCTAAAATTTGAATAAAAACAGCTAAATAGTAGCTGAAATGGCCGAAAACGCTGAAAACTAACAGAAAAATGCTGAAAGGAACATAAAAAGCAGGCAGAAAGAAGTTAATTAGGCTGAAAGTAGCAGGAATCACCACAAAATACTTGAATTTATCTGAAAACAGCTGAAATTAGCCAAAATATTTCTAAAAAGAAAAAAAAACATCTGAAAAGGTAGAAAAAGCTTAAATTAGCAGAAGGAACACGTTTGCCCAATTACGCTGAAATGAGCACAACAATTAGAGATTATCAGAAAAAAGCTGAAATTAGCAAAAAACAGCTGAAAAGAAGCTAAAAAGGCAGAAAGAAACTGAAATTACCGAAATCAAGTGGAGCGAGAAAATTTTAGTTGAATTAGACTGAAAAAAGTTTAAATGAGCGCAAAAAATGTGGACTTAGCTAAAAAAGCTTAAATTAGCACAAAACAGCTAAATTGTACGGTAGCTGAAATGGTAGAAAAAGCTGAAACTTGCATAAATAAGTTAGAAGAAGCATAAAAATGTTGTAGTTATCAGAATCTGAAAGGAGCCCAAAACAGCTGAAATTAGCTGAAAATAGCTATAAAAAATTAAATTTGCAGAAAGAAGCTGAAGCAGAACAAAATATGAAGGGGCTGTAAAATGTTGTAAACACATCTAAAGATGTGAAGGATGTAAAATGAGGAAAAAATGGCAGAAAAGACGAAATATTTCAAAAAGCTAAAGTTGCAACAATACCAAAAGTCATAGCAGGATTGTCCTGAAAGAGCTGAATGTTTTGATTTATGATTTGTTGAAACAGCTGAACGTTTTGATTTATGA
>NC_056519.1:25570547-25572400 GCF_014905685.2 Nematolebias whitei
TTGAAACAGCTGAACGTTTTGATTTATGATTTGTTGAAACAGCTGAATGTTTTGATTTATGATTTGTTGAAACAGCTGAAAACTGCAGGATGAGAATCTCGCCAAAAAAGTACAGAAGAACAATGGATCCCTGCAGAGCGAACGCTTCATGAACATGGTGTAAACGTGAACCTTGCAGGTGGTCCTCAGCTTCTGCCTCTCCTTCTTGATGGCTTTCTTTTGGATTTCTTTCTCCTTCTTTGCCTGCTGGGCTGCCTGCCTGGCCTCCTCCTCCTCCTTCTCCTTCGCCAAGCGAACCACCTCCAGCTCCGCCTGCCGCGCCTTTTACAAGAAAGGAAAGGATTAAAAATGTCCAAAGTGTGATTCAGAAAGTAATGTAGGAGTGGTCAGCTGAAGCAGCCGATGGTGAATGTGTTTAACAGCAGAGATGCTTCACACCAGACGTGAACTTACCTTCTCCTTCTCCTCCTGCTCTCGCTTCTTGGCTTCAACTTTTGCTTTCTTCTCAGACTCTTTCCTCGCCTTTTCTTCTTCTTTGAATTTCTTTATCCTTGGGTCACAGCTGTACGCCGTATCTGCAGCATAGTCACACTTTAGAAGACCCGCACCCTTCAGCAGGGGGAGCAGATGGTGGGGGCTAGGGCCTTGCTCAAGGGCCCAGAGTGGGGCAAATGAGGGTGGAGGCAGCTTTGGGTGTTTCATGCTTCCCACCCACATTTTGATGTTGTCGGTCCGGGGAGTTGAGCCAGCGACCCCCCGATCACAGGCCCACCCTGTCCAACCTCTGCACCACCACTCCCCCTTAAAGGACACAGCAACTTACCAACTAGAGTGCGGATCCTGTTCATCTCCTCCTTTTTCCTCTGAGCTCTGGAAGCTCGGTTCTGCTTTTCAATCCATCTCCGTTCATCTCGACTGCAGAAGGAAAGTTAACACGTCAATCCACAACAAGGACAAACAGGAAGTGTGTTAGAGTCCATGCCGAGTGGTGTTCACTGACAACGTTGTGTCAGCGACAGCAGTGGATGATAAAAGTTAGCGCTTTAGCTTCCGATCATTTCTTTTTTATCCCTTGAGCAGTTTAGCGTTAGCAAATCTAGTTTTGTTTAGTCAGCTAATTATAGTAGTTAGTGAAACTAATGTTTTGTTTAGCTGTGCCCACCACTGCATTCTAGTATTATATTACATACATTTGATTATTCTGTGAAGGTTTATGAAGTATTCTCTCTACGGTGATCGTTTCTCATCCTGCAGTTTTCAGCTGTTTCAACAAATCATTAATCAAAACGTTGGTTACGTACTGTAACCCCAGATTCTATGAATATAGGCGTAGCCCTTTAAGGCTGTCGCTGATGGGTTTATCCCGTTATGCGCAAGCATCATACTGAAAAAATTAGTCCACGCCCACCTGCTGTGTGGGCCCCACCCGATCCGTATAAATTACGTTAAGAGCGGGTAATCTGCTCCCAAATAGCTTATTCTTTTCTTCAGCTATTCAGGAGCCAGTGAGGCCCGACGCTTAAAGGGCTACGCCTATATTCATAGAATCTGGGGTTACAGTACGTAACCAACGTTCTATGTCATATAGGCTTCGCCCTTTAAGGCTGTCGCTGATGGGTTAAGGGCGAAGCGGATGTGGTCCTCGCCTCACTGGGTCCATCCGAACCCAGTAAGAAGCGGAAGCTTGCCCAAAAAACGTCTTGCCACTCAGTTCCCCATGTGCATAATTACGCATCGCGTAATTGTGTGCCATGCACAGACGCATGTTGCAACTATGCGTTCTGACAGCATGAATGCCCCGGAAAAACTTCAACGGGGAAGATATTGAGAAGAGGAGGGGGGGGGGGGGGGGG
>NC_056519.1:25572500-25581082 GCF_014905685.2 Nematolebias whitei
CATGAAGCAACTGATTCATGATTGAACAGTATAAACAGATTAATGTCAATGAACTGATTATTGAACAAATGAACTGATTGGTAACAATAGTCATGAACTGATTAGTGACAATAGAACCGAATCACAGACACAACTTGTGGCTGATAACAACATCTCACACTGTAATGCATGCAGACAGATGTGAGCTTAAAAAACAGAGTTCCATGAGAACAACAATATTCATTCTGTTAAAGCACTAAGGACAGAATGTGTCATGGAACGAGCCGTTACATCACGTAGGTAAAAGCGAATAAATGAGCAGGGTGATGACCATGCAGCCGCAGTGCAAATGTCCTGCATTGACATACCATTATGCAGAGCAGTCGAAGATGCGATACCCCTGGTTGAGTGTGCTTTGAGGTTGACAGGAGGCTCTAGATCTGATGCTCTGTAGGCTTCAGAAATGGCCTCACACAGCCAGTGTGACAGGCGCTGGGTGGATAACGGGCGGCCTGCGGATGCATCTCTATAATGCACAAACAAATGTTGAGTTTGACGCATTGCAGCTGTGCGCGCTATGTAACACGATAACGCCCGCACCGGACAGAGAAGATGAAAAGATGCTTCTTCTTCTGATTTGTGGGGGGGAGGGAAGAATCCCTCCAACGATATCTGTCTCGATTTAAAAGAGCTCGTGATGCTTTTAGGCATAAAGGCTGGGTTTGGTCTTAAATCAGCTGAACTACCGTCAGCCTGGATTCTGAGACATGACGGAGCGGCAGAGAGGGCAGATAAATCACTCACCCTCTTAGCGGATGTTAAAGCCAGCAGCAGGGCTGTTTTCAGAGACAGGAATTTCAGTGAAACTTGATCCAGAGGCTCAAAAGGAGCTTTGATCAGGGCTCGCAGGACCAGTGTTAAATCCCACTGTGGAACGAGTGGGCGTGAAACCGGTCTATGTCTTTGTACACCTTTTAAAAACCGCTTCATCAGCGGGTGGTTAAAAGCTGTTCTGTCCCCGAACCCTTCGTGGCAGGAAGAGATGGCTGCCGCGTACGTTTTAATCGTGCTGAACGCCAACTTCCTATCCATCAGCTGTTGAAGAAAGGACAGCACGCCACCTAATGGACATGAGGTGGCTTCCAAACCTTTCTCTGTACACCAACTCTGAAAAGCCGTCCACTTTGATGTGTACAGGGCTGTGGTAGATGCAGCACGTGAATCTTGAATTGTGCGCACTACCTCCTGAGGGAGACCCATCCTCTCTAAGCGGGACCGCTCAGCGGCCAGACCCACAGGTGCTGGCCTATTTCCGGGTAACTCCTGATCGCTCCTCCTGCTTGAAGGAGAGCATCTTCCCTCCATGGTAGTTTCCACGGGCGACCTGACAACAGACGCTGCAGGACCGGGAACCATGGTGCGTTCACGCGCTCGGGAGCTACCAGGAGAGCTGTCAGTCCCTCCTCCTGAACTCGGTTCAGGAACCGTAAAATCAGAGGAGGAGGAGGGAACGCGTACAGAAGCGTTTTGGGCCACGGGCTGTGGGCAAATGCATCCACCCCCAGCGGTGGATCGTCTCGAGGGCTCAGGGAAAACCATAACTGACACTGAGCGTTCTCTCGCGTCGCAAACAGGTCCACAGCTGCTTTGCCAAACTTCTGCCACGTCTGAAACATCAGGTCTGGATGGAGGGTCCAGTCCGCGTGACGTGGACCGCCCCTGGACATCACGTCTGCTCCTCTGTTCAGAACGCCGGGTATGTAAACCGCTCTGATGGAAAGCAGATTTTGGTGAGCCCAACACAGTAGCTTCCGTGCAATGTGTAACATCTGGGCTGAACGCACACCCCCCTGGCGGTTTATGTACGCAGCAGTCACCATGTTGTCTGTGTGAATCAACACGTGTTGATTCTGTAGCACGGGAGCAAAATGCTGAATCACATTCAGCACTGTGCGACACTCCAAAACATTGATGTGGGCTGATGTGCGGTGGGGCCACAGCGCCCCTACTGCTTGAGATAGGCATGTCCCCCCCCAACCTGACAGAGACGCGTCCGTGAAGACAGACACATGTGACGTGGGTCTGCTGACGGGGACTCCCTCTGACAGAGCCAGGGTGTTTCCCCAATGTCGGAGGTCTGCTCTCACGGAGGGAGGGACAGTGATTATCCGTCTCTTTTGTTTTACTGGATCCACACGCAGACGCGTAAACCACCTCTGGAGGCGCCTCATGTGTAACAAACCCAGCGGGACCACTGTGTGAGCTGATGACATCATTCCCAACAGCTTCATGACGGAGACAGCTGTTACCACTTTGCCAGGTCTTACGTGGCGTAATTGGTTTTTTAGAGTGTCGATTCTTGTTTGTGATAAGCGAGCCGTCATGGTAATTGAATTTAATTCCACTCCCAGATAAACAATTGTCTGGGCCGGGAGAATCGAGCTTTTCTTCCAATTTATGGCGAAACCCAGATTTAGCAGATGTGACGTCAACACCTGAGCCTGTATCAATGCTTCCTGTCTGGAGTGAGACAGGAGCAGCAGGTCGTCCAGGTAAAACAAAACTCTCATCCCTGCTCTGTGCAGTGGATGCAGGGCTGTCTCCACACACTTTGAGAACGTACGAGGCGCGAGGGAGTACCCGAAAGGCAGCCTGTTGTACTGGTACTTCATCCCTTGAAAGGCGAAACGCAGAAATTTTCTGTGTTTTGGGATGATTGGTATGTGAAAATAAGCATCTTTTAGATCGATGGAAACAAACCAGTCGTTTTTCTGGATGTTGTCCAACAGCTGTCTGTTCGTCAACATGTGAAAGGGTCTGTTCATGATCGCTTTGTTGAAAGCTGACAGATCCAGAATCGGTCTCATCCCTCCGGTCCTTTTGGGGACCAGGAAGTAGCGTGAGTAAAACCCTGTGTTTTCCTCCTCGTTGGGAACTCTTGAGATTACACCTTTTATCAGAAGCTCTTGGACTTCTGCATTTAAGGCTGAGATTTGGTCTGGTGATGACAGGACCGTCTCTATAACTCCTCCGAACGGAGGGGGTCGGGTTGCAAACTGCAGCGTGTAACCCTTGCATAACACTCTGTCCATCCATCTGTCCGGTGAGCATGTTTTTAACCACTCTGCGTGACGTTCGTGGAGTGGACGTGCGTTTAAATGATGTGCCGTGTTTTGAACGGATGTCATCCAAACCTCCGCCTCGACCGCCGTCATGCGTCGCGGAAATGTTTTCCGCGTGACCCAAGGCGAGGCTTTCTCGAAAGGGCTGTTCTGCGCGCGCCCGTGCGCTGTGACTGGATCGCGGACCAACCTTCATGTCCGGGCGGGGCGGTGTGCGCTGAGGCGAGGCGTGTGTCAGCTGGTGACGTCCAGAGGCTGCACGTTTAACGTCGCTGTGCGAACGTTGAGAGGTGGAGGGTGTGACGTCGTCAACGCCGTGCTGTCGAAGTGAAGGTTGTGAACTTCGCGGGAGCGCACGTTTTCTCTGGAGGGACGCGCGCCGCTCTCGCTGAGGGCGGGGCCCGTCATTGGATTCAGTCAGCTGTCTCACGCTTATGTCGCCGTGAGCTGCTGGTCGCAGAGGCGCGATGGATGACGGCTGTTCGCGTTTATTCAGGGAAAACGTGTGTTGTTTTTGCTGAGAGCGGGGACCTCCACCGGACCCGGCCTGCGGTCCCACATTTATCCCGATGTGAGCCGGTGAGCGCCGGGCAGCTGTGTGTGCATCATCGGCACAGTGCCGTTTGGATGGACGCTGCTTTTTTTGCTCGGGTGCGCGTTTAACACCGTTTGAGTGGTGATCGTGCGGTTCTGTTTGACAACAAGATATTTCGCTTACCGTGGTGTCACGTGAGCGTCTGGGCATGTGAAGGAGCGGCGGTGGGTTTAAAAAACTTTTATTTAAGGCCACCGGCTCTCTCTGTGTGGAGGATGTGTGTGTAGCGGCTGTGAGCTCATCCGAACTTACAGACTGGCTAAAAACAGGCATTCTGATTTTTGAAAAATCATTTATTTCACTTCCTGTTTCGTTCATACACACATCCCCCGCAGACCGTCATTTCTTAAACCTTCTCCCTCGTGAGCTCTGCGGTTTGTTTGACCCGAGCGCCGTCTGCAGGCGATCTCTGGGGAAGCGCTGGAGTGCAGGCTGCCGGGCTGAGGAGGGGTGGTCTCTGGCGGGCGGGGCTGGTGGTGGAGCTGGGCGAGACGAAGCTGCTGCTGCCGTGGAGCGTCGGTGCTTCTGCCTCTGCTCTCGACGATCCTTCCAGCGAGCTGGGGGACGGGATGGGCCGCGCGGCTTGATGAGATGACGTACCGCTTCCGACATCTCCTCCGACTGCTTGGAATTCGCCAGCATGGTCTTCAAGCTGCTTCCGAACAGCGCGTCCGATGAGATGGGGCCCTCCATGAGGTCCTTGTGCAGCTTTTCCGGCAGCAATGGGGAGTGACGGAGCCAGATGGAGCGTTGGATTACCGTCATCCATGAAGCAATCCTCGACAGGCAAACCGTGGAAGCGGCGCACATGTTGAGGACGGCGTCTGCCGATTTACACAGGGAGCTCTTCGTCTCCTCCGGCAGGCCTGAGGCCTCTAGCCTCTTCGACATGCTAAATGCTAACAGCGCCACGTTGTTGTTAGCCGCGGCCGCCTGAAAAGCACACTGGTGGGCTCTGTTGGAGAGCGCGGTCGCCACCTGGTCGTGTTTCCCCGGAGGGACGGGACGCTTCTCCAGCCTGGACATCTTCGCTCCGAAGGCTTCCGCGAGGCTTGGCTCAAGGGGGGGTACCGAGGGAAAACCCCGCTCGGTGAACCCCTCCACTCTGGTGATGGGGGCGTAAGTGGAGACGGGCGCCCTTAACCTACCAGGACCGGCTGCGGCCTCGTTCCAGTACGCTGTCACCGCAGGAAAACGAGGCCAAATGGGATCAGGACGGCGAGCCGGCGTGGAGCCAAACCTTCCCGCAAGATCATCCGATCTGAGCGGGGGGGGGTGAGGGGACGGAGAGCCCCTTAACGCTAGCAGCCTCCCGGATAATGGCGGGCAGCTCCGAGAGGAGCGCGCCCACGGCAGGGAGCGATGTGGTCGCTGAGGCGGGAAACCCCGGGGGAGTCGAGCATCCGCTCGGCCTCCCTCTTTCCAACACTCCGCTCCCCGGGAGGGAACGAGCGTCGGGGCTGCTGCTAGCGTCACCGGTCCCAGAGGAATCATCCGATTCACTCCGAGAGCCGGCGTCGAAGAAATCCATGGCGTCGTCCAGCGAACAGTCTCCCGCCACGGACAGGCAGTCCTCGATGGTAGCCTTAAACAAGGCTGCTCTCCTCTGCCTTTCCTCCGGTGGAAGCTCGTCACAGAGGCGGCAGGAGGAAGCGCGAGCGACGTGGCGGGGACCCAGGCATCCCTCGCAGGTGTCGTGCCGGTCGAAGCTAAGCAAGTAGCCGGTCTTGCACGAGGGACACAAACGGATGGTGCTGGAGCTGGACATCTCGACGAAAAAGGTCAGTTTATTCTTGATTTATTATGCTTGCTGAAGAAAAACTGGGAGCAGATTACCCGCTCTTAACGTAATTTATACGGATCGGGTGGGGCCCACACAGCAGGTGGGCGTGGACTAATTTTTTCAGTATGATGCTTGCGCATAACGGGATAAACCCATCAGCGACAGCCTTAAAGGGCGAAGCCTATATGACATAGAACGTTCAGCTCTTTTAGTACCATCCTGCTATGACTTTTGGTATTGGTGCAACTTTAGCTTTTTGAAATATTTTACATTTTCTGCCATTTTTTCCTCATAGAAAATGAATCGAGCTCATTTTACATCCTTCAAATCTTTAGATGTGTTTACAACCTTTTACTGCTCCTTTCATATTTTGTTCTGCTTCAGCTTCTTTCAGCTTCCTTCTGCTAATTTACACTTTTTTACAGCTACCTTCAGCTGTTTTGTGCTTCTAGCTTTTTCAGCTAGTTCCAAATTTTTGGAGCTAATTTCAGCTCTTTACACTTCCTTCTGGTAGTTTAAGCTTCTTTCTGCATTTTCAGCTACTTTTCAGCTAGGGTTTTTTGTGGTTAATTTCAGCTTTTTTAACTAATTTCCTAATTTTTGTGCACATTTCTGCTTATTTAAACCTAATTCAGCAAATATTTGCTCTTTCTTTCTTCTGCTAACTTAGGCTTGTTCTTGTGTTTCAGCTACATTTCAGCATGATTTTAGCTAATTTCAGCAAGTTCTTCAGCAATAAGCGCTCACACTGCATGTTTGCAGGAAATGTAATTTCTCTAGTAATTTTGGACACTTCTGAAAGCCAGCCCTTCCTCTGAGTTATTTAGTTTGACCAGTGAGTGCAGATGTTTGACTGTTTTGGTACTGGCCGACATAGGTCCAGTGCATCACAAGGTCACCTGACCAGTGCGCCCTCTAGTGTTGGGTATCAAGCACAACATGCATTATTTGAAACTGCGCATTGTATCTTTATTGACTTGAATGTATATCGGAGGCAGGAGCAATATGATGGAGACATTCTGAGTAAGAGAAGCTTCTCTTTCAAGCGCTCTATACCAAAGCAACGCAAGAACGACTTTATTAGAGGACACATGGGAGCATGGAGATCTGTTGTTGAAGACCTGTTTGCAAAGCTTTTCCACAATGCTGGTGTAAACAGTCACAACGTTGTGTGTCATCCTACAACCAATAAAGAACATCTTACCATTCGGCTTTTTCCTTTTCCTCTTCGTCCAGGTAAGAGAATTCCCTCCAAGAGTCAAAGTTGTACCTTTTAACAGTAAAAAGATACAAGTTTTATCTTTGCATTAATTTCAACAGTCACGTCACTAAACTCAAAGCTAACAGCAGAACAACAGCTAAAAACATTTTCACTCACCAAAAAGTGTAAAAACTGTCCACCTCTTCAAAAGATGACTCTAAGGATCCCAGACTGGGCCCGGACTTTTTGGAAGACCATCTGGCATTTCTCTCAAAAACAGGAGAGAAGACCTTGAAAAAATGTTCTTTGCCTTCGCTCTTGGAAGGCACGGCGTTGTCGAAGGTGGGGTCGACACTGTCAAAGGCTCGCCTCTTCACGGGGTCCGACAGGATCTCGATCGCTAAGGTCCAAACAGCAGCAATCAGCTAAAGGAACTCAGAGCTGCCATTAGGAAACATCTGTCATCCATGAAGAAGTTACAAACCTTTCGTTATGCAGGTGAAGTAGTCGTTGTCTCCTTCAACAATCTGTTCTCCTGCAGCTTTCCTTTTGTCTGGATGGTGCTTCAGCACGATCACTTTGTCTGCAGAACAACAGCAGAAGTTTAGCTAAGCTTTGGGCTGGTCGGGGATCCGACCCACGGCAGCACAAGGAAGAAACACTTACGAGCAGCTTTGATCTGTCTTTGCGTTGCTTTGTATCTCAGGTGAGGCAGCCCGAGGACAGCGTAGTGGTCTTGATTCTGAAAACAGAAGAACGAGCAAACATTTGTTTATTCTCAGCTGGAGTTACTTCAGTAAAGCAACTCATTACTAATTAAGGAAAATTAAACTATATACAGGTCCTTCTCAAAAAATTTGCATATTGTGATAAAGGTCATTATTTTCCATAATGTAATGATAAAAATGAAACTTTCATATATTTCAGATTCATTGCACACCAACTGAAATATTTCAGGTCTTTAATTGTTCTATTTCATCCCTCCTGACCGCCAGAGGGCGGTGCTGAAAGCACTGAATGTTCCCTTCGCGCATGCGCTGATTCGAGTAATAATACCAACGGAGTCACAGGTGTGACACGGATGACCAATCAGAGGCTATATAGCCCGACGTCATCCGCTGCTCTGCTCCTATTTTCTTCTCGCGCGCGGTTCAATTCAGGGCTTCAGCCCTTTGGACCTTTTCTGAACTTTTTACCGTCGTCGGAAGCCCGACTGCCCGTCTGCGGGAGTAGCGTGTTCGCCCTCCTAGGGCTGCGACGGTTTAACCCTGTTCAAAGGTATTTCTGCTGTTTCGTTGGGAACTACGGCGGTTTCCGCCTCTCCCAAATTACAGCGTCTGACTACTATGTGTGTGATTCAACACCGGTGAGTAGTTTTCCTTATATTTCGCCGTTGGTTAGCGGTAGCGTTCGCTCCGCTCACGCTTGTTAGGAGACCTCCAACCGCGTGGTCGGCTGGACTGTGCTCCGACGTTGTTTATGACTACTATGTGCGTGATTTAACACTGGTAAGTAGTGGTTTTTTGCTTATATTTTGCTGTTGGTTAGCGGTAGCGTTCGCTCCGCTCTTGTTTACTGGAGGCCTCCAACCGCGTGGTCGGTTGGACCGTGCTCCGAAGTTTGTTTATTACGTAGCCAGCTGAGTTCCTGGCCTTGTTTTATTTGGTGAAGGCGAGTGTTTTCACCCCCTCTCCCAATTGTCCTCTTACCAGCTGAGCTAGCGGTGCTAGCCTCTCTGAGTTTTCACTTTGTTTTAATTGGTGAAGGCGAGTGTTCTCACCCCCTCTCCCAATTGTCCTCTTACCAGCTGAGCTAGCGGTGCTAGCTTCTCTGAGTTCTAACCTTGTTTTAATTGGTGAAGGCGAGTGTTCTCACCCCCTCTCCCAATTGTCCTCTTACCAG
>NC_056519.1:25581092-25639341 GCF_014905685.2 Nematolebias whitei
GTTTTAATTGGTGAAGGCGAGTGTTCTCACCCCCTCTCCCAATTGTCCTCTTTTACCAGTTGAGCTAGTGATGCTAGCTTCTCTGAGTTCTAACCTTGTTTTCATTGGTGAAGGCGAGCGTTCGCGCCCCCTCTCCCAATTGTCCTCTTTTACCAGTTGAGCTAGTGGTGCTAGCCTCTCTGAGTTCTAACCTTGTTTTAAGTGGTGAAGGCGAGTGTTCTCACCCCCTCTCCCAATTGTCCTCTTAAAAGCTGAGCTAGCGGTGCTAGCCTCTCTGAGTTTTGGCCTTGTTTTGATTGGTGAAGGCGAGCGTTCGCGCCCCCTCTCCCAATTGTCCTCTTTACCAGCTGAGCTAGTGGTGCTAGCCCCTCTGAATATCTTGGGCATAGCTGGGTAAGGAGCATGGACGGCTCTCACTGCTGTACAGTCTGTGGAGCCATGCTCCAGATAGATGACGGTCACGACCTGTGTCCTGCCTGCCTTGGACATGACCATCTGGTGGATGCCCTGTCAGAGAACCCCTGCATGAATTGCAGCTTCATGTCGCATGCTGTGAGGGTGGCCCGGCTGGCCCAGTTTCGCCCCAAACTCGGCGATGACCTCCCGCCTTCTGGGCAGGAGGCTCCACCTAGGCGCTCGAAGCGCCGGACTGAGGCCGCAGTCTCTGTGGCCCCTCCTGGGAAGAAGCGAGCCAGGTCTGATAGGGGCCTCTCCACAAGGGTGGAGCAGCTCTCCGCTGAATTAGCGGAGATGAAGTCCCTTTTTCAGGTACACCAACTGGGAACTGAACCAGTGGCAGCAACTGGACTCTCCTCCCCACCCATGCCTGAACTGGCTGTGGAGGAGGATGTGCTATCCTTGGCTGCCTCTGCCTCTCACTTTTTAGGTGAGGAGGACGGGCATTCATCTCGAGTCTCAGAGACAGCTTCACTCTCTTCTTCTCGGAGTGCAGTTAGTGGGTCGGGTGACGGCTCGATGCAGGACATCATGCGTATGGCCCTGAGACAACTGCAGCTGGACGTCCCGCAACCAGAGGCGTCCACCCTTGGAAGTGCCTTCTTCAGGCGCGGACTGACCCCTCCTTCCTTTTCTGTCCCTCCATCAGAAGAGTTCCTGAGGGAGTTGCATGGTTGCTGGCGGGACCCCAAGGCCTTTGCGCGCCTCTCTGCAGATGGCAGAGTGTTGGCGGCCATGCATGAGCCGGCTGCAGCAGGCTTGGATCGCATGCCAGCGATAGAACCTGCTGTTGCCTCTCTCATCGTGTCACCAGATGAAGCTCTGCGCAGTCATGTTCGGTGCCCACGAGCTCAGTGTCGTGTCACGGATGAATTCCTCTGCAGAGCCTATGCTGCCGGAGCGCGTGCTGGCCGCCTAGGTAATTCCTTGGCACACCTAATGCTTGCCCTCTCCGCGTCCCTTCAGGGGACTAGTGGTGCGACAGCAGCGATGGGCTTTAACGATGCAGCGCTTCAGGCCTTTGCACTAATGACGAGGGAGCTTGGGCGTGTGATGTCCTCCTTGGTCCAAGCTCGCCGACAGGTCTGGTTAGCGCAGTCAGCATTGACTGAGCCATGCCGTAGAGCCCTCCGTAATGTCCCAGTGGTGCCGGGGGAGTTGTTCGGTTCGGCTGCCTTGGAAGCACTGGAACGGACTGTCCAGGCACGACAGAGAAGGCAGCAATTTTCGAGCCTTAGCAGGCCAATGCCCCCTCCACCTCCTCGGCATCCAAGGTGCCTGTCGGCTGGCTCCAGCATGCAGCCGCCGCCTGGGGGTCATAACTGGCCGGGTGGTCCTTACCCTCATGCGGTTCAGCAAAGGCCCAGCAGGAGCTTTCGTGGGTTGGTCCACCGACCAGCTGGGCAGGCTCGGACCAGGGACTCTGGCTGCCGCCCTCCCACGGCCCCTAGGGGGCGTGGAGGGAGACGGTGATGCCATCAGGCCGACCGTCGGATATTTCTCCCACCAGCAGCTCAGCTATTGGGTTGCTCACGCCGTGGACCCATGGGTGGTTGCCACTCTGACCCATGGTTACCGGCTACAGTTCCGACGGCGGCCTCGTATCTCAGGCCGGGTCAAGATGACTGTAATCGCCGACCCGGTGAAAGCTCAAGCACTAGACCAGGAACTTTCCGCCCTCCTGGCCAAGGGCGCAATAGAGGCAGTGGACCCTCTGCAACAACCCAGGGGCTATTACTCGACTTACTTCCTTGTGCAAAAGAAGACGGGCGGGTTTCGTCCCATTTTAGACCTGAGGGGACTCAACCAGTACCTAAAGGAGCTGCCCTTCCGCATGCTCACAACAGCAGAAGTCCTTCAAGCTGTCACGAGGGAGGAATGGTTCACGTCTGTAGACCTGAAGGATGCATATTTTCATGTGCCTATTGCGGCAGAACATCGCCGCTTTCTCAGGTTTGCCTATCGGGGTCACCACTGGCAGTTCCGGGTACTTCCATTCGGGCTCTCTCTCTCCCCAAGGGTGTTCACTCGGTGCGTGAAGGCAGCCCTCTCTCCTCTGCAGGCCTGCGGAGTGAAGATTCTGCCGTACTTAGACGATTGGCTTCTCTGCGCCCCGTCTCAGGCCTGTGCCTTTCACGACACAAACCGCCTGCTCGCTCATATGTCCCAGTTGGGCCTCAATGTCAACCTGGAGAAGAGCTGCCTGATCCCTTCCCAGACGACCACCTTTCTTGGGGTGGTTCTGGATTCATCTTCAATGAGAGCTCGCCCATCCGCTCAAAGGGTGGCTGGCATACTCCAGCTGGTCAATCGGTTCAGGCTGGGCAAGCAGCTCCCCTATGTTGCCTTCCTGCAACTACTCGGCAAGCTGACATCAGTCACTCGGGTGGTGCCCTTAGGCCTGCTGTCACTTCGCCCCTTGCAGAGGTGGCTCAACAGCTTTCGCCTGGATGCCAGGCTGCACAGGCATCGCAAGCTCGCAGTGACGTGGTCATGTCTTCATGCCATGACTCCATGGAGGGACGAAGATTATTTGTCCAGGGGTGTCCCCATGGGAGTGGTAGTGTGTCGCAGGGAAGTGGTCACGACGGATGCCAGCTCCATGGGATGGGGGGCTGTATGGCAACGCAGAGCGGTTCAGGGCCGCTGGGGTCAAAGAGACCATTCCAAGCATATAAATGTGCTGGAGCTGCGTGCAGTGCACTTGGCACTCAGGCACTTCCTGCCTCACCTGGAAGGGAGGCATGTACTTGTTCGGTCAGACAACACCTCTGTTGTCTACCACATCAACCATCAGGGGGGCACCAGGTCAGCACAACTTCTGAGTGTGTCCAGAGAGCTCCTGGAATGGGCCTCTCCTCGCCTGTCCACCCTGCGGGCAACGTACTTGCCAGGGCGACACAATCAGGTCGCAGATTTTCTCTCCCGCCAAGAGTCCCCTCCGGGAGAGTAGTCCCTCCACAGAGACATAGTGCTGATGATCTGGGACCGTTTTGGTCAGGCAGAGATAGACCTGTTTGCGACGGAAGAGTCGACTCAGTGTCCCCTATGGTACTCTCTTACGGGGGCGTCGGGTGCGCTAGGCCAGGACGCATTGGCTCATCCTTGGCCAAGGGTCCTTCTATATGCCTTTCCACCCCTTTCTCTAATTTGGCCAACCCTTCAGAGAGTCCTCGAGGAGGGCCACAGGATGCTGCTGGTGGCTCCGTATTGGCCAGCGCGACCATGGTTCCCACTGCTACGAAGTCTATGTCAGGGCGTCCCATGGTGTCTTCCGACCAGAAGGGACTTGCTGTCTCAGTTGGGGGGACTGATATGGCACCCCAATCCTCAACGTCTTCGGCTGTGGGTGTGGCCACTGCAAGGCTAGGACAGCAGCTGACTGGAGTTTCGAGCCCCGTCAGACGCACCATCCTGGGCGCCAGGGCACCCTCTACTCGTCAGCAGTACGAAAACAGGTGGCGCCTGTTTTCCCAATGGTGTTCGGATCACAACAAGGATCCAGTCTCCTGTACAATACCCACCATTCTGGAGTTTCTCCAGTCTCTACTTGGTAAGGGTCGCTGTCCTTCGACGCTTAAAGTTTATGTAGCGGCAATATCATCTAATCACGCTGGCATTGATGGCTGTACGGTAGGGAGCCATAATCTAGTCTCTCTTTTTCTGCGTGGTGCCCGTAGGTCACACCCGCCGACAGCTCCACGAGCACCAGGTTGGGACCTTCCCTTGGTTCTCGAAGCTCTGTGCCGTCCTCCTTTCGAGCCTCTGTCGCAGGCGGACCTCAAGTGGCTTTCATGTAAGACGGCTTTTTTGTTGGCTATTACCTCAGCAAAGAGGGTCAGCGAGCTACATGCTCTCTCAATCAGCCCCTCATGTCTCAGGTGGGGCCCTGAGGGCTCGTGTGTTACCTTGTGGCCAAACATTGCATTCGTACCAAAGGTGTTATCTCACTCTCACTCTAACCAACCGTTGAGGCTGGCACGTTTTCAGCCTGCGCCTGGTGAGGGGTCTGCATTATTGTGCCCGGTAAGGGCACTGGAGGCATATGTTGCAGCTACTGCCGTGATAAGACATTCAGACCAGCTGTTTGTGTGTTATGGAGGCCCTAGGTTAGGCTGTCCTCTTTCCAAACAGCGCCTCTCCCACTAGATCGTGGACGTCATCTGCCACGCCTATGCTGCAGGGCCCGGCTCCCTGCCGGTCGGCTTGAAGGCTCACTCTACCAGGAGCGTCTCCGCTTCCTGGGCTGCCCTGAGAGGGGTTCCGCTGGAAGCAATATGTGCTGCTGCATCATGGGCTTCCCCAAGCACGTTCACCAGATTTTATAGAGTTAACGTGGCCACCCCTCATCCCCTGGGTCAGGTTCTTCTACAAGGGTCCTCTGGGCCTCCTCAGTGAGGTAGGTGTTAGAATTCCTTGTGACATCGTTGATATTAGTCATTCAGTGCTTTCAGCACCGCCCTCTGGCGGTCAGGAGGGATGAAATAGAACGAAAGTTACGTATGTAACTACGGTTCTATGAATCCCGGATGACCGCCAGAGCTTCTCCGTCACTCAGAATCCTTGCGTTTCGCGAGAAGATTCTGTAGGAGCAGAGCAGCGGATGACGTCGGGCTATATAGCCTCTGATTGGTCATCCGTGTCACACCTGTGACTCCGTTGGTATTATTACTCGAATCAGCGCATGCGCGAAGGGAACATTCAGTGCTTTCAGCACCGCCCTCTGGCGGTCATCCGGGATTCATAGAACCGTAGTTACATACGTAACTTTCGTTTTAATACAGATGATTATGGCATACAGCTCATGAAAACACAAAATGCCTGTCCCAAAAAATTAGCATATTTCATCCCACCAATGAAAGACAAGTGTTTTTAATACAAAAAACGCCAACCTTCAAATAATCATGTTCAGTTATGCACTCAATACTTGGTCGGGAATCCTTTTGCATGAACGACTGCTTCAATGCGGCGTGGCATGGAGGCAATCAGCCTGTGGCACTGCTGAGGTGTTATGGAGGCCCAGGATGCTTCGATAGCGGCCTTAAGCTCATCCAGAGTGTTGGGTCTTGCGTCTCTCAACTTTCTCTTCACAATATCCCACAGGTTCTCTATGGGGTTCAGGTCAGGAGAGTTGGCAGGCCAATTGAGCACAGTAATACCATGGTCAGTAAACCATTTACCAGTGGTTTTGGCACTGTGAGCAGGTGCCAGGTCGTGCTGAAAAATGAAATCTTCATCTCCATAAAGCTTTTCAGCAGATGGAAGCATGAAGTGCTCCAAAATCTCCTGATAGCTAGCTGCATTGACCCTGCCCTTGATAAAACACAGTGGACCAACACCAGCAGCTGACATGGCACCCCAGACCATCACTGACTGTGGGTGCTTCACACTGGACTTCTGGCATTTTGGCATTTCCTTCTCCCCAGTCTTCCTCCAGACTCTGGCACCTTGATTTCCGAATGACATGCAAAATTTGCTTTCATCCGAAAAAAGTACTTTGGACCACTGAGCAACAGTCCAGTGCTGCTTCACTGTAGCCCAGGTCAGGCGCTTCTGACGCAGTCTCTTGTTCAAAAGTGGCTTGACCTGGAGAATGTGGCACCTGTAGCCCATTTCCTGCACACGCCTGTGCACGGTGGCTCTGGATGTTTCTACTCCAGACTCAGTCCACTGCTTCCGCAGGTCCCCCAAGGTCTGGAATCGGCCCTTCTCCACAATCCTCCTCAGGGTCCGGTCACCTCTTCTCGTTGTGCAGCGTTTTCTGCCACACTTTTCCCTTCCCACAGACTTCCCACTGAGGTGCCTTGATACAGCACTCTGGGAACAGCCTATTTGTTCAGCAATTTCTTTCTGTGTCTTACCCTCTTGCTTGAGGGTGTCAATGATGGCCTTCTGGACAGCAGTCAGGTCGGCAGTCTTACCCATGATTGTGGTTTTGAGTAATGAACAAGGCTGGGAGTTTTTAAAAGCCTCAGGAATCTTTTGCAGGTGTTTAGAGTTACGTCGTTGATTCAGATGGTTAGGTTAATAGCTTGTTTAGAGAACCTTTTCATGATATGCTAATTTTTTGGGACAGGCATTTTGGGTTTTCATGAGCTGTATGCCATAATCATCAGTATTAAAACAATTAAAGACCTGAAATATTTCAGTTGGTGTGCAATGAATCTGAAATATATGAAAGTTTAATTTTTATCATTACATTATGGAAAATAATGACCTTTATCACAATATGATAATTTTTTGGAGAAGGACCTGTAGATAATTATAAGGAATATAATTAATTAAAATGTCCATAGTTAAGGAAAAATATAAACATTTTATGACAAGTAAAATACTTGTTTCAACCTGCATGTAGCATTAGATGGCGCACCAACAGGGCTGGGCAATATCGCGATATTTTAAAAATATCGAGATGATTTCAAACGTGATATAAAATGAGACTATATCAATATAAAACTATATAGTCTTATACTCTACGCAGTTATCCACCAGTTGATCTCCCAGTCTGCGTCTTCAGGCCACCTCTCCCCTCGCCCTCACAGAATACTAACCCAGCCCCTCCCCTGCCGCTTGCTGCAGCTGAAGACTAGAAAGCATCTGCACATACGTCTTTGTTGACTCGCAGTGGAAGAGCCACTTTAAATTCCTGATCGGTGTGAAAATGACGGTAGCTGCTACAAAGGAGAGGTTTGGTGTTCTAAAGGAAATGAACTGGTGTGAAGTTGTCTTCCCATTAAAGAACACGGAGACAAATATCCAGTTTAGGGTGATTAATCCAGTAAAGCACAAACAATCTTGAACAACAACACTCCGTCCATGTCAAGAGAGAGAGAAAAAACCTCCAACTGAGCTCTGCACTTTACAGAGCGGTGTGTTCTCACTAGCGTCTGAACAGCCATGGTGCATTCAAGAGCATAGGAACTATGAAATTCAGAAGAAAAAAATTAGCCCTAACCAAACAGAACCGAGGTCAGTAAAGAAGCCAACAATGTGGGCTTTCTAACAGTTTGTTAATAAAGAATAATAAAGGTTAATGAATATACGTCATTAGAATCAGACGTTTTAAAGAGCAAATAGCAACTTTTCATTATATTTGCTCTGTATGTTTTCTGTATAAATTATAAGTGCACAGCTGTGTTTCAGCTTTTGTTATGCAAGACAAAAAAACTTTTATTTTTGAGACATTTGTTCTGTGCAGTTACAGCTTTGTTAAGCTGTGACAACTGGGACAAAGCTTTGACTCAGAAATATATTTTTGTTATTACTTTATGGAAAGAAAAAAATATATATATACAGAGAGGAAAGTAAGTATTTGAACACCTGTGAAAATCAGTGTTAATATTTGGTACAGTAGTCTTTGTTTGCAGTTACAGAGGTCAAATGTTTCCTGTAGTGTTTCACCAGGTTCACTGCAGCAGAGATTTTGATCCATTCCTCCACAGATCTTCTCTAGATCATCCAGGTTTCTGGGCTGTCGCTGAGAAACACGGAGTCTGAGCTCCCTCCAAAGATTTTCTATAGGTTTTAGGTCTGGAGACTGGCTAGGCCACTCCAGAACCTTGATCTGCTTCTTAGGGTGCATTCACACCAGCCCTGTTTAGTCCACTTTAATCAAACTCTAGCTCACTTTATGTTGGGGTTAGTCAGGCTTCACTTTCACGTCTCCAGCTCGTACAAAATGCTGCAGCTCGGCTTTTAACAGGAACTCACAGGTTTGAGCACATTACTCTGGTTCTGTCCTCTCTTCACTGGCTTCCTGTACGTGTCACAGTTGATTTTAAAATTCTCCTGCTGACTTTCAAGTGCATTAACGGCCTTGCACCATCATACCTCTCTGACCTTCTTCATCCTTATACTCCTTCTCGGGCTTTGAGATCATCAGACCAGCTGCTTTTGGCCGTACCAAAAACCAGCTGAAGCTCAGAGGAGATCGAGCGTTCTCAGTCGTGGGCCCTAAACTTTGGAACAATCTGCCCATCAACATTCGACAGGACACCTCAGTCTCTGCCTTTAAATCTCTCCTAAAAACACACCTGTACTCACTGACACATCTGTACTCACTGACATTTAACACAGGGTGATCAGCTTTAGATCTAGTTTTTCATTGATGCTGATTCTGTTTATGCTTTTATTATTATTCCTATTTAACACAAGGTCATCTGACCTGATTTAGTATTTCATTGTTTCTGACTGAGTTTATGCTTTTTGTTATTATTTCCTTGACTTTTGACACAACGTGATCTGATTTAGTATTTCATTGTTTCTAATTATGTTTTTGGTTTTATATTTTTATTCCATGTGCTGTAAATATATCTTGCTACTTTTCATTTGATGATGTGATATTTTTGTTAAGCACTTTGGTAACAGTTCCTGTTTTAAATGTGCTCTATAAATAAATCTGACGACTTGACTATATTGTTTTACATCAATATAGGTTTGTTTTATATTGTGAATTAAATTATATTGATACTTTTTAAATATCGATACATCGCCCAGCCCTAGCAATGGCCCAGACAAGCAAAGACCTTGTATAACCGTTGACCTTGATTTGTGACCTTGACCTTAAAGCTGAGGCGATGAAAAATGTATGACAGTCCGTCTGGTGACGATGCATGTGTGTAAAGTTATGTTCAATTATCTTGAGCGGATCAGAAGTTAAAGGCGAGACAAGACAAAGTTTACAGACGGACAGATGGACTCGGGCTACACCATGACACGTCTGCCTTTCGACGATTAAAAAAAAACATGAATGAAACGAGAAAACTACAAAATATTTTAAACTTCTCTCTCAGATACCTTCCAATCTTTAGGGTCAAGAGTTCGGAGCATGGGGTGCTCCTCAAGCTGAAGTTCCTCATCCTCCTCATCCTCTGACGACTCCTCTTCCTCTTCCAGTTCTTGAAACGAGGCCGACAAGTTCCTGTTTCTCCTCCGAATGTACGCCTCAAACCAGCGGCCCACGGGCTCCACCAGAACCTGCACAGATGCTGTGGACGACAGCAAAGCTCAGTCTGACAAGCATTTTGAAATAAAGACATTTTATACCAATTAGTTCTTTAAAATGAAAAGTATTTTGGTCACTCCATTTTTTCCCTCTATATTAAAGATAATACATGAACTATAGTGTCCTGTAATAAACCTCTGTCCTACAGATGTAACCATTTCTCTGTAACAAGTTACCATGACTAACACTTGGCATCATCTACACTTATTTTAACTTTGTCCAAAAATGTGCTCAGAGGTTTGTGGGGCGGCTGTGGCTGAGTGGTTAGAGCAGTCGTCCTCCAATGGGAGAGTTGGGGGTTCGATTCCACCAGCAGTCACATGCTGAAGTGTCCCTGGGCAAGACACTGAACCCCTCATTTTCTCTGATGTGTGTCCCATCGGTGTAGGAATGTGATAAATGAGGCACACATTGTGTAGTAAAGAGCTTTGAGTGTCTTGATTAGAGCGAAAGGAGCTGTATAAGTACAGTCCATTTACAATTTCTCCAGGTTGTAGTTAAATACAAAAAAGCCACTGATATTGAATTCACCAGAGAAAACCATTGTGCTACGAGGACATATCCCTGCATCAACACAAAGTCTATACGCTGCTTCGGATGGGTTTTGATTTTGTCGTTTCCTGTTGGCAACTAACTTCCAATTGTCTGAGAAGAACATAGTTTATGATGAATGAAGAATGAGACTTTCTTCACAGTTTGTGGTCCAGTAGAAGCAGCATGAAGGTTTGGGACAGCTCTGTAACTTACATCAAGTACTTGGTGAAGAACGATGTTTAGAAAAACAATACATGTGAAAGTAACGTCCAGATGAACGCCAGGACCAAACAATTCAAGGCTCAACTTTGTTCAAAGCTCTCACAGACTTGCTCTTTCCCCTCACAGTACTTGCTGTTGCACCGTTACCCAGACATACTTGCATTATAAAATAAATCATTCAGACTTTTGGAGTCCGCTTCTCTGGGTCCACGGTTCTAAAAGGAGGTGGATCCAGTTGATAACGATGCCTCCCGGGCACCTCCCTCTGGAGGTTTTCCAGGCATGTCCAACAGGGAGGAGACCCCAGTGCATTCCCAGAACTCACTGAAGGAATTGTGCATATCCTTTCTAGTCTTGCAATCATCCAAGAAGGGATGCCTGGGTCTCCCCGCAGGATCTGTTGCCTCCATAACCTGATCACGGATAACTAGGACAAAAAAAATAAATGGATGGATGTCTCGGCAATTGGAGCCAAAGGTCCAAAGATAAAATTAGGGTCAGAGATCGACTTCAGAGTTTAAAATTAGCGGCTAGGGGTTTAAGTATAAGCAGGCATATGGCAACATCAACCTGTTCTTAAAGGTACAGTATTAAGAATTATACTTCAGTAGATTTAATCACTGATGCTGGGACATCTGCCATGGTAAGTAGGTACAAAGCAGGCTGAGTACAAAGAGACCCATGACAGGCAGTTTGTTTACACATCCCAAAAAGTACTGGTGTGAAGTGACCTTCTTCTTCTTTCAGCGTTTCCCTCTTCAGGGGTCTCCACAGCGAGTCATCCTCCTCCACCTCACTCTGTCCTCTCTCCAACTACCTCCATGTCCTCTCTAACTGCATCTCCTCTTTTCCTACCCACTGTCCCTCCTCTGGACATGTCCAAACCATCTCGGTCTGATCTCCCAGTTGTTCAACCTGTGCTGTACCTCTGATGATCTCATTCCTAATCTTATTGTCACTCCTAAGGAGAACCTCAACAGGTGTGAATTGACTAAAACAGCTAAATTACAAAGCAGCGAATGTAGAAATGTACCCAGAGCCCACCTTGGGCGTAACGGGCTTGACCAGTTTTCCTTTGTTCCTAGATCACTGTAGGACCTGGCCTCTGCACACCAGTAGGAACATACCACAAGAGCTGCAGGTTGGTAGATGCTGCAAATCAGCTGTCTTGTAAAAAAATACCACTTTATTTTCAATTTAAAAGACAAAACAGTAACAGATCAAAACTTGGACTTTACTCAAGTGTTCAGTCACATGTAATTTAACGTGTGAAATGTCAACTGTGTAAACTTTAAGAGGTGACAGCTAGTTTGTGTCGTTTAAGATCATAAATAAATCGCTAAAACAATTATGGGCGAGTATAAATTTAATGGTAAATTATTTACCTCTAAGTCAAGTCATACATAACAGGTAATATTTGAAACGAATAGGATGTTTTACAGTGTACAATTACCCTTCAAGATTATTTAAATGGTTTCTGTATGTTTTAAATGCTAATAAGTACAACAGCAGTGGTTCTGCTAGCTTGGTCTTCTGGCCTCAGTGTGTGTCGCTGCTTACCGGCAGCCGCTTTAAACACGACCGTCTCTTCACCGTCCTTAGCTTCTAGCAGCATTCTGGAAAAAATGTGCAAATAACCATTCACAGGACAAAATTATCAAGTGGAAGCTTGCTAAAGCGTTTCAGGTCACAGCCCGCTCATTGACGCTCCACATGGGCCTCCCTTTGCCAGTGCCAATCCGAGAACGCACTCAGCGGCGTCCCCTGCGGAGGGCTTGGATGGTTCCGCGTCCACAGTTCCACCGCTGGCTGTTTTTAATATTTCTCTGTTTTTTTTATCTAAGTGATATAGTTTAAAACAAAATAAATAATTTGGGTTTATAATACTAAAACAGAATAATAGTAGTATTAACTTTTCTATTATTAAAAAAAATGTCCCAACGTTCTTCTGCGAGGACGTCTTCCAAATCATTCCGACTAACACTTCCGTTAAGAACCGGAACTCTAAAGCTGCTGTGTAATTGTACAGGTTAGCAGCTCAGCGTCTTCGTGTCAACACACTTTAGACATTCATTAAAGATGCCGGACTACTTGGGAGACGAACAAAGAAAGGTTAAAGAAGACGAGAAGGAAGACGCACCTATCAGAGGTTTATTAATTACAAAAATATGATGTCCGACTTTTTAAGGAAGCGTCAGTTAGCATTACTAGCTACTTATTAGCCGGTATTAGCTTAGCTTCTTAGCAGACAATGTATTTCATCCGTCGCTAAAGTCATCTCGTATTGTAAACTTTTGAAATAGTTATGTGTATAAATGTTAAATATTTAACGCTAAATATTCTGCAGTATCAACACACAAACTACTGGCAGTGCTAGCAACTCGTTCATGTTTTTAATTTCCTCACAGCTCTGGATGAAGGGGACATCGCTCTGCTCAAAACATACGTAAGTATTACACGACAAAACGCCATCTGATTGTGCCTTTAGGGGGATTAAACTACCAAATCTAAGTTTTCATCGGAATTAGTCCCATTTTGATGCATCCTGTCTCTTTCGCCAGGGTCAAAGCACCTACTCCAGGCAGATCAAACAGGTGGAAGATGATATTCAGCAACTTCTCAAAAAGATCAACGAGCTGACAGGTCTGCTCTGACACCACAAACACTCCAGTGGAAAAACAGTTTTGACTTTGGTGTATTTAACTTGTTGTTGGGAGCTGTGAGCGAAACAGTGATTGTAATGTTCTCTTTTGACAGGCATCAAGGAGTCGGACACAGGCTTGGCTCCACCGGCGCTCTGGGATCTGGCTGCTGATAAGCAGACTCTGCAGAGCGAGCAGCCGCTGCAGGTAGCAAGGTAAATACTTTGCATACTGTGGTCATATGACTATTTACTCCTCTCCCTCTTCTAGCCAGTTTTCATCAAGTTCCTACCGTATTTTTCGCCCTATAAGTCGCAGTTTTTTTTTGCATAATTTGCCTGCCCGGTGACTTATACGCCAAAGCGATGTATTTATGGATTTTTTCCATATTTATAAACCAGTTTTTGTCTGAGATCTGACCGTTTTCATTCATTCCGACTGAAAATATTGAACACTACCATTTTCAGCCGGTAGATGACACTTGAGTTGTATGGCATACCGTTGTGTCATGTAATAGGTAAAAGTGGCTATTAATGACACAATGGGCTTGCCATAACCTGCCACTGTCGTCTGCCTGGGGGAACCGTCAGTCAGCTTGATTTCGCTGCACCGCCCGGCGAAATGCAGCTGATTTGACCATTGAAGTGCATTTATTAAGTAAAAGTTCAACTCAGACATCTTTGCTATAAAGTCGAGCAAACAAATAATTGTTTTTTGGTGGTTATCTTGTTAAATTTCAAAGAAATGGGCAATGTTTCCACGTTCGGCTTTTGAAAATGCAGCTAATTTGACCATTAAGTGCATTTATTAAGTAAAAGTTCAACTGAGACACACCTTTACTATAATTTTGAGCAAATAAATAATTGTTTTTAAGTTTTAATCTTGTTAAAGTCCTCCCGGACACGCTCCCGCGGCCGCCATTTGGCAGCCAATCAATTTTTGGCACAACACCGTCCCACTTTTCCGGGTTATCAGCGGTGACGCATAATGGAGGCAACGTATACGATGAAACAACATATTTATGGATTTTTCCACTTTATTAGACGTATTTGGACTGATGCAACATATAGGGCGGTGCAACGTGTACGGTGGAAAATACGGTATATATACCAATAACATTTTTATGTTCTTTATGTAGTGCGGTTTTTAAAAACAACTAGAAATACATTTAAAGGAATTAAACTTGGAATTCCTCACTTGTCTCAAGAATACAAATGCAGTGCTTTGATTTATTAAAACGCACAGTTTTACTAAGTTATTGCTACATGTGCTTTATTGATGTCATGTGGTGTTAACTCCAACTTTTTTACGTGACTGTGCCCATTTCCACAATTAGAAAACCTGACTTCACTTGTCAAGTGTAGCTGTTATTATACTGTCTGGCAGTATTTTTATCTTGTTAGGATTTTTATCTTGTTAGGATTAGTTACTCTTACTCCAGATAATCACATTATATTCTACGTATGTGGACTGTGCTTTGAAGTGAGGTGGGTATTTTTAACTTTGTTAATAAACAACAAACTCCACATTGAGAGAAATGTATTTTTGCTGTGTTTCTCTCTCTGAGCAGTAAAATTAATACGTACTATTCCCCAAAGATGTAGCGACAATAATGTTTTTTCCTGTGCGTTTGTCTGTAGTGTTAGTTGTTCTGGTGAAGAATAAAGTTTTTTTTACAAATTCATTATTGATTTTTCTGTTATTATTTTGTATTAAAAACAAATGTAACATTCATGCTGTTACTAAGTAAAGCGTATTGTAGCATGATAAAATATACTTGCAGATAAATGTTTTCTTTGCTCCTTGTCTCAACTTTCACTTGTTCTTTAAATAGATGCACGAAGATCATCAATGCAGACTCGGAAGATCCAAAATATATCATAAACGTCAAACAGTTTGCTAAGTTTGTGGTGGACCTGAGTGACCAGGTGGCTCCGACTGACATCGAGGAGGGCATGAGAGTCGGGTGGGGCAGCTGCAACATTTAAACTGTTCCACGTCACGACAAGGCTAATGTACAATGTTTGAAAAAAATCTAAATCGGCTACATTTGGTCTGTTTTTTTCCAGAGTTGACAGGAACAAATATCAGATCCACATCCCCCTGCCTCCCAAAATTGATCCCACCGTCACAATGATGCAGGTGTGCACGAGAACTCCTGCATAAAGTTTGAAATAGTGATTGACTTGTTCATGAAAAGTATAGGTTTTAAGGACAAACGTTTAGAAGTAAATGTGACACTGGTAGCTCGGTGGTCAGTGCCATGCGTCATATATTTGAGGCAGCAGCAATTAGTAGTGAAACAATTGTACTTTTAGTGACTGCTTTTTGTTTTCTGTGTTCTGCAGGTGGAGGAGAAGCCGGATGTGACTTACAGTGATGTCGGTGGTTGTAAGGAGCAGATTGAGAAGCTGAGAGAGGTGGTCGAGACTCCGTTGCTCCATGTGAGTGTTGACAGTCGCCATAAAATAAAACACGTCCTCCTTGTCTCATGGTAGAAACATTTTCTTTTTCTAGCACGTTTACTTAGTTCGCAAATTAAGGTCCAGTCAAAAACTTAAAAAGCATCACTGAAACGTCTAAAGATTGAAAGTGTCTGTAGGATTTATAGCTTTATTAAGAAATACACACGATGATTTTGAAACAAATGCCACGTCGGAGTGTAATAAAATGATCTGGTCTGAAATTATTCAAACCATCTTGATATTTAAGATTTTGAAGCAATAGAAAGATGTTTGTGAAGCTTTCCAAAGTGAAACAGTTCTTCAAGAGGATTCCAAGATTTCTGTGTCGTGCTGTTTCAGAGAAGCCTACGCTACGGGTGAATAACTGTCTTGTCTAAGTATCTTAGTTTGGTCTCCATCTTAGAAAGTAGGGGTGAAGACTAGAAAAGAAGCCGAGGAAAATACTGTCCCAAGTACTCTACAGCAACGTGAGCAGAGAAGCTTAAAGACCTGCCTTTTGGTTAATGTGTGGAGGAAACTCCAGCTGCTGCTGAGAGGATTGAGGGGTGTTTTATGGCAAGCAGATGTGTCATGTAATCAACATTTAGTTGATTCATTTGCATATTTTTTCCATATCTCTGATGTGAAGAGTGAGTTTTGCCACACAAGCACTCACTGTCTGAAAAGCCAAGTGTGAGTTTCACATTTTAACATTGGAAAAGGTTCTAATTATGTTAGTAATATTTTTAAAGACGTATAACTTTCTGGAGTTTATCAATATTTATCATTTGACACATGGCCTGTGTGTAGTTGAAACTGGATGAAAAAGAAAAATGTGACTTTATTTTATGCTGACCTTGTTGACTGACATATCCTACTTTGCTGTACATGGCTAGTTCCCAACCCTGATCCCTGAGGAACACCATCCTGCATGTTTTAATTGTTCTCCTGGTACAACACACCTGATACAGAAATTTAATTACTTCCTCGGGTTCTGCAGAAGCCTGTTAATAACCCATCCATTCAAATCAGGTGTGTCAAAGCAGGAAACAACAAAAACATGCAGGATGGTGTTCCTCAAGGACCAGGATTGGGAACCACTGCCTTAGACCAGCCACACTTATAAGGGTGGGCTTTATGTCTTTCCTGCTGAGAGTATTATTGTCTGTTAATGTTTTTAAACAAACTTCTATTTGTTCTTCTTTGCTGCTGTACCAAACCATGACCCTCATATTCTAAAAACATGCTGTTAGTCCAAAAATGTGCATGTCCGGCTGCCTTCAGGCCCAGGACTCCCCGTCAAGAGATCTATGATCTCAGTGGGATTTGTCTGGTTAAATAAAGGTTAATAAATCTTTAAATATGTAGGTCTGTACAATACCCTACTGTGACATAGACATGCTGTTACACTTCTACAAGAAGTTTCTGGACATCTTGCAGTAACTTTGACTCATGCTGTTAACTAATAAATTGATGGAACTTCATAGGAAAATAAAATATAAGAACTAGGCAGAAGAATAGGTCCAAGAAAGGAGGATCGAGAACTGATCCTTGTGGAACCCCAAAGTGCATTTTTGGTTCTGCTGATTGAAAACTCTAGATTAGAAACATAAAAAGTCCTTTTTTAGGTAAGATGAAAGCCAGTTAACAGTGACGGCTTTAGGCTACGTACCAAACTAGCACGGTTCTTAAAATACAATAAAATCAAAGCTGCTCATTAGTTTTTGTTTAAAATCTCAATTTTCTTATTTGCTTGTGTACTTAAACTGTGTTTTTTAATGATTTGTATTTGTTCTTTTCACCAGCCTGAGAGATTTGTCAATCTGGGTATTGAGCCCCCTAAAGGTGTGCTGCTGTTTGGGCCCCCTGGCACTGGAAAGACGTTGTGCGCCCGGGCGGTGGCCAACCGAACCGACGCCTGCTTCATCAGAGTCATCGGCTCTGAGCTGGTGCAGAAGTATGTGGGCGAGGTGAGCTCTCTAGTGAAAGGCTTGAGTTCATGTTTGGAGTAGTGGTCTACATTAAGAGTCTGTGTCTGGTTCTTCGTGTTCATAGGGGGCCAGGATGGTGCGGGAGCTGTTCGAGATGGCCAGGACGAAGAAGGCCTGTCTGATCTTCTTTGATGAAATCGATGCTATTGGGGGTACGACTTCCTGCCTAGAACGTCTTTGTGTTGTCTTTCAAAAGTAGTCATTAAGTTCTCATGTCATGTGCTCAGTGTTTGCCTTTTATTGGGACAGAAAAAATAAATATATTTATTTATTATTCCGCCTGTTTGTTGAACTTGCCAGGTGCTCGTTTTGACGACGGTGCTGGTGGCGACAACGAAGTCCAGAGGACCATGCTGGAGCTCATCAACCAGCTTGATGGCTTTGACCCTCGAGGCAACATCAAAGTGCTGATGGCCACCAACAGACCCGACACTCTGGACCCGGCCCTGATGCGACCAGGACGTCTGGACAGGAAGATCGAGTTCAGCCTGCCTGATCTAGAGGTCATTTTATAAATTCATCAGAATATTTCAAGTGGTGGTTCATAAAGCTGGTTTATTGTCCTCATGTGTTTGTATTTATCGTTTAGTGCTTAGATTAATAACGTTTAAAAATGTTTTGTGTTGTGTCGCAGGGTCGGACCCACATATTTAAGATCCACGCCCGCTCCATGAGTGTGGAGAGGGACATTCGATTTGAGCTTCTGGCTCGTCTCTGTCCCAACAGCACCGGTAAGACTCGCAGTTTTTCTCCGGTCCTTTGTCAAAACAAAAGTTTTACTTCTTAGATCCAAATGGGATGAATAGTCAGTGTCTTACCTGTATATGATCAAATACAGACTCTGTGTGAAACAGCAGGTGATTTGTTTGTCTATGTTGCACAACTTTTAGTCCACGGGGACACCTCCCACCATCAAACAGCTCTTCATCAAAGAGGAGCCTCGTCCTTCTTTACTTTTCTCTTGTAGCGTAGTGCAGCTTGTGGCCACTGGAGTTTAATTCTCATGGGTCACGTGACCAACACAGATTTCAGAAGAACCGATGTGAAACAGGAACTAATGCTAATGATCACAGTTCTGCTTTCTTGGGCGTATTATTTGAAAGGTGCTGATAAAATGTTTGGTCATTCGAGGTAATTTGAGGGAAAACGAGCTAGACGAAGACAACGAGCAAAACTTTAGCCAGTTTTAAACTTCTGTGCAGTGCAAACTCCACGCTGAGATCAGCCGAACAAGAAATCGTCATCGTTGGGGGCTCATGACCACCGGTGCATGTCGACACGTGTGGCACCTAGCAAGCGCGAGTGCAGCATTTACATTCTGTTGCTCTAAAAATGAAAACTTCCGTTAAACCCCAAGATCTTAGAGGCTGAATACGCCTCTGGGGACAATCCCAAACATAACACCTACTGGTCACATTTTCATTAGAATGAATGGGATGCCGTCCTACAGCAGTGCGTTCCCAAGGGCATTGTGGCTGTGTATGGTTCTTCCACATGCTACTTAGGCCCCGGTTTGTTAAAATAAATTGTTAAATTGCCAGTATGTCTCGTCTTTTTAGATCTCAGCCATCCAACCTAATTAATGACACAAAACCGGAGTCGATAATGAGCTGTTTGTCCTCGTCAGAAAAGATCTGCAAGTTTTTCATGGAGGCTCAACCCAAAAACAGTTTTTCATAAATGTGGTGCCATTCAAGGAGAAATGAACAAACTTACTGTACAAGATGTATTGTTGCAATGAAAATCAACCAAAATGTGCTGTTTTGTTCAAACTGTTTATATACCATAGTTTTCAGATTATAAGGCTCACTGTTGATTTTTTTTAGAAAATGAAAGGATTTGAAGTGCACCTTGTAGTTGGAAAACTACAGTATATAAAGTAGTGGTAGTTGGAAGAGTTAGTGATGATTTTCTAAAACTAATAAACTGCTGCACCCTGCAGCTACACTCGTGTATTCAGAGAGCCAGCAACAAGGCACCTGAGGGTTTTTTGTGCAGTTCTCACATAATGTTACTGTATGAACAGACTGGTTGTTGAATAAAGGTGTTTTCTGTCAGGCGCTGAGATCCGCAGTGTGTGCACAGAGGCGGGTATGTTTGCCATCAGGGCTCGTAGGAAGATCGCCACAGAGAAGGACTTCCTGGAGGCTGTAAACAAGGTCATCAAATCCTACGCCAAGTTCAGCGCCACCCCCAGATACATGACCTACAACTGAGTGTTTGAGTTTCACTGTCGAAGAAAAAGTCCAACAAATGGCTCGTTTTCCACTTGTTCACCTAAAAATAAAGTTTATTCCAAATACAAGTCTGTGATTTTTTTTTTAAATACACATTTAAATGTTAGTATTTGCATGAAAATATCCCAAAATTTTATTTTGGCTCTCAAACAGCATTTACAGATGACACTAGAAAATAAATTGATCGTCTCTGACTTAAATACACAGTAACATTTAGCCAGTTCTGAATAAAATACATTCACGATACGTAACCTGGGACAACGTGTACCAGCATGAGATGATCAGAAACTGTGACGCCACAAACGATTCCCGTGTCGTCCAGACGAGCTGCAGCAGCTTGACGATCTCCAGAAGTACAAAAAAAGTGCAACTTTAATACTCCGTTCTTTTTGAGGACCGCTAAGAGGAGGCAGGTTTTGAAACGATGCAAACCTCTGAACACTTCAACTCTGTGGTTTGGAGGATTGTGAGATGTCTGAGCTGTTTGGAGTAGAAAAAGAAAAACGGCTCTAGCTGTGCTAAAATGACTCCAGTTCAATATGAACGAGTGCTCAGTTCCTCTCAGCTGTAAAGCTTCAACAACACGGAGACGAGTCCTCTGTTGCTACAGGCAGGCTGTTGCTCAGGTGGTGGCCCCGCCGGGATCACGCTTCATCTGGAGCTGCAGGCGGGCTTGATCCAGCGCGCCGGCAGTGCAGCACCGCGTCATGAACCGTGGGGAACACCATGCCGAGGTTCACGTCGTCTGTGAAAAACTGCAAGGTGTCCAGCTCATCCAGAAGGTTCCCTTGAAGAAGCAAACGTGTTCACATTATTACAGGCTTCCATTTTTAGAACCAACTAAAATAATCAGCTGAAGCTGGAGCTCATCTGAAATATTAGTCAAGTTCAGCTGAACGTTTTGGACGAACTGAAGTTTTAACAGAAAAATAGCTGCAAACTGTTGGAATCGGCACGAGAATGAGAAAGTTAGGTAATAAATGAAGCTTCAGTGTTACGTGAAATATAAAATACAAACAGGACAAAAGAGTAGAAGGATTAAAAAAAGCTGAAAAACAAAAGGAGACACAAAAAAAAGACGAACGATGCCTAAGGGGAAAAAAAGCTAAAGCAGTAAAAAGGAAGTGAAGAGAAAGTTTGCATGGAAACAAAATGGATGCCAGAGGAAACAGAAGACAGAGCTACGTACAGTACGTAGAATTAACTAACGTGGAAACACTAAAACAAAGTTATTGTTTTTGCCACAAGGCAACAGCAGGTGTTTCTTTTCTTTCTGCCTCTAAAGTAAACAGACCATCACAAGTCCAGCTGAGCTGCAGAAGGCTCAGGTGAGGCACATTTAACTGTGCAGCGTTTTCTGTGGGAGATATGAGGAGTGAACGTTTCAGCCAGAAGAGTCAGAGCTCCGTCCTCTGAGGGGTCTGAGAGACAGCTCAGCAGGAGATCCACTGAGTGGAAGCTGAACAAGATGGCCACAGTTTGATATAGAACGTGCATCATTAGTAAAAAAAAAAAAAAAAGCTGGAGTTTGTTTGCAAAAACAAGTTTAAAAAGCTGTCATGTCATAGCCGATCTCCATGGCAACGCAGCATGAGAGCACAAACGGACCAAAAAAATTCCTAAAACAAACTGACTTTACAAAAAAAGGAATCAAAAAGCTGAATCGTTTTGTGTTAATGGGATTAATGTTTAAAGTTTGAGCGTGCGGCTCCTTACTGTTGCAGCCGGCTATGAGCACCTGAATGTCCACTGCAGCGTAAACCTTTATGACCTGCAGAAACAAGGCTTAGTGTAACTAATACTGCATCTAAACATGCCCTTCATGGACACTGCAGCACAAACTGGAAGAAGAACGAAACCTGCAAGTCACTGAGAAAACTATAAAAACCTGTTTGACGGCTTTGGCTCCCACAGAGTCGATGAAGCTGGCGGCGCTCCAGTCCAGGATGATGGTGTGAACGGGGCTGAGAGGCTCCAGGAACACGGCCTCCTCAGACGGGGACTCGCTGCGCTTGTCTTCCACTTCGCCGTTCCTCTGCTCCTGCACCTCCTGACTCGGAGGTGAAACCTCGTGGGTCATCGTCTTGTCCTTGGACTAGAATCGACAGTAAAAAGTTGAGCAACAGCTGCAAGACGAAGCTCATTTGAAGCTTCTTTATTTTATAACTTTTCCAGGCAAATGAAACAGCCCACCTATGAACAGAAAAGAATCACAGCCAGCACATTATGTGTTTAAACAAAATGTACAGTAGTCCTGACATGAGAAGATGTGCTGCATGTTCTTGACGGTCTTCATGTTGTATTTGTAGTTGCAGCCACAGTGACACGTTCAAGATGGACATGGGTCAGTGGGTTTCTCTGTTTTTGCTTCATAGTGTTCATGGTTGAAAATGTTGACTCACAGGTGTAACAGTTTCAGCTTTTAGCCATTACCCCAGTCCCATGAAGAAAACACAAGTCAACAATAACAATGAATATCGAAGTCCATGCTCAGCATGAACATGCTGTAAGAGAATCAGAAGAATCAGAATAAACTTTATTATCAATGCACCGAGATACAACGAGAACATGTAGGTACAGTCGTCCAAAAGATGAGCAGAGTGCACCAAGCTGCAACTATAAATAGTGCGGCCCTTTTATTCTTATTCAGAATAATATTTTTGCTTAGATAAGAAAAGGGAAGCAAACATGAGGAGAGACGGTATAAAAAAAAGATCTCTCACTCCGTGTCCTAGACAAGGCACGATTTGAGGCATCAAAAAAACCTACCACAGCAAAGCAACATAAACATGTTATACATGAACATATAGGCAGTGAAAACACTGAATTTTTAAGGGAAAGTCGTAACATAGTCCAGACCCCCCCCCCCCCCCCCCCAGCCATTGTCCAGATAAGAGGTGACGTTCATCTTCAGCTCAGTTGAGGTTCTGTCACATGTCCACGGCCTTGGGGGAGGGAGTGGTGAGGAGACAGACAAAGCATCTTTGTTGTTTTCAAAACCTGCCAGGAGGAGTTGAGATAAGTCCGGCTTCAACGCCACAGTTTGGGTCAGGCAGAACTCATGAATTGTTGTTTCTGCCTTTTTAAAGTCTCACTGGTATATTCCTCTGATGGAAACTCCAAACAGCCAAATTGATTGTTTACATTAAAAGTCGAGCTCACAGCTTCTCCAGATTATTCCCACCTTCATGTGTGCTGCCAGGAAGTTCACAGTCCTGATAACAGCTGCTCCAGCTCTCTGACACAACTGCACATAATTCAGTCTGAGTGCTGCCGAGCTTCGACACATTCACATGAATTTATAGACAATCCAGATTTCACCAGCCAAACATCAAAATAACCAGTTGTCATCATGAATCCAATTTGTTTCTGTCGAGGGTCCTCCTTACTCTGACTCCTGTCGGGAGAAGTGGATCAATTTTGTTGAGAGACCAGCTGATCTTTCGAATTAGGAGGTACGCAGAAAAAAGGGGGGGAAGGGGCACCAGGAGACACGTCTGACTTCACCGGAGCACAGAGAGGAAAGAAAATTATAAAGTAATATGTGTACGGATGAATTCAAATTCAAAAATACTTTATTAATCCCTGAGGGAAATTAAATGTTGTATCTCATCATCCTGGTTCCATTAAAGAGTTGTTCTAGATGCTGATGGCTGTGGGCAGGAAGGATCTCTTGTAGCGGTCTGTCTTACAGCAGCTCTGAAGAAGCCTCTGACTGAAGACACTCTGTTGTTGTATGACAGTCTGATGTTGTATGACACTCTGTTGTTGTATGACACTCTGTTGTTGTATGATAGTCTGTTGTTGTATGACAGTCTGATGAAGAGAATGCTGAGGGTTGTCTATAATGTTCTTCATTTTATGAAGAATCCTTCTTTGAACAATCATCTCCAAAGGTTCTAGAGGAGTCCCCAGAACTGAGCCAGCCTTCTTTATGAGCTTGTTGATCTTTTTTTAAGTCTCTTGCTCTGGTGCTGCTCCCCCAGCAGATGATGGCAGAAGAGATGGCGCTCTCTACAACAGACTTATAGAAGATATGCATCATCTTGCTACAAACGTTGAAGGACTTCATCTTCCTCAAGAAGAACAGTCTCCTCTGTCCCTTCTTGTAGACACTTCACTGTTGCATTTCCAGTCCAGTCTGTTGTCCAGGTGAACCCCAAGGTATTTATACTTCTCCACCACCTCCACTTCTTCTCCCATGATGGAAATAGGGTTGGACCTTTTCCTGTTTCTCCTGAAATCTACAATCATCTCCTTTGTTTTGTTCGCATTCAAGATGAGATGATTGTTTCCACACCATGCCACAAAGTGGTCCACCAGTTTCCTGTACTCAGCTTCTTGTCCATCTCTGATACACCTGACCACTGCAGAGTCATCTGAATATTTCTGCAGATGACAGGAGTCTGTTTTGTACTGGATATCTGAGGTGTACAGAGTGAAAAGGAACGGTGAGAGTACAGTCCCCTGTGGTGCTCCTGAGCTACTGACCACCTGGTTAGACACACAACCCTTCAGTCTCACAAACTGTGGTCTGTCAGGTAGTCTTTGATCCAGGTGATTGTTGAGGCCTCCACCTGAAGATGCCCCCTTCACATTTCCATCTGCCCCCTGATGTAATCATGTCTAGAACCGGCCCTGCTTAGTTGCTCCTACTTCCTTCACTGCAGATGACAGCAGGTGTGGAGATGCCGATCCCTCTGAGATTAACAGGACTTTTTTTTTTTTACCTCTACCGGCCGGTCGGACCTGCCTCCTCCTTAACAAGTAGACTAATACAATATTATTTGTAAAACCGCATCAAAGAAGCTCGAGCTGACATGCGCAATTATTGTGCGATACGCCAGCACGCTTTAAAAATGTACTGGCTGTGTTGGCGGATTGTTGTAACCTGTCACGAGAGCCACCAATAAAGCATGGCGAGCCGCATGTGGCTCGGGAGCCGCGCAGTGAGTATCCCTGATCTACCCGCTTCTTCCTTTTCATATCACGGGGGTCACTGGTGCCCAAGTCCAGCAATCACTGTGTGAGAGGCAGGGGACACCTGGACAGGTCTCCAGTCCATCACAGGGACATATAAGAGACAAATGAGACAAACAACCATTCACTCTCTCACTCACCTAGAGACAATTCAGAGTTACTAATCAGCCTAACATGCATGTTTTTGGTCTGTGGGAGAAAACCAGAGCACCTGGAGGAAACCAGCCATGAAGTCGGTGTGGGGCTGCACACATATTGTTGTTTCATTCTTGATGCATCCGATGTTTCAAGTGATAAAAGGCGTACGCCATGTTTTTGTGCACGAGGCCCCAGAAGCAGTCAGGAAGAGAAACAGCTGACTCACCTTAGCACAAATGTTCAGTGGAGCGTTCAGGTCCTGTTCTGCCTTTTTCCGCTGCTTTTTTTGGGCTTTCCGCACTTCTAACAACTGCTCTGGGTTTACTCCTGTCTGAGAGAATCACAGGTGGAAAACACAACTTCATCTTTGTGTGAAAAACGTCCATAACATCAAAGTGTCTTTATGCAACAGTCGACTAGAAAAAGTTCACAAGCAGAACATTAGCTAAAAGCTACAAAGAGAAAAACACTAGGTAAAAGCCAAAAAGAAGCAAAACAATAACTACAATATGAAAGTTCACATTTTTATAAAAGCTAAACATATAAAAGGCTAGCTAAATAGCTAAATGGAAGCTAAAAGTAGCAAAAGACTGGCTAATAGTGGAGAGCAGTAAGAGAACATCTTAAAGCTAAAACTATAAAGACAAGCTAAAATGAGTTAAGAGTAGCTAAAGGCTGAAAAAACACTAGCATCAAAAGACTAAAAGTTGCAAAAAGGCTAGCTAAAAACCAAAAGTAACAAAAGCTTCAATAGAAGCTAAAAGGAAAACAAAAACAAAGGTCTGTTGACGAAAATAGAAAAAACGTTTTGATAGTATTGAACTTGTTTGTTTGGAAATAAAGGAAAATATTTTCAAAAGCTTAAATAAAAAAAATTAAAATCATAGCATGGGTCTCCTGAAAAGGTTGAATGTTGTGAATGGTTAAAGCACAGAGTCTGTAAACACATTAAATAAAAACCCAAAACTGCTACGAGGCTGTTTTCACGTCCCCGTGTTTCCCGTTAGCAGCTGCAGAAACATCTGCGGCTCTCGGCACGACTCGCAGCAACGGCCACATGAAAAATGTTGTTAATGCTCCATTCCCACAGACGGCCATGTTTTACTTCCACGAGTGACAGGATTACCTTCTCCTTGAGTTTGGTCACATACAGGTCACTGTTAGCAAAGTAGATGGAGGAGTTGGAGTGGAAAATCTTAATCCCCTCGTATTCAGAAGCCTGGGGAACAAACACAAATCACACAGAAGGTTCAGACCAACGGCTGATCCTGGATTTGAGTTGAAGCTGTCCCACCTCCAACTCACCTCCTCGTACTGGTTCACGTCATAATACAGTCCTGTGCTGGAGACGTGGCCCAGGATAGAACTCCTGGGGCTGCAAGGAAATAAGAAATCCTCTCAGCTACTTCTACAAGCCGTACACGGACATCACTGACCAATAAGAAACGTGAATGTTTGTAGTTTTTGAGACAAGTTTTTCAAGCTTTTCTGGACTGGAGCTGAAATAAACTTTAGGAGTTACAGGGTGGAGAAGAGGAGACGTAGTTGTTTTTTTTAAAGTCTTGTTCGAAGCAGCGCTGAGCGATGAATCCTGGAAAGTGGAGGGAGCCGTTTATTTCCAACTAGGCACAGTGGCGGAGCCAGGGGGTGGACAGTGGTGGCCTTGGCCCTCCCTCTCTCCCCCTTTCTCACAAAATTTGCATGTATACAAATGTGTCGGCAGCCATCTTGGATTGACGGTTCTGCTGGAGGTTTCTTCCTGTTATGAGGGAGCTGTTCCTTTCCACTGTTGCCTTGTGGCTTGCTCAGAGTGGGAGACTGTGATGAAATGAAGGCTCAACACAATCCGCTGGCTACCCTACATATGTATATGTTCAGTGTCCTGAGATGACCTCTGTTGTAACTTGGCTCTACATAAATAAACTGAGCTGAATTAAATGACAACCCAGTTTCTGAAGGGACATTTTCAAAATAGAAGTTGATGCGTCACTTATTTTTCAAGATATCATGCCCACAGCATGGACGGATGGTATTTCCAATCCACAGGATCCAGTGAACAAAAGACGGTAAATTCCAACGTAAAGGCAGCGGTGTGTTCGCTGTACCTCTGTGTCCTGTAGATGACAGTTATTATGGCAAACGCGAGAGCTGCTAGGAGACCATAATCCAGACCCAACAGCACAGACGCTATAAAGGACACCAGCCAGATAATCTGAGGGGGAGAGAAGAAAATAGGAACATTAAACTGCACAGCTGTGAGGAGACACTTTAAGTAACTACATTTCATCTGACAAATTATAAAACACCTTCAAAGTTCAGGTTTGAAACTTTCAGATTCTTTCTTCTGGCTTGAGTTTAAAAAAAAATTAAAAAAAAGGACTCCTCCCTTGAGTGTCTTCTTTAATTGAGCATCTTATTTAAACCGTTTCCAGTAACAAAGACAAATGCAGCCATCAAGAAGGGAAACAGCTGGTTTACTGTTCCCAGGACTATCCATCCAGTCTTGTACAACTTTTCTGAGCTCACCAAGTTGAAAATTTGATTTTTAACAACTTTTTTTTAAGGTAACCAAACAGACAACTTCTCTACTCCAAACTGTAAGCTATAAAATAATAGAAAAGTTTACGACAAAGTATTACTATGAGTAGGAGGTGGTCAGTTGACTGTGGTATCATGATGGGGGCGGAGCCCTGGGCACAGCTCAACCAGTCCGTCTCTGACAGACGTGTGTTATTGGAGCTTCCATAGATGGTCACGCTGGAGCATTTCCCATAGTGAAACACCTCCCTCCGTTATCAAAGAACTGGGGTTACGTTAAGTAACCCAACGTTCCTAAACAAAATGATCTTATTCCCTGCATCATCATCTCCAACAGATCTCCAAACCTCCCTGCACGAGGCTCTCAGATCCAGTTGTGTCAGGCTCTTCTACTGAAGATACGACAAACATCCTCCATTTCATGTTTGTACAGGAAACCAAAGATTAATCAGAGAAGTGAAACCAATTAGAGCTTAAAGTGGAGATGTGACGTTAAGATATTGTTGTCACAGAGATCAGAAAAACTCACTGACAGGAAGTGGGTCAACAGCCTTCCTGGGTTTTTAGATGCATCTTGTTTGACAGGTGATCTTTATCAGTCAGAAACTGGTGCTCGATCATTTAACAGCAGCTGGGCTAATAGGGCTGGACTTCAGCCCACACCGACTCTCAGACCAAATCCAGATCATGTGGAACTGCTGTTGAAACGCCTCAGACACATTATCGTGTCCTAACCCCGCTCGGTTTACAATCAGAATCCTGACAAAACAAAAGGAACGCTCATTGGAGTCACACTTTTCATTAATCGACTGACCAGCTCGATTTTGGTGGTCCTCCACAATATGGGAAGATCTCTGAACTGCTTGAACATCCCGATCAGGTTGACCATGATGATGGCTGCTAGTGCAGTCTGGAAAACAAAATCAGAGAAGTCCTCCACTGTCACGCAGACAGAGCAAAATAATAAAACACTAAGTTTCAGCAGTGACTTTGAGAGGTCACACAAGAAGCCTGACAACTCCATGACCGTACCCACCTGAGGGAGCGACTCGAAGACATAACCAATGGCCACGACCACCAGCAGCACCACAAGTGACGACAGCAGCCCTGCAATCTGAATAATCAAACAAAGTTTATAAATATGATCTCACAAACTTCCATTTATGGCTTTACAGCACCAGTTCAGTTCAGTGAGATGGTGTACCTGTCTGTGCAAAGGAGCTGTGTGCGGCGGCGTTTGACTCACCTGAGTTTTTCCTCCGGTGCTCTCCTGAACCAGACTCCTGGACATGGAGGAAGTGATGGCAAAGGTTTGGAAGAAGGAGCCTATGAAGTTGCAGAGGCCGAGGGCGATCAGCTCCTGAATACAGAAGTTTAAAAACAACTAAATTACCTGCAGCACCTGACTATTGGTTTGTCTCTCCATGCTTAAGAAAGCAGTAAAGGTAGACCTAATTCTAGAGAACACTACTTTTAAATTTTGTTGTTATTATTGTCTGAAGTTGATTTTTTATTTATCAAATAATTAAGTCCTGATACATATTCATTCCCTTACACGCTTCCACATTTTGTGACATTCTAATAAAAGTATTTTGAAGTTTGTGGTTGGAACATGGGAAAATGTGGAAAAGTTTAAAGGATGTGAATATTTTTCTTAAAAGCACTGTACATGGAAAATTAAACACTTTATCTTTAAATGGTAAATGGACTGTACTTATAAAGCATTTTATGTCTGATCAAGACACTCAAAGCTCTTCACAACAATCTGTGCCTCATTTACCCATTCATACAGCTCTATAATAGATCTATACAAAGAATAACCAGAGCTTTATCACAGTCATACACTGATGGGACACACGTCGGAGGCAATGAGGGGTTCAGTTTCTTGCCCAGGGACACTTCAACATGCGACTGCTGGTGGAATCGAACCCCCAACTAGAGGACGACTGCTCTAACCACTCAGCCACAGCCGCCCCACATTTAAGTGCATGCACACTTTATTTCAAGCTACAGTTGGCTGTAATCTTTCAGCGTCTCGTCATACATTTTGTTTCTGGTGACTAAATGTTTCTGCGAGGAGCAGAGAAAGAGAGACCGGCTGTGGAGGGTGGCACGGTGCACAGGTCCGGCAGGATGGTTCTATACGACCCGCCGCTCTCCGAGCCACTCAAGTACACCAGGAATTTGCTGAGACCTACATGGTCCATCTGCAGCTCGGTTCGTTCCACCACAACCCCACTTTCCGGCCCTATTCCCACCTCGGGCTCAGGCCTGTCATGGCGGCCATCTCCATGACCCTCCATCTGCCTGCACAGAACGAACTCTACGGAACAATTCAGTTCCGCGGGGAAACCTTGGATGTTCTGTGTCTGCCGGACCCGGTTCTTCAGGGCAGTCATCTTCTGTTGTCGCTGTCATTACCATCATCAAGCTGCTGACGGGACCATGCTGCTAACAGGACCACGCTGCTAACAGGACCACGCTGCTAAAAGGACCACGCTGCTAACAGGACCACACTGCTAACAGGACCACGTTGCTAACAGGTCCATTCTGATAACAAAAACACACTGCTAACAGGACCACGCTGCTAACAGGACCATTCTGATAACAGTACCACGTTGCTAAAAGGACCACGCTGCTAACAGGACTATGTTGCTAACAGGACCATTCTGATAACAGTACCACATTGCTAACAGAACCATATTGCTAACAGGATCATGCTGCTAACAGAACCACACTGCTAACAGGACCACGCTGCTAACAGGAACATTCTGATAACAGTACCACGTTGCTAACAGTACCACGTTGCTAACAGGACCACAATGCTAACATGCTGCTAACAGAGCCACACTGCTAATAGTACCATTCTGCTAACAGTACCACGTTGTTAACATGACCATGCTGCTAACAGTGTTTTTATAACACTATTTTTATTTGAATTGCTTTTTTATTGTTGTATATTGATTGATTGATTGATTGATTGATTTTTATTGTCAATTCTGCATATGTACAGGACATACATAGAAATTGAAATTGCGTTACACTCCTACTCAAATTGCAGCAAACAACAACATTAGCAAAAATAAACTAACACAACTAGTTATATAAAAAAATATAAAAGTGAACAGCAGCAGGACCTCTGATGCAACGTGCTCAATAGTGACTAACAGGAGACAAAGGGACGCTGACTGAAGACAATAACATGATGAGAGGTAGATAATGGATGTGCAAGGCCAGAGTAAACAATAGTGCAATATAAAGTATAAACCTGAGATATAAAGTATAAACCTGAGATATAAAGTATAAACCTGAGGAACCTGAGTATATTGTTGTCTGTCTAAAACAGCTCTCTCTTGAAAATGAGTCTTCATGACTCAATGAAACTAACTAAAGGTTACATAAAAGCACATGTCCGCACTCACCTGGTTGCCATCCACACTGTAGCCGTGTTTCAGGGCAAAGATTTTAGCTAGTGAGATGTTCATTGAGAATCCTACGATCGCTACAGCAAAAGCATCTGGGATTAAACTGGAAATCAGAGAGAAGTCTGGGACAGCAGGAGGGCGAAGCCTGAGAACATGAAAACAAACACTTGTGGAACATCCAACTTCATCAATATTTTTCAAGTGAGACACTGTGTTGGTTCCTTTTACACCCGAGGTTGAGAATAAAAGATAAAAAGTAACAAATAAGCACTTACCCTGTTGGAATGCTTCCAACTATGTCCACATTGTATTTCTCTTTTAAGGCTAAACCAAAAGAAACCCCAGTTGACACAATGACCACAACAATCTCTCCAGGAATGGGTACTGGCAGCTTCTTCTTAAAGCGTTCGTTGAGAACTTTGACCCCATACAGGAACACGAGGCATGCGAGGCCCAAGAGGAGACAGGTAATATTGGTGCTGGTGATTTGACTCAATACTGCCTTGACAGACTGCAAAGACAAGACGGATGCAAATAAAACGGTTGTGTTTTCAAAACATGTCTGGTCATAAAGATTTGCACTGAGAAGACGACGGACTTTCCTCCAAATCCTTCATGAAACTCACATAAATGGCAGAGAGGGGCCCAGAGAAACGCTCCGTTTTCACCCCCAGTAAGTACTTGAGCTGGGAGATGACGACGTGCAAGGCTGCTGCTGTGGTGAAGCCCCGCACCAGAGGCTCTGTGAGGTAGATCGACACAAAGCCAAACCTGAGAAGACCAAAGACAATCTGAAAGGGAAGTAAACATTAAAGGGGTTATAGAGAAGGCTGAGTTTCAAGTAAAAACACACATCAATGTGAAACATCAACAGTGATTCAGACATCCTACTGCTTTGGATCAACAGTGATTTCTGAGCGTGAGAAAGTTGGACTATCATTTCTCCTGGTCTCTGGTCTCCTACGTGCATAAACACCAATTAGAGTTAAACAGATTCCACTGACCTGGATGATTCCCACCAGAGTAGTGAGCACCGCAGCCACCTGGACCCTCTTAGCAGTAAAATCCTCTGCATCGGACACCACGGAGGAGTTGGAGGAGTTGGAGGCGTTGGCAGCGAGTTGAAAGGACTCCGTTAGTTCTGGGGCTTCCCTCACTGCAACACCCCCGATCATCAGACTTATTACAGCGAAGGTACCTTCAAAACAGACAAACCACTTTCAAAGTCATCCCTTACCTTGTGTTTGGAATCTTTCATGGCCTGTGTCAGGGCTAAAGTAGAACTAATTCTGTGTTTATGCACCTAAAAAATGAGTACAAATTCATAGTCTTGCTACCCACATCTTTCCTAGCTACGAAACCTCAAACCTAGCCTCGACCGGCTAGGTTGAGAGGACAGGAAGGAGGAATGAAGACACAATGGCAGGCCAATGGCAATGTCATTGGGTTTTATGGACCAGTCTGTGGGAGTTTGCTCTCAGCAGTGATTACAGAAAGTAACACGCTGTGTGAAAAGGCCACCAGCTGAATTTAAGACCACAATCAAGAAGAAACGTTAACAAACTGAACAACATGTGAGCAAGTCTAAAGAACTGTGAAGTAGTAAAGGTCTTGGAAATGTTCGGATCAAGAAATATGACATGTATGTGTCTAAGGAGAATGAGCACCTCAAAGTTACAAAAGCACAAGTACAGAAATTGAACATTTCTTATAATAAAGATTATCATAAACAATCTTAAAACTGTTTATTGCTGTTGTAGAAAAAAAGATTCCCAAACGATCAGGTGTAGACTTCATCAGATTTATTACAAAGCTTTGGAGAACAGCCAACAACTCACAGAAGATCAATGCCTTCACCTGTCTGAGGTTCTGACCCATTCTGAGCTTCCTGTAGTAAAACTGTTAGTTTATAGAATCTCCTGGTGTCACTTTTCTCCCCCTCCTCCCATACTGTCCAGCTGTTATCAACGCAGATGTGCACAGAAACGTGGGGAGTTACGGAAGATGAAAACACCTTTCAAGGACTCTCTGGGAAGACATTGCTGTGTCTACCATATCAATTAAACCTTGAGAATAATAAAGAGGATCTCCTCACTGTCTCCTTACTTACGGTCACATCAAGGCTGATAATACAGAGAAAGGATCAAGGAAACATTGTAATATCATTCACAATAACAGTAAAGTCTATATTAATAAAGTAGAATAGAGCATGGTGCGTGCATATACTGTATATGCATTCCCTCCCGGCCATCTGCCTCGACCGGCTGGGTTTGAGAGGACAGGAAGGAGGAACAGACACACAATGGTAGGCCAATGGCAATGTCATTGGGTTTTATGAACAAATATAACTGAGTATCATGAACATAACAATGGAAATTTATCCCATGCTGTTTAATAACTTTACCTAATAGAAGCATAAAGTACGTATTGGTCCAAGCGCTGAACGCTGAGGAACTCCATGACTAACTTTGGTGTAAGAAAAAGATTCATTACATTTACAAACTGGACTCTATCTGGATTACCAGGTAACATACACTGCCTGGCAAAAAAAAAAAAAAAAGTAGCCACCAAAAAAAGATCACACTAATATTTTGTTGGACCACCTTTAGCTTTGATTACATCATGCATTCTCTGTGGCATTGTTTCAATGAGCTTCTGCAATGTCACAAGATCTATTTCCCTCCAGTGTTGCATTAATTTTTCACCAAGATCTTGCATTGATGATGTCAGATTCTGACCACTGTGCAAAGCCTTCTCCAACACATCCCAAAGATTCTCAATGGGATTAATGGGGTCTGGACTCTGTGGTGGCCAATCCATGTGTGAAAATGATGTCTCATGCTCCCAGAACCACTCTTTCACAATTTGAGCCCGATGAATCCTGGCATTGCCATCTTGGAATATGCCCGTGCCATCAGGGAATAAAAAATCCACTGATGGAATAACCTGGTCATTCAGTATATTCAGGTAGTCTGCTGACCTCATTCTTTGAGCACATACTGTTGCTGAACCTAGACCTGACCAACTGCAGCAACCCCAGATCACAGCACTGCCCCCACAGACTTGTACAGTAGGTACTGGACATGATGGGTGCATCACTTCACCCGCCTCTCTTCTTACCCTGATGCACCCATCACTCTGGAACAGGGTCAATCTGGACTCATCAGACCACATGACCTCCTTCCATTGCTCCAGAGTCCAATCTTTATGCTCCCTAGCAAACTGAAGACGTTTTTTCCCCAGTTAGCCTCACTGATTAGTGGTTTTCTTAAGGAAACACAGCTTTTCAGTCCCAGTTCCTTGAGTTCCCTTCACATTGTATGTGTGGAAATGCTCTTACTTTCACTATTAAACATAGCCTGAGTGCTACTGTTGTTTTTCTTCCATTTGATTTCAAACATTTAAGTGATCACCGATCACAATCATTCAGGATTTTTTTCCGGCCACATTTCTTCCTTGAAGACGATGGGTCCCCACTATCCTTCCAGTTTTTAATAATGCGTTGGACAGTTCTTAAACTGATTTTAGTAGTTTCTGCTTCTCCTTAGATGTTTTCTCTGCTTGATGCCAATGATTTGACCCGTCTCAAACAGACTGACATCTTTTCCACGACCACACCATGTGTCTTTCAACATGGTTGTTGAAGAAATGAGAAGCAACTCATTGCATCAGTTGGGGTTAAATAACTTGTTGCAGCTGAAAGATAATCGCCCATGCAGTAATTATCCAATAGGAGGCTCGTACCTATTTGCTTAGTTAAATCCAGGTGGCGACTTTTCTTTGGCCAGGCAGTGTATTTTTTGTATGGTCTTTAATGAGATTTTGGGTCATATTTTTGGACATTCGTCAACCTCAAAAGTGAATCTTTCTCTCATGGATTTCTAAACTTTTGATTTGAAACGATGCTTCAACTTAACAAGAGAAGTAGTACTGTCAATAAAAGCATAGAAAAGCTGCTACGAGAACCTGAATGTCCAAGCCGGGAACAAGTACACATAAAAATGTTCATTTCTCAAGGGAAGTCATGGTTGAAAAGAAAACGTGTCCAGAAATTTTGCTGGAAATCACAGCAGAGAGTGTCATAAGTGAAAATTTATTCTTCCCTTCATTCTCCAAACCATTAAAAACAGGGACAACAAGACAGATTGATGAAGAGGGATTAAATCTACTTTCAAATTAAAGAAATGGTAAAGCCATCTGTTAACCAGACTGAAGGTTCTTGGACAATTCTTCTAAACATGCAACTCATCAGTTCTGAAAAGACCTGAAGGTTGGTCTACAAAGCCAGATTAGCAGCTTAGCTCCTACAGTGAGCTGAAAGTCAGAGTTCAGTATCATGAAGGAAGACCTCATTGAGCCCAGTTAGATCTCCACAGTAACAAAGGCTGAACTCGTCACCTGCTCCAGAGCAAACACTGCTTATATCAGACTAAAGTAGCATTTAGATGCCATCAAGCACAGTGGTGGATTTTTAAATCACATGTTAAAATGAAAAAGTGTCCCGCATTAATGGTTGATCAAACCTGAGCATTTTAAAATCACCAGATTTAAACCAAAAATGTTTATTCAGGAATGTTTTTACATTTATTCTGGTCAATATCCTAAGTAATACACTGGTTTAATAAGAACTGTAATAATTCTCAGAATAAAATATGAGAAAAGTAACTTGAAAAACGCTCACAAGCCTCAATTCCTTGCTTGTTAGACAGTTGGCTTCTGCTTTAACTCTGGATTTTCTTTGTCAATATGCTACTTCCCCATTTTTCCTGAGTAGTATAAAGTGCACTTCTCGGAGTCAGAACGTGGAAGAGTTTTGAACCAAGGCAAATCTTTAGACGGGATCTAAGCAGAGAAAAATGCTGGTTTTAAACAGATCCATGTAAAGCCTGTTCCGAAGATTTCTGACATCAACAGTAAGCCACTCACTGCTTCACTTCAGTTTGTGAAAAGTGCTTTGAAATTAACCAGCACTGCTTCTAACAGAGTGGGATAAGTAACATACTTAACAAAAAAAACTTGTAACACATTAAACTAAAAAGACCTCAGTTGTGAACTGTTATTTCATGCTTAGCATAATGATAATGAGACAGTGTTAATAAGCCTATTGTTTTATTTTTTAATACATTAATGTAGTTGAAGTTTTAATATATTCATGTAGTTGAAGGAGTTTCTTCTTCCTGCTTTGGCTGCAGAACTTCAGTCTGTTTACCTACCTATGCTATAAATATTTACATTTCCATTTGAGTTGGAAGTCTGCTGCTCCTGCTACATGAACATTATTTATAACTCCATCTAATCTACAAGAGCACCACAAAAAGCCCACTGAATATGTTGAGCCTGTTTTGTGATACAAATCATGCATATTGGGTCAAAACATAAATGTATATTGTGGGTTACAGGTCGTAGCAGCAGCTACATCTACATTTTCCCATTTGGTAATTGTGTAAGTGTGAACAGTCAATTAAATAGATTAACTCTAATCAGCTTCCACTGTATCGGAGCTCAACATATTCTCTTTAAAACTTAAAGCAAAGGCTCCTTTTTAATTGTTTTACTTACTACATAAAACACTGCAAACGTATACAAACTAAGTGCGACTTTTTAACAAACAGACCACAGTTAGTGAGGATCCACAACCTCTCCTCCTCCTCCATAACCCTCAGCACTGGCTCTCCTCAGGGATGTGTGTTGAGCCACCTCCTGTTTACTCTGCTCACATATGATTGTGCAGCTACCCATGCAGGCTGTCACATTGTAAAGTTTGCAGATGATACAGTGGTGGTGGGATGCATCACAAACAATGATGAGTCCAGCTACAGGCAGGAGGTGGAACACCTGGAGAGCTGGTGCAAAGAGAATAACCTTCACATCAATGTGAAGAAGACGAAGGAGATGATTGTGGACTTCAGAAGGAACAAACACACCTACACCCCCCCCCCCCTGAACATAAGAGGATCTGCAGTGGAAGTGGTCTCCAGCTACAAGTACTTGGGGTGCACCTGAATGACAACCTCAGCTGGAGCAACAACACTTCCAGCCTGATCAAGAAAGCTCATCAGAGACTCTACTTCCTCAGACGGCTGAGGCGAGCTGGTCTGGGAAGCTCAGTCCTCACCTCCTTCTACAGGTGTGCAGTGGAGAGCATCCTGTGCTCGAGCATCAACGTGTGGCATGGAGGCTGCACAGCTGCAGAAAGAAAAGCTTTGCAGAGAGTGGTGAAGGCTGCACAGAAGATGCTGGAGTCAGCCTCCCCACCATCACAGACATCTACACCTCCAGATGCAGGAAGAGGGCCATCTGCATCATGAAGGACCTCACTCACCCAGCACACACACTTTTTGCCCCACTCCCCTCAGGAAGGAGGTTGAGGAGCATTAAGTGTAGAACCACTAGACTGAGGAACAGCTTCTACCCTGAGGCTGTTAGACTCATGAATCTCTAACCAGAATAATCACTGTGAAAAATCACATCATGTTGCTGCTGATCTGTTTCAATGTTGCTGCTGATCCGTTTCACGTTGCTGCTGATCAGTTTCAATGTTGCTGCTGATCCGTTTCAATGTAGCTGCTGATCTGTTTCAATGTTGCTGCTGATCTGTTTCAATGTTGATGTGTTCATTCGTGCTCATCTGCTCACACAGACTCATGTTCGTGCTGCTGTTTGATGTATTTTTTTTATGCTATTAGTGCTTAGTGTATTTTCGTTGATGTTTTTCTTAGTTCATATCTTAGATGTTATTGCTGTTTTTCATTTACATTTTATTGTTGGATGTAACTGGGACCCCTGTGTGCATAATTTCATTCCACCACATGTACCACATGTGATGTGAATGACAAATAAAGAACACTGAATCTTTGATGAGCAGACATCTGCAGATGAACTCCTGTCGACCAGTGATTTGAGAGAAATCTCTCCAAAGCTCACGTTGCTTAAATCTTGTTGCATAAATACACAGAAAAACTGGAGAGATTTAACCTGTACACAAAAAGTAAAAGGTGCACAAATGTTTAGCACAGGAAAACTGTGCACAGAAGTCTTTTGTCTACAGCACAGTATCTTATCAGTGGTGGGAGCAAACACAGACAGGAAGGTGCTTCACCTTAGCCCCATTTATTTTCATGTACTCCGTTTCCAGATAAACGACAGGGGTCGTGACCTTCAAATGAACACGCCGAGTCTACATATCGTTCCCGAGCGAAAAGGCCATCATGCCCAGCACTTGAACAGCTGCCCAGTTATTCCTCTCGGGTATATTTTCACACCAAGTTCCTCATCAGCAAAAAGCTTTGAGCGAGGTCCGTTTCACTGTTGAGTCTTCAGTTTGGTTTTGACGAGCTCCGTTTTATTACGGCCATTTGTCAACCAACACGAGACGACTCGAGGTGAATACAGGAGAGGAAGTGCAGACGTGGGTGGGATGTGTCCGAGCGCGGTCACTGAAGCATCATAATGCTGCTGCTCACGTCAGATGTGGACACAGACACAGCGGCTGACTGAAAACAGTTCCCCCACAGCTTTTATCTTATAATCCTGATTAATCGACTTGATCTAATACTCGACAGTCTTGGCTGCTTTAATGAGTCTGGCACTAGCTGTGAACTGTCTGTAAAGGTGACCTTTCATTTAACAATACAAGAACACGGATTAGGAAGGGTGCCAGCCCACATGGAATTAAAAAAAAAAAAGGACAAGACTAACTTTCCTACAGTTAAATGCCAAAGAAGAACAACTCCACGTCACCTTGAGGAGGAAAGAACATCTTTCCACAGAGGACTGTGCCCATAACTAAGCAAGTGCTGAAGGTTAAGTCGTTTGTATGTGACACCTGCCATCTTCCCAAATCACAGTTCAGCATGTGGTTCACTACACTTCAGTCCTCAACAGAATGATGTCAGCAGCTTTGGCGAGAAAACTCTTTAACCTTTTCAAATCATAAGACAGAGCAAAAGCATTGAAAAAAAAAAACAGTTTTATCTGCTACAAAATATCGTAATTTCCAGACAATAAGCCGCTACTTTAGTCCTCAAGGCTCAATGGGATTAACCTGTCTAAATAAAGGTTGAATGAATTTAGCCTCCTCACACTAGGGCACTTACATAGCTGCCCAATACACATCTCTCTTGGGGGAGTCGGGGAGGGGGGGTCTACATGACTCAATGAGACTACCTGTATAAATAAACGTTAAAAAAATCTGACCAATGAAATTACTGAACAGGCCTCGGTGGGTCGTTCTCCCGTTCACCCCTCCCCGTTGTACCCATCCAAGTATTTTCAGCCACTCAAAATAAGTGAATCGTGCATTAATGCGTCACTTGGAGCTCAGTGGGAGGCTCGGGTGACTGGTGGCGAGAAATCGTTCACCGAAACTGGCCGCATGAGAAGAACAACTGTGGAGCGGAGTAAAATAATCCTCCATCACCAACGGGTTTCAAAAGGCTGCTGCGTGATGAAGAGCAGCACAAGTTGTCCTCCATCCAGATGAAGACAGCGATCAATGACTTCCTGGTAGGCTACTGTATTTATTTTTTTTAACCAGTCGTGTTATAGGCACTGTTCTGAAAAAAACATTTAGTGTACGTTACTGGTACGTATTTAATTAAAAGTTTATCAGATCTTTCTGTGTAAATGTCTCATGTTACAACGTGGACACCCTCGGCTTATAGACAAGAGTGGCTTATATATGAACAAAATTATTATTAGTTTTAGTTTAGTGAGCACGGCTTATATTCGGGTGCGCTCAATAGTCTGGAAATTACGGTAGTTTGTTCATCTATATGCAGCAGCTGAAACGCCACTTTTGAAGCGATAGAGCCCATAAACAAAACTGGAGGATCTACTTTAATACGACTGCAGACGCTGAACGCTGGCAGACAGTATCCGACAGTTTGCACTTCTGCTTTTACTTGAGGAAGTTTTTGTACAAACACAATCAACATCACACAACCGGATTGGAGCTCCAGCTGAATCCCTTCTAAAGTGAGAAACAGGCGTCTGCACTCTGAGCTGCCACGTGTTAGCTTTAATCGTTTATTTTCACTCGCAATCGTTTAGAAAATAGTTTTTTATTAATCATTTTTTAACTGTAGGTGTAACTTATCACAGTTATGGTTGTTATTACGGCTCCACATGACTAGAACAAACCATGCACTGCCTGCCAGGCCAGAAGAAACAAGAAGTCTCCAGTTGAATTTAATAAAGTAAAACAGGTAAAAGCTTTCCACTGAAGCAGCGTGTGGTGGATCTTTATTTTAACTACAAAAGACCTAGCATTCCTAGCATTGCCCAGAGCCTTTCAGGTCACGGTTTAAACTAAAATCCTCTCATTCTGAGAAAAGATGGGAGTTATAATGTTTTGCTCCAGCCTCATAAATCTCAACTACCACCACATCCAACGTCAGCTTAGTCTCCGTTAAACTGGAGTGAGTCATCGCTACTTTAGAGTTTTCTAAATTCAGATGGCAGTGGCAGCCATCTTGAATTGAGGTGACTCCAGAGGTTGTAGACGTACATCCAGCGGCAACTTTCTGCAAGCTTCATTCAAATCTGTCCGGTAGGTCGTGGCATGTGTTGCTAACAGAAAGACACGCCAAGAACTGATAACAAAAGTAGTAAAAACAAATCTCAGAATCGGTCGGTGCTCGGAATACAAGATGGAAATTTGTCTCAGCTGCTCCCTTTGTCAGAGGTCACCACAGTGAACTAACTCGCATGACGACTTGATTGTTTTTACGACGGATGCTCATCCTGACTCAACCACAGACCACCGAGCTACCACAGAGAACTGCATCTAGGACACAGTGAGCAGATGGTGGAGGGTCTTGCTCAAGGGCCCAGAGTGGGGCACATGAGGGTGGAGGCAGGTGTGGGTGTTTCACCTTTCCCACACATTTCCATGTTGTCGAACCGGGGGGTCAAACCAGCAACCTTCCAATCACAGGCCCACCTTCTGTAACCTCTGCGCCACCACTCTCAGCTGCCAGTAATATCTGTAAAACTGACTGGGTCATCCACAACATATTCTGAGCGTGACATCTTGCCTGAACTTACAAATAATATTTACAAGGTTTGACTAAAACATCTCCAGCGCCGTCATTTCTCATCCATGGGATGAAGTTATTCTACAACGTTGCCATGAACCCCCCGTGACGTGCTCCTTCAAGAAACGCAAACTCTTTAGTCCCACTTTGTTTTTTTTATCATTTCACGGATTCATGATCCGTTTTGAAAGAAAAACAATCAGTACCAACGTTCACAAACACATTTACGACTCCGAGAAGAGGCGTCTTACCCATCGACACGTGTCTGGACGTGCCAAAAAAGGTGTACAGCAGAACGGGGTAAAACGAGGAGTACAGACCATAAACTGGAGGCACGGCGGCCAGTAGAGCGTAGGCAAGACCTGTGGAGCAGAGGGAAGACAGAGTCAACAAGAGAGACCTCCAGAAGCCAAGTGATTGCATCACAGTGTCAAAACCACAGCGACTGCAACAACAGAAACCATGTGGAGCCAAAACGAGGCCCTGAAGGGCTGGAGCTCCACACGACGAGCTTAGGACAGCAGGCGGACAGGTACTGACCTTGTGGGAGCTGCACAACTCCTGTGCTGAGACCTGAGATCACATCGGACAGAAGGTACTTCTTGACAGGATAGGATGGCAGCCATGTTAGAATTGGCAGAAAACTGAAAACCACCGCCTTGGCCCTCTCTGACGAACACCTAGGAAATGAGACGGACGTTATTTATTCTTCGTGGTGGAAAGAAACGAAAACACCTAGAGTTCCTTGAAGGAACCATAAATACACACGTCCTTCATGACTAAGTTTTAAACCAAAATGATCTTTTGTTGAGAAATGAATAGTTGTTTCTGTGATCCAGCACTGAAATGCATCATCTCATGGGATCAGCTCACAGCAAATGTAGTGAACAACTCTCATCTACTACCACACCAAAGATTAGCTCAGCGTTAAAGAATTAACTAAGTTATAGCGTTCTCTGTGTTTGTTGAGGTCAGTTGGCTGTGGCGGCCATGATGGATTAGAACTCCAAAAGTTAATCAGGTGTAAATATACGTCCAGTGTGTCCTGATGCACGCTCCGTAATCCAGGTAGAAAAATCCTACAAAGTTCAGTCAGGTCCCCTGGACAGATTCTTCTTGTTGAAACGTTTTGTCTTTCATCCAAAAGACTTCATCAGTCCGAGGAGCCACAACAAACTCAGCCTTGTAAAGAACACCTGCACATAGTGGATCAACCAGTTTGATGGTGATAAGACAGTTTCTGGAATCCACCAGCTCAGGACGTGGTGGATTAAGTCACCAGGTCACCAGTAAGTCAGGACCTGACAGAAGTTTGTTGTACGTCCAGTGGTTACTTCTGAGAGTTTCATTTAAATCCGTCAAGTGAGACGTGAGATATTTTGCAAACAAAACAGAGCAATGAACACTCCTCACTTTCACCATTAGCAGGTGGTATTGGTAAATAGTAAATGGACTGTATTTATACAGCTCCTTTCTATCTGATCCAGATACTCAAAGCTGTTTACAACAATCTGTGCCTCATCTACCCATTCATACAGCTCTATACTAGATCTACAAAGCTAATTGAACAAATCATTCTAAAGAGACTAATCAGAGCTTTATCACATTTAAACACTGATGGGACACACATCAGAGGCGACAAGGGGTTCAGTGTCTTGCCCAGGGACACTTCAACATGTGACTGCTGGTGGAATTGAACCCCCAACTCTCCTATTGGAATACAACTGGTCTAACCACTGAGCCACAGCTGCTCCATATTCAGTAGTTTCAGTAGGGTCAAACTACTCGTTACACAAGGTGACGCTGTCACTTTCTCACTCAGTCCACTATGCATGCGTAACGGCACGAGCGTTAAAAACCAACGGGACTGGATGCGTGGGCTTTTCAGGAATTCATCTTGATGTCGAGCTGCAAAATGGAGCAGCTCGACAAAACTGGGCAGTACTGGAGACGTTCATGCTGCCACTCTTAAACCAGCAATAAACAGCTCATCCACTCCCAGCACATACAACACCCGCTGATCCAAAGGAGCAGCATGGTGCACTGAGTGTTTTTCACCAACTGGTTCTCATTATCAGCAGCAGCAAAGGCCGTGATAACAGTGTTTATTCACTGGAACATGTCTACCACTCTACGCAATAGCTTTTATGTTCTCCAAGATGTTAAGCTGAGATTTTTTATTTCCGACTGAGTAAAATTAACTGAGTTTTACAGTTTCGCTGAAAAGGCCGAGTGACGTTTATCGCTCCATTAAAACCTGTCAGCCCGGCTCTGAGCTGGTGAAGGTCAGGAAATGAGAAGAATTCAAAGGTTTGACCCCCTCCAACTATTTTTCCTTGATAATGGAACTAAAATCAGAACATCTGGTTTTGGAAACCCAGCAGCTGCATGCTGGTGTTCCAGCCAAACAGAACAAGACGCACCAACATGAAAACATGGATGTAAAAGGATACTCATCAGGGTTTAGGGTTCTGTCCTGTTTGTGTATTTACAGTTACAGTTCAATCTACACATTGTATTTTTGTAGATTTTACCCGTCTTCAGTGTTTTGTTGTCATGTGTGTTCCCATGACAACAGTTTCCTCAGCCCTGATCTAAATAAGCTCCGCTCAGATGTTCTCATTCAGTAAGCACCCCAACAAAAAGGTAAACAATGCATCCAACAATTTTCAGTCAGTTCATCTGGACAGTTTCTTTTTTTGTGCTGAAATGTTTCACCTTCCATCCAGAAGGCTTCATCAGTCAAGGAAACGCACAACACAAAACTGATTCCTCCCCCAAACAGTTACTCCAAAGTGGAACAAACCAGTTATGTTTTGTGTATCAGTTTTGTGTTGTGTGTTTCCTCGACTGATGAAGCCTTCTGGATGGAAGGTGAAACGTTTCAGCACAAAAAAAAAAAAACTGTCCAGATGACCGGACTGAAAATTGTTGGATTGTATACCTGGATTATTGAGCATGGACTTTGTTGGTGAACAATGCATCACTTTCACATCCATTTTTGGTCTGTGGGAGGAAACTGGAGTACCCGGAGAAAACCCACGCAGCACGGAGAGAACATGCAAACTCCACACAAACGAGCTCCCAGTCAGGATTTGAACCAGCGACCTCCTCGCTGAGAGGCAACAGCTCTACCAACTGAGCCACCGTGCCCGCCCCTCAGTGTATCTCTATGGGGGGAAAATATTTATAAATAAATATTTTCAAAAGTACAGAAGTTACTAAAACCAAAGGTCCTGCAGCAGAATGAGCCGAATGTTTTGATTTATGAGTAGCTGAAATAGCAAAAAGAATGCATTAGTAGGAAAACTACAAAAATGAAGGGCACTGTCACTTCCTGTTCATCTGCTGTAACGTCTGCTCCTCAGATAAATAATGTTATTAACTTTTTATATATACTGTATATAAATGTTTCTGCTCAGCGCCCTGAGACGACTTCTGTTGTGACTCAGCGCTTTATAAATAAACTGAATTGAATTTAATGTTTTGTTGTTCGTCCTACAAGGCTGTATTATCATAACTTTGAATTTTATCTTTCTTCCACAGGATTTAAATATTTGCCTGAACGAGTTTTGATGTCCTCAGGATAACAAAGTAGTTTGACCAGTAGAACAAGGAAGACAACCATCATGTTAACAGATTATGCTACACACACCAGACCTTTCATTTCGCCTGTTCTGGATGTTTTGTTCCTCTGCCTAAGTTCACTTTTACACTAAGGCACATTCTAATGTACAAACTAAAGAAGCTGCATTTTGTTTCACTGATAAAACGAGCAAAACAATTTTAAAAAACGGAACAATCTACACCAGTTATGAAGTAGTAGAGATTTTTGTCTGTCGTCTTTCAGAATAAATGACGTGAAGCAAAGTGTACACGAGCCTGTAAAGAAAAGTATCCGTGCCCTTACAGATTTATTTTGGTTTTATTTTCATGTTTCCGATCAAAACGTGCAAGTACGACAAAACAATACTAATATCTGATAAAGACGAACAGAGAAAATACAAAATTTAATTTTTCATTATTTCATTTATCAAAAGAAAAGAAATTCTGACAAACCTAACTCTTTGTAAAAATTAAAAAAAAAAATTCCTCTTTAATTAACCTAATTATTTGTTGGTTCCATCAATTATGGCACGTCGTCCAGATCCTGAAGCAGAAAAGCTGCCCCGCACCATCACACTACCACCTCCGTGTGTGGCTGTACGCATGCTCTCGGAGAATATTTTCCCAAAAGTCTTGCGTATCCAGATGTTTTTTGGAAAATGTCAGACAAAGCTTTTCGCTCAGCAGTGGTTTCGGCCTTGAACCATATGGAGGCCAGTTTGTCTCATCCTCACTGTTGGATCATGAACTTTGACCTGAACCGAGGCAGGTGAGGCCGCAGGCTGTAGCCGTGTCTCAGACGAGTCGGCGGTGGACTGGCCACTCCTGGAAAGGGTCAACGCTGTTCCATGTGTTCTCCGGTTATGGATGACGGCTCTATTTCAGTGGTTTCTTGAATCTACACGCCTGTTGGTGATCAGACCTGAGTTTGGTCAAATTAAACGCAGCTTTCCCAAAAAATATACAGATCATAATGAGTTTTGTGCTCAGGGTCAGGTTGGATTGAAAAGTCTTTTTCTTGTATTAAATAAAATGATCATCTTACTCACTCCAGACAGAAGAACCCGTCCAGATGACCCAACTTAACCTCGTTAGACTTTTCTACCTGGATTATTGAGCATGCATCAGGTCACTCCAGTTAAATTAGTCAGACAAAAATAAATTGTTTGCTAATCTGAAACATTTAGTGTTTTAAAAAAGGTGCGAGAGAAGAACCGTGTCAGAGAGGAAACCCTTGTTCACGGTGCTGATGGTCACGTACGATCGTAGTAGCACTTTGTGATGAACAAGACACGCATGGAGCTTACCTCAACTTGTCAGCCAGCCTCTGACGGAAGGTGATGGAGTTGTCTTTACGGTGTAGGAGCTGCTTCCTGATGAGAGCTTCATCGTAAACCGGACGCTCGATCCTGAGCATCAGCTGCGAGCCCGCGTCCTCCGGAGCTGCTTCTTCTTGCTCCATAAAGAAGAGCGGCAGCTTCTTCGATTCAGTCAAAGTTGGATCTCCTGCGTCACCTCGCTCTGCTACTTCTTCTTCTCCGCCATCACTCTGACTGGTATTTCTTCATTCCGCTATCCGCTCGGACCACAGCTCGACTGTTCGGAGCACAAAGCGGGACAAGAGATGAACTTTCCAAAGGGTGGAGCTGTGACGATAACAACCGGCCTGTGAGCTCGTTGCTGCACCGACACGAGAGATTTTAGCTGGTTTTTTGAAGGAAAAGTACATTTTAGCCAACTCTAACCAGCTAAAATCAGCAGTTGCAAAACAAGAGACCTACAGGAAAATAAAAAGGGTGCTACATAAAAGTTAGATGTTGTTAAAGTAGCACTTGGGAGCATGTTTTAAATGACTCTTAGCTACTACACATACATGCACAAAAAGAGGCAAAATAACACGTCCATCTTTAGGAAGCAGGCGGTAATGAGGATTTAGATTTCTAACGTAATTTTTTTTGGAGACAAACTCAGTTGCTGACCGTTTCTTCTAGGGATGCACGATATTATCGGCATGGTATCGGTTGATATTAGCGATAAAAATAAATACTGGACATTGGCGGGTCCATCAAAATAACTCACAGATATTAAAGGCTGCTGTTTAAGTTATTTTTTTTAATTTAAGAAACTATTTCTATTAATGCACTACCACTTATGCACTTTGTCGTCATTGTCTTAGAGAGAGTAAATGTCACGAATAAGTTTGACATTAAACATAGTCCATGTTGAAGTGTTGACCATGCAGAATAATGTAGTACTTTTAGTCTCTGTAAGTAAGTCAAGGGGGAAAAAATATCAGTACTGGTATCGGTTATCAGCCAAATAAGTTTTAACACATCGGGCAAAAATCCAATATTGTGCATGTCTAGTGTCTTCGATTTGTGAACCAACACACTTTCAGTTATTCAGGCGTCAAAACGTTCATCTTGTTCAGGAACGTTTAAATATATTAAATCCTCCAAAAGCTGCAGCATATGAAATCTACTCCACTTGCTTAGTTTGTGTCCTCTCCTGTTTTTTGTGTCCTTGTGTCATGTGCGTCTCACAAACATGTCCACCAGTTTGCTTGAGCTGCCTTTTTTTTCTTTTGTCTTTTCGCGTCTCCTTATGCCCATTTGGTTTTTGTCTCCGTTGTTTTAAGCAACGTTATTTTAAAAAACAATGCGAAAAGAAAAACTCCAGTTTATGATTTCCTGTCAAAAATACAAAGTTTAAAGAACATTTAAATCTCCATTATGACTTCTTGTTCCTCTCCTCTCTCTGAAGGTCAAGTCTGTGATTAATTCCAACAAAAAGGGCTCGCCCTGCTCAGCTTGATGCTTCTAACAGGATTATTTTACAGAAAATGTTGAAAAATCTGAATGTTTTATTTGTACATACAAAATGAATCTCTGCTTCCTCTGATTGACTCGTCATGATGGAGTTGGCCCTTTAAACCAACAGCTGGTCCTTTAATTTTAATTTACATGTTATATCCTGTGAATGCCAAAAGGTGAATGTTTAAATTTAAAATAAAGTTGTAGTAAAGTTTATGATTTTTGGAGGAAAATGATTATTGGTTTGTATTTTAAGGCCTCCTTAAGGATCTTTTAATGTCTGTGCGTCCTTTGATGTCAGTGTCTCGTGCAGCCTTCTCGTCTTTTGATGTTGTTTTTGATGTTTTCTTTTTGAAGTCTTTGAACTTTACACGGTCCTGATGGTGAAAACCACTCCTCGTGTATCTGTCGCGCGCCAACACTTGAGCCTCGAGCTTCTTCCTCCAGTTTCTTCTCGTCTTGCGTGAACTCGCCGACTTAACCCGAGACTGATATTGGGCTAACCGAGGCTGAACTACTTCGTATTTCAAGGAAAACGTTTAGTTTGACAGAAACACCAAGGTTGCAGTGCCCGAGCTCAACTAGCTACTGTCACCCGACAGGAAGAGCTTCTCTCTTCTGTTCAGCCTCAAAGCTTCGCGCGAAGATGCTACAGAAGTCGGCGCTCTCACCTCCGTGCTCCTCCTGTGGGGATGCTGCCGGATGAAGAAGATTTCAGGTTTATAAAGGATCTCTGTGGTTACACTTTAACCAGAGGAACGTCCTTCAACTACAGCTACAGCCCGAGATGAAGATTGAATGTGCGGAAGCGATGCTTCACTCGGTGGCGTCAGCTCGTCTTCCGGTCAGCCAGAACAGTCGAAACATGCGCACGCATGCGCACTTGTAACGCAGTCAGGTCTATTTGTAGTCCCGAGAGAAGAAAGAACAGCTGTTGATCCGTAGTGCTTTAATAAAGTCCTGGCATTCTGTTAAGAAATACATATCGCCCGCCAGAGACACTTACATTTTTGTTGCTGATTTGATAGAAGATTAAAAATATATTTATGATGATTAGCACTCGCAGCATGTATTACTCTCAGCTATAGTAGCTGTAAAATCAACTCTGTTGGCTAATGTCAATTAGCTGTGGCAGCCATCTTGGATTGGACTGACCTAAAAGTTGACAAGTTGTGCACGTGCTACATCCACTGACTGTTTTCTGACAGTTAGATATAATCAAGTCTATCATGAGATGTTGCTAACAGATTATCAATTTCGACTTCAAAGAAACAACAGCAAGATTTTAAACAGAACGCTGGTGCCATCTGTAAATTCTTCAAATACGTTTTGGTGATCAGTCTAAGCTACTACCATCTGACAACCATCTGAGCTCCCATCACAACGTCTCGTTAACTCTGTTCCATAAGCACGAGATCCTGAACTGTTTCACATTTTGTTGCTTCTAGTTCTTTATTTGACACAGTTACTAATGGAAAATCAGCCACTTCACTTAATAATCAAACTTCTACAAATCAAATCCCTCCTACAAGTCAGTCCTCAGTTAATCACACCTTTTCTTTTTCTTCATTCTGTTAGTGAGGTCAATAAACTGTTAAAAGGTCTTGATCTTAAAAAATCTGCAGGTCCAGATGAACTTCCACCTTATTTCTTAAGGCTGGCTGCTTATATCATCACAGTCCCTGTTACCCACATCTTTAATCTCTCCATGAGACAAAACTCAATCCCAGATGCTTGGAAAACAGACTTTGTTCTTCCTTTGCTGAAGGGAGGTGACCCCACCTCACTGAACAACTATCGAATACCTCCAGTTATTTTACAGTCAACAATGGTGTACCACAAGGCTCAGTCTTAGGACCCACCCTCTTTACAAGCTACATAGGCAATGTAGGTCAAAACATCCCTAATGCATCCATACATTTCTATGCTGATGACACAGTTGTTTATTGTCGAGCTAAAACTGTTGATAAGGCTTTCCAGCTTTTGAAATCTGCATTCAACATCGTCCAGTCTGATTTGTTCCACCTCAAACTTGTCCTAAATGCCGACAAAACCAAAGGGATGCTTTTTTCAAACAGGAAGTCGGTCCCAGCAGTTCTTCCTCTGATTTCATCCTCAAATGATGTCCCCATTGAGTTTGTTGATTCCTATAAATATTTGGGTATCTTGGTTGATTCGCACTCTCTTTTAAGCTCCATGTGGAAAACCTAGTAAAGAAACTGAAAGTTAAACTGGGTTTCTTTTTCAGAAACAGATCCTGTCTAACCCTGAATGCTAGAAAACGCCTTGTATCTGTGACCTTCCTTCCCTCCATTGATTACGGTGACATTATTTACATGAATGCTCCTATAAGAACCCTGCAGATGTTGGATGCTGTCTATCATGGTGCACTAAGATTCATAACTGGCTGTGATTATCGTACCAACCACTGCACCCTGTATTCACTGGTTAACTGGACATCATTAACTTCACGCAGACTCTCTCACTGGTACATGTTCATCTTTAAATCACTTCTTGGTCTGCTGTCTTCATACATCTCCTCCTACATGTGTCTGCGTGAGTGCAGCTACAGCGTGCGCTCTCAGGACATTATTACCTGCAGTGTTCCCTCAGTGAGGACTGAACTAGGCAAAAGGGCCTTCTCCTACTCCGCTCCTGTTTCCTGTAATATCTTACAAAAACAATTGAAGCTCTCGACCTTGACCTCTCTAAGTGGCTTTAAACATCTGTTGGACTCCTGGCAGGGTCCAATGCAGACATGTTCCTGTTTTTAGTTTTCTACATTCGCCTTATGATCTAGCTGGTTTTTGTTACGTTTTTTGCCAAATTATTTGTAAAAAAAAAAAAATCTGTATGACTTTTTATAATTGTATATTGTTGTTGCTGTTGTCCATTGTTGTCATCATTCTTTGTTGAAATCAGGTCTCTTTTGTAAATGAGTCCTCGAGGCTCAATGGGATTTACCTGTCTAAATAAAGGTTGAATGATTGAATGTTGTCACCAGCAAACTGGTTGCTCCATAATGTACTGTGGGGAACAGATTGTATGTGACTTCTCAGATTGATGAAGCCCTTCAGATGGAGGGTGAAACGTCTCTCAACAATGAAAAGGAACTGTCCAGATGACCTGACTGAACAATTGCTTTGTTTTTTTTACCTGGATTATTGAGCATGATGTCTCCTCCTCCTCGCCTCATAGACCAGTACCTGTGTGGCTATAGGGCCTACTGTCAATTTGATGTGATCCAGTGATTATTACCTGGCTGGAACTTTAATTAAAATCGGTCCAATTGTTCATGAGAAATTTTGCTAACAGGCACTTACGCACATGCACACAAAGACACCAGCTAAAACGTCACTTTATCGCCCGCCGACGAATTCCCCTTACAGCCGGTGTTAATTTGTGCAACCTACTCGTTTTGTGCTGAGTCAGATTGCGTTTCTGTACTTCAAATCAAAAGCAGAGTGAACCCTCTGTTGGTTTTGTGGATCTTGGGCCGCTCGATAAGAGAGCGCCGCTGACGCGACGCAGTCACGTGGCTCCGCTCCTCGCGCTCGTCCTGTCACTTGAAGGGATATTTGTTCTCTTTCTAACAGTTTAATGAATAAAATACACAAATTGTTACTTCTCCCAGTACAATTACCGGTATTTATAGTTAAAGAACATCACGTGGTTCTGTTAGTCTCTTTTGCTCCTGTGCTCACTAATAAAAGTTACTGGAAAATATTTGAGCAAAACAAATTTGCATCAGTTGTTGAGGATGCATGCTAAATATAACTAGATACATGAAAAACTACCATTGATAGTTTGGCTAAATGTTCCCACTATAGTTTATGAAAACGACCTTTAGTCATTAAGATCATTTTCAACATGTCAGAGAATTGTACTCACATCAGTCACCTATTTAAAAAGCCACACAACTCAATGAGAACAACATTCAAGGCTATTTAACTTTTATTATTTACTATTATTCTTCTCAGGATTTCTGCTCTGTTGTTTCTCCACCAAACATTTTCCACGTCAGGATGACAGCGCGGTTTCCTCAGGGTGGATCAGTCTCTACAGCTTCTTCAGTCCCACCTGATGACGACTTTAAGGTTGAGCTGAAATGCAACAAAGGGACGTTTGAACGACTGAATCATTTGAAACAATTCTTCCAGAAAAAAATGTGATCTTGCGCAACATTTGCAACATCTGAAAGGTTAAGTCAGGTTGTAGAAAAGTTTCATCTTTTATCAAAAAGACTGTGGAGCTGCAACAAACTTATAAATAACACATTCTCATGTGGATCAACCAGTTTGACTGAAGTCAGGCTGAGTGATAATAACATCACTAAGAGGGGGACAGTTGAACCCGGAGGCCTCCACCCCTGTTTAATGATGGATGGTTTCTTTTCACAAAGATGGCCTCCTTTACTCCTCTCTCAAACCATCGTTCCTCTCTGTCCAGGATGTGAACATCTTCATCCCTGAAAGAGTGACCGCTGGCCTGGAGATGAGTGTAGACCGCAGAGTCCTGGCCTGATGATGTTGATCTTCTGTGCTGGTTCATCCTTTTGGCCAGTGGCTGTTTAGTTTCCCCGATGTAAAACTGATCACCCTCCTGACACTGAACAACATACACAATATTACTCTGTTTGTGCCGGGGGACTGGATCTTTTGGATGAACCCGTTTTTGCCATAATCTGTTTTAGGGTTTGAAAACCACTGGGACGTTGTGTTTAGAAAATAAATGTCTTACATTCCCTGAAAGGTTTATTTTCTACAGGGCTCAAGCAGTCGATTGTTAGGCTGATGGTTCTCCTTGTACATGTGAATAACTGTGTTGTGCCCAACTAACTGGTTGAGCCACTATGAGAAGGAAATATTCACAAGACTGAGCTTGTTGCAGCTCCTCAGACTGAAGAAGTCTTTTGGATAAAAGACAAAATGTTTCAACAAGAAGAATCCATCCAGAGGACCTGACTGAACTTAGATTTATCTACCTGGATGATTGAGCATCAGGACACACTCATACAGATAAATGAAACATTAGAGGGTGCAATGATTTATTTATTCATTCAAAAGACAAAAGAAAAACAAATTCAAAGAAAAAAGTAGTATGAAAAAGATGCAGGAAGAAGAAAAAAAATTCTTACAATATCTGCCCCTTATTTAAAAAATATATACATATATATATAAATATAATAACTACAAAAACAGCAAATCAGACTTGAACAATCCCCAGTGCGAAAACAAACAAACAAAAAAATCAGGCATTCACATGATATGATACTTTCCCAACAATTTTAACTTAATCATCTTTTTAAACATTTAACTTGTTTTAGAATTTTTATGGTGATATCAAAGTAATTCCATAATCCTGTTCCCTGAATTACAACACAGCTCCTTCACACTAGTTCTAAATGGAGGTTTTACAAACATTTACATTCACTTAAGTTATAATGACTCTTTTTATAAAACAAATTTTAATTGAATATTTGGGGTAATATTTTTTATGAGCTTTATACATGACTTGCAAAATACTATATTCAACCAAATCATAACATTTTAATAATTTCATCTGATTTGATATTTGTTGTGTGACCATAACACTTCCTACTAATAATTCTTATAGCTCTTTTTTGTAAAATAAACATAGGATATGTAATTGTTGTGCATGCTTTTCCCCAAACTTCAATACTATAATTAAATATGGAACAATCATTACATTATACAATATCTACAAAGCTTTGTCATTCAAAAACTCAGTTACTTTAAACAGTAATGCAATTGATTTTGCTATTTTTATTCTTAAGTAATTTACATGAGATTTCCATGTCAGCTTCTCAGCTTCTTGTCAGCGTGAGGACAAAGCGGTGGATAACAGCAGTCAGAAGACGAAACCAGAAGTGATCCAGTACAATTTAACAAAAGGAGTGGGCACAGTGGACCAAATGGTTAGCAACAACACATGTCTGCGAAGAACAAGGAGGTGGCCCATGGTTCTCTGGTACAACATGCTGGATGTTGCCACTGTGTTAAACCACAGATAAAGTTCAGTTAACAGCTGTTATCAGGTCTGTGTATGTGTGACCAAATGACAAACATGTTGCAAATATGAAATAAATTACTGTTTGACCCCATTCACTGCTCAAGTAATTACTTGAAACTAATTTTTATTATAGTATTAAGACATGTAATTTTAATGGCACTTGGATGACCCATGTGTAGTAATATGTAACGTGTATAAAGTGTAATATTTATATTTTAGACAACTATGGGTTAATACATATACAAACAATTCTAGATTCAAAAGGAGGAGTAAAGATGAAATAATCTCAGAAATCTTGTGACAAATAGATTAACAAAGCCGGTATTTATTGAACAATTTAACATAACACCTTATAGAGCTTCTTATTTAAACCCCTGATTCACCATTCAGTAGTTTTTGTTCGTTTTTGTTCTTATAATCAGTTTATGGATTTTAGTGTTTTTGAATTTCCTTAAATGTCATTAATGTTCAGTCTAAAAAATAAATAAATAAACTTCTGTAATAAAGTTCACTAGTTTCATATTTTCCTCCGGTTGGTTTTAAGTTTGCAAGTTCATAGAAACTGCAGAAAATGATTTAATATCACATTGAGCTTCCTCGTTGTAATATAGCTTTAGCTGCGAGTAGCATTAGCACAGCAATATATAGACCCTTTACAAAAAATTAGAATATAGTGGAAAAGTTATTTAACTTCCATAATTCCATTCAAAAGTTACTCTTTAACATAATAGATTCAGGGCCCACAATCAATTTAAACAATTTCAAGTATTTATTTGTTTATTTTTACATAATTTGGGCTTCCAGCTCATGAAACCCATAAAAACAGGATTTTAACAATTAGAATACTGTGAAGAAATCACCCCAAATGTTGCAGGGCATGAATGTTTTAAACTGAGTGTGACACTAATCATCTGCTAAACTCAAAGCACCTGCACAGGTTTCCCCAGGTGTCATTAAATTGCTTCAGTTTGGTTCAATATGGGGAAGAGTGCAGACATAACTGGCCAGAAGACCATCATTGATCCCCTCCATGGGATGGGTAAAACACAAAAGTTCATAGCTAAGGAGGCTGGCTGTTCATAGAGTGCTGTGTCCAAACATATCAATGGAAAGTCTAGTGGAAGGGCAAAATGTGGCAGGAGAAGATGCAACAGCAACAGAGATGATCGTGGGCTTCAGTGGATTATCAAACAGAAAAGATTCCAGAATCTGGAAAAGATCCAGAAAGAGTGGAATGAGGCGGAGTCACAGCTTCAAAAACCACCACATTCAGATGCATCCAGGTGATGGGCTACAACTGTCGGTTTCCTCTGTCCTCTTTTCCGATGAAAGTAAAGTGTGGCTTTCATTCAGAAATCAAGGTCCAAAGGTTTGGAGGAAGAAGGGTGAGGAGCAGAGCCCATACTGGTTGAGGTCCAGTGTGAACTATCCACAGTCAGTCATGATGTGGAGTGCAATGTCCGTGCAGATGTTGGTAAACTCTGCTTTCTTGAGTCCAAGTTCACCGCAACAGTCTACCAGAATGTTTTAGAGGACTTCATGATTCCTTCTGCTGAGGATCTGTATGGAGATGCAGATTTCATCTTCCAGCAGGACCTGGTCCCTGCCCATGCCGCCAGAAGCAGCAAAACCTGGTTTGATGCCCATGCCACAGTGAGAATCTATGAGGTATTCTCAAGAGGAAAATGAGGAGCACCAGACCAACAACAAAGAAGAGCTGACAACAAGCATCAAGGAATTCTGGTCTTCCATAACTCCCAGTCAATGCCACAGGTTGATTGTCTCAATGTCACGTCACATCGAGGCAGAGATTAAGACAAAGGGATTCCCAACAAAGTACTGAAGACTGACTCATCGTTTTCAAAGTACCATATTTTGATTGATTTGTTGTGATCCTAATTTATTTATTTCTGCAAAAACTGAGAAGTAGTGTGGGCTGATGTCTTCACAGTATTCTAATTTTTTCAAATCCTGTTTTTGTGGGTTTCATGAGCTGGAAGCCCAAATTATGTAAAAAAATAAACAAATACTTGAAATTGTTTAAATTGTGGTCCCTGAATCTATCATCTATTAAAGATCAACTTTTTGAATAGAATTATGGAAGTTAAACAACTTTTCCATGATATTCACATTTTTTTTGGAAAGATATAGTGCTCATCAATACAAATCATTTCAAACACTCACTGGAGAAATCAAAAGAATAAACTAAAGAAATTATCCTTTTGCAGTCAACTTTGGAACAAAACTTTGTTTCCCTTATTTTAACAATAACTGTGCTTGTTTCATCACTTCCACGCCATGAGGTTTGCACACATTGTTTTCTTCTCCTTGGATTGTGCAGTCTTTTCTCCATCTAGTGGCGTCACATCAACATTTCCCCTGCATTGTGTCAAAATTATGTGGGTGACAAATATAAAAAGTATTTTTGTTCATAAAGTGGGAAATACAAAATAATAATGATCTGTGGTAATAAAAAAGAAGATATTTAAAGAATGCTTGAAATAGTCAATAAACTGATTTCAAAAGACAAAGAAAGAAAAACTCAGTCAGAATGAAATATCCTGGAAAATGAATGCGGGTCATTTTTGACCCTTGTTGTGCATTAGGAGTGTGCAGATGTTGTGCAAACATCATGATGCTACCACCACCATGCTAACAGATTAACAATATAAAATGTTTTCTTTGGCAAGGTCATGTTTCTTCATAATAAACAAATTAAATATTTATTCTTAACAGGATTTAATCCTGTGCGTAATTTAAAATGAGGTCTTTGTTCTTTCTTTAACAGTTTGTTTCAGGGTAAGATCCAGGTCCATGCAGGTTGATGTCCTCCATGATGATGTAACCGGGTTCTGCTTCACTCAGATTAATATTAAAAAACCATTAGGCACCACGTGGGCACGCACACGCTTACGTCATGCAGAATTGGTCATTTAAAGGCTGTCAAATCGTTCTATCGCTCTTTTCGCATCTGGTCTCGGAACAGGTTAGCAAAAAGTAGTTTATTTAAGTGTACTACAAGTATACTTATTTTACACTAAAAATGAGGAAGTGTACTTGAAGTTTACTTTTTATAAACTTTATTTAATATACTTAAAAATAGTATTAAAAATGCCCCAATTTAGTCCAAACAAGTATTAAATCAGTATACTTCTAGTACACTACAAGTATGGTGTGTATTATACTTGACATACTTATGCTTAACTTAAAGTATACTTGCAAAAATAAACTTCAAATGTACTACTTTGTTAAGGGTGGACTATTTGTACTCAAAGTAAAGACTCGGTGAACAAGACTTGAGATGACCTTCGATGAGGGTCCCTTCTTCTGGAGACGGCCTGAGGATGTTCGTGAGCCTGACGGACCCCCTGGAGGTCAGACAACTTACATCTGTTTTTATTTTTTTATACAGAAATGTATGAGTTATAACGTCCTGCTTGAACTAGAAAAATATTTTTTCAAAACACACTTCTTCAAAGTTCAGCCTCAGATGTAGGAACAGTGAAGCGGTTGTCATGACAACCAACACATGTATCAATCAGCTGAGTTGGACCAAAGAAGGCTGCAGAGTCCGGTGTCTCTGAAACAAACATAAGAGCAGAGCAGTGGTGGTCTAAAACCTCTGACGAGGACCAAACATCTGTTTACTGAAATATTTTGCTAACACTCCTTTAAACAAACAAATGCTGCATCACCAAAGAGCTCTACTGAGGTTCCTGTGTTTAAATGAAGCTGAAGATTCAGATGAATGAAGCGTGGACTACTGGTTCAGTGAGCAGCTGCTTCAGATTCACCTGAAGCTCTTTAGATGTCTTCATCATTGTGCAGTCTGTAAAACTCGGGACTCTAAAACTTTGAAGCTCTAAAACATGTTGAAGTATCGAGCACCGACTCCACATTTAAGCTGCTCTCAAAGAAACTCATCAGAAGGAATTCAAGTCTTGTCTGTGTGTTCATTTGTCCTGTTAGCAAGATATCTTATGAACCACTAGACAGGTTGACTGACACTCCCAGAATGTAATCATTTCATGTTCATTAATCTGTGGAGTCAGTCCATTCAAGATGGCCGCCACAGCTAAGTGACCTTAACCACAAATAGTTGTGAATAAATCAGTTCCATGGAGCTGAGATGTTGGTGTGGTAGTAGCTGGGAGTCATTCACAGCACATACTCTGAGTGCTAACAGATCACACAATATTTGTTTTGAAAACTTTGCCATTAACTCCTGGAGTAGAATCATCTCTGTCTGTTAGCAAAATATCTCATGAATGATTGGAGGGGTTTTAATGAAACTCTCAAGAAGGGATCATTGGATTTTTGTCAACAACTGAATAACTTTTGGAATCCTCTCCCCCTTAACCAACACAAAATTAGCTATAACTTGGTCAATTTTAACAATATTCATGTTTTTATAATTAAATTCTCCTGTTACTTTTATGATATATTTGTAATTATTCTAACAAAACCTGTTGGATTCATTACGGTCTCATGAATGACAATACTAATAATAGTTAAAAACAATTAGTTTAATAGATATCTTTGTTCTTAAAAAAAAACTAAATAAAGGACACAGCATGAGGTTCATGAGGTAAAAATACTTACAGGCTCTGAATTTTAAAAAATAGACTGGTTTAGTTTTAAAATGGACCAAGCAAAATAAAAAACTAACAAGTGGCTTTGCCTTTTAGTTAATATATGTTTTATGAAAGTGTAATTTAAAAGACAATTACCAGTTAATATCCAAACTTACCAGTAAAATAGCCCACATTTTTCACAACCATCAAAGTTCAGCCTCACTCTGAAATTATCTGAGGTGACATCTTGTATTCTGTGACAATAAGGCCATCAAGGAAGAACTGGAATGTATCTGTAATGTCTGGTCAGAGACACAAAGCTGCCTGGAGTTCAGAGCTGCTCTTACACATCTGGACTGATGTTTGCTGATTGAAAGATTCAGCCTAAAGCTGTTCTGTTACAGCGCTGTATAACGCCTGTTTGTTCTGTTACACCCTGTATATCGCCTGTTTGTTCTGTTACACGCTGTATATCGCCTGTTTGTTCTGTTACACGCTGTATATCGCCTGTTTGTTCTGTTACATGCTGTATATCGTCTGTTTGTTCTGTTACTGTATATAGTCTGTTTGGTCTG
>NC_056519.1:25639351-25652098 GCF_014905685.2 Nematolebias whitei
ATGCTGTATATCGCCTGTTTGTTCTGTTACATGCTGTATATCGCCTGCTTGTTCTGTTACATGCTGTATATCTCCTGTTTGTTCTGTTACACGCTGTATATTGCCTGTTTGTTCTGTTACACAACGTATATCGCCTGTTCGTTCTGTTACTCACCTTACATTGCCTGTTTGTTCTGTTACACGCCGTATATCGTCTGTTTGTTCTGTTACTGTATATAGTCTGTTTGGTCTGTTACATGCCGTATATCACTTGTTTGTTCTGTTACATGCTGTATGTCGCCTGTTTGTTCTGTTACATGCTGTATATCACCTGTTCTGTTACACGCCATATATAGCTTGTTTGTTCTGTTACAGGGTGTATATCACCTGTTTGTTCTGTTACACGCTGTATATTGCCTGTTTGTTCTGTTACATGCCGTACATAGCTTGTTTGTTCTGTTACATGCTGTATATTGCCTGTTTGTTCTGTTACACGCTGTATATCTCCTGTTTGTTCTGTTACAGGCTGTATATCACCTGTTTGTTCTGTTACACGCTGTATATTGCCTGTTTGTTCTGTTACATGCCGTACATAGCTTGTTTGTTCTGTTACATGCTGTATATCGCCTGTTTGTTCTGTTACATGCTGTATATCGCCTGTTTGTTCTGTTGCACACTGTATATTGCCTGTTTGTTCTGTTACATGCTGTTTATTGCCTGTTTGTTACTCTATTTTCACCATGTTCTTAATTATTCCTGTAAACTGAATAATTGTTACAGTCTTGCATCCCTGCACTCTGTCTCATGTTTTATGTTATAAACCTTGTCATTTAAATAACATTTAACTATGGGGTGCTGTTTGTGAAGTTATACATTCAAAAATTAACAGTAATATTTTGGTTTATTTAGCCTTGCATAAGAAAAAGAAACTAGTTTTTTTTTTCAAAGTCATATTTTCACCATGTCATTCATACATTTATAAATGTCATAGTTCCAAACTAAATATTAAATTTTCATCAATCCATTTTCTTTACCCGTTTATTCCATTTTGGGTCACGGGGGTCGCTGGTGCCCATGTCCAGCAATCACTGTGCGAGGGGCGGGGTACACCCTGGACGGGTCGCAAGTCCATCACAGGGCCACATAGAGACAAACGAGACAAACAACCATTCACTCTCTCACTCACACCTAGGGACAATTTAGAGTTACCAATCAGCCTAACATGCATGTTTTTGGTCTGTGGGAGGAAACCTGAGTACCCGGAGAAAACCCACGCATGCACGGAGAGAACATACAAACTCCACCCAGAAAGGCCCCTGGACCGGGGTTTGAACCAGGAACCTGTTCGCTGAGAGGCAGCAGCTCTACCAGTTGCGCCACCGTGCTGCCCATATTTAATTTTCAAACTCAATATTTAGTTTACAAACTAAATACTTAACTTGCAAGTTCAATATTTAGTTAGCAACAGTCACGTCATTAGACTGGGGCTTCCGGGTCTAAAACCCCGGATGCTTTGTCAATAGCCCTGGATCAAAACGAGTTTCAGTTTTCCCACTGCTCAGTGGGAAAACTGAAACTCGGAAACCGGAAGCCCCGGTCTAACCATGTGCCTGGTGTAGACAATGACACATGGCCATAAACAGCTTTGTAAAGTTACACATGATTGTAGGAGAATGGCTGCTTTAGTGCTGCTGGAAGACATAATCAATAGAATAATTTAGAGGGAGTTTGTTTTTGGGGATCACACCAACCTGCTGGCACACATTGATTCATGGCTTTTATCTGATTTAAAATGCCCAAGGCCATTCTTTTGAATCTCTGTGTTAAACTGGTCCCAACATTTCAGAAGGAAACTATTAGGTGTGCCAGTGCCAGGTAAAAGTCCTCACCATGCTGGGGTTTCTTGCATCCGGGGGCCTGTATGGAGATGACATTCATCTCTTTGCATGAGAAAGACACTGATAAAGTTATCTAAGTATCAGTTGCTGTTTAGAAATTATGTCTTTATGAATCATGTTTCACCCTTAATGTAACACATAGATTATCCAATAAGTGTTGGGAGGAAATTATAGAAAATGTCACCAAGTTCAAATATTTATGTTTTATAGATATCACGCTTAGCTTGCATAAAACATGTTAAACATATGGGCCATACTTTGAGATACAAACTTGCTAACTTTAAATTCATCAGAAACTCATTTGCATTTAAAACTCTTTATGCAATGATTCTGTCACATTTCTCTTGTTGTGTCTCATGTTGGTCTCAAGCACATAACACAACTATGAAGCCCCTTGAGTCACTGCATAAACAAGCTCTTAAAAACGTGGATAATACACCAGTATCACTATTGTAACATATCTTTTAGGTGAGTTTTGAAAATATTACATTTGAAAATGTACGACTGGTATTTAAAATTATAGAAAGTACTGTACCTCCGCCTCTAAAAGTTTGTCAATCAGACCTCTGAGTACATGAACAGAGTAACAAGAACCACCTCAAGATAGGAGTGCAGCATTCCTAAATTAAAAACTACCTTTGGACAATCAACATTTTCATACAAGGAACATCATCTTACAAGCCACAAAGGTCTTCAAGCTCCACAGACCCGAAGACCAGCACAACTTACAGAGCCTTCTCCAGAAAAACAAACAAAAACAGAGGATTTTATTAACTTATTGCTGTCATTTTTGCCAAGTTTGGCATGAATTTCAACCAGAGTTTCTTTCTCCAGGGACCAAAAAGATCCACAGACTCAGGATGTAAAAGGTTCGTGTTTTTATTGGTGAGCACCAACAGGGAATGGGACCAGGAGGATCTGCAAGGCAAGAGAAAATGTGAGTATTTGTACAGTATTAATTGGTCTCTACAGGTGGTTAGACAGAAGGTGATGGCTCTTACTGTGTTGTTTCTTCACAGGTTTAGGACAGGTTGAAGAATTTCAGACACCACACAATGCAGCAAGGGCCTCCAGGAGGTGTAAGTGTACACAATGATGGAGAGTGACAGGTGGGACCAGAGATGAATGCAGAGACCAGTAATCTCCTCATACTTATTTCAGGCTGTAAGGAGGGAATGCGTAGTTCCAGGAAGGCACAGGGAACCAACACAGGCGATGGTAGATTCAAGACTCAGAAAATGTTCTCAAAAGGTAACTGCAAAAAACACAAAAGAATTGCTTTTAGTAAATCACTAGAAAAATGTTGAGATTACAAATTACTCAGTGGCTAATGGCTGAACATCCAACCATCCATAATCTTTTACCCGCTTGTTCCATTTTGGGTCACAGGGGTCGCCGGTGCCCATGTCCAGCAATCACTGTGCGAGGGGCGGGGTACACCCTGGACGGGTCTCCAGTCCATCACAGGGACACATAGAGGCAAACAACCATTCACTCTCTCACTCACACCTAGAGACAATTTAGAGTTACCAATCAGCCTAACATGCATGTTTTTGGTCTGTGGGAGGAAACCGGAGTACCCGGAGAAAACCCATGCATGCATGGAGAGAACATGCAAACTCCACCCAGAAAGGCCCCTGGACCGGGATTTGAAAAAGGCACCTGCTCTCTGAGAGGCAGCAGCTCTATCAGTTGCACCACCGTGCTGCCCCCTGATGTTTTTCCTTTCTTAATATTTGGCTATCATATTTATTTCAGTGTTTGTTCCACAGTCTCTGGCTGGTTACAATATGTGCATTTTCCTGTTGGACGCTTGCCTATTTTATATAAAGTGTGGTTGAGACCCGAGTGTCCTGTTCTGAGTCGAGTGATTACATTTTCTTCTTTTCTGTTCCATCTTGTTTTCCTTCTCAATCCAACATGCTTTTATATGCTCTATAAATGTCTTCTGGTTTCCTGTAAATCCCAGTGCTCTTGCCATACTGTTTGCATATATTTCCTGATGAATGGTTTAATTTCAGATTTGCTCATTGGAACTTGTAGTTCTATTTCATATAGGCTTGACCCTTTTAGGCTATCACTAGTGGGTTTACTGCCGCGTGCAGTGCAGCACTGAAAACTTTAGTCCACGCCCACCTGCTGTGTGGGCCCCACGTCTGTATAAATTGCCATGAGACTGGGAATCAGCTCCCCTTTTTTCTTCAGCCAGCAAGACGCATAAGAAACCTAAAGAGCAGGAATTGATGACCAGCATAGTGATTCGACTGTGTCCAGCCTGTAGGATGGGGTACATCCTCAGCTCTGACCTGCACGACATCTGCGAGTGTTGCCTCGGAGCAGAACACGCAGGTCAAGCCCTGACACTGCAGGCTTCTTGCCCATCCAGCAAGCTTTCTCCACTCAAGGAGAAACAACTCCGGGCAGCCATCTTCTCTTCAAGAGAGGAACTGTTCTAGCTTCCAGAAAGCTGCTCGCTGGACCAGGCCCTCGATTTTTTCAACACAAGGTAGGACTCGGACGTTTCCGCCTCCAATGAGAAGTCAGCTAGCAACCTTGTTCCCCCCTCTCAGACAAGAGGGCTGGTGACAGAGCTGCCTTTGGCAGGTGGACTTCCAGGCATCCCAATGTCAGCAACAACCCCTCACCCAGCGATTGGCGCACTCATGCATGCTCTGCCTGATTGCCAGAGCCATTAGCTCCTCTACCTCCAGATGACTTGGTGGGAAGGTTTGCTGCCCCTCACTCCAGCTGCCGAGATCCAGTCTGGACTTGTTTTCCAGCCATGACAACGTACCTGTCTGGCGCATCAGTTGACCTGCTAAAGCTGAGAGCACCTGTGTCCACCTACGTGCCCATCATGAAGGTAGAGGGGCTCACCGACAGGGGTTCCCTCCTGTTCATCCTCTGGAACCAAGCCTGACTGCTGTTTTCGGAGTCAGAGTGGCTCGGCGCGTCGGAAGATGGTTTGTCACTCCATCCCCCAATGACCAGCTCACTGCCATACTCACTGATCGAATACATCAGTGCTAGCTTTTAGCATCTCCAAAAAAACTAAAGAGCTGAACCTCCCACCAGAGGACCAGGATTAATTCTGCAATGCTGCTGACACCATCCTGAATGTATGCGCAGCCCAGGCCGTCTGCGCGGCCCATGTCCTGACCTGGGCGACAATGCTTCTGCGTCAGATGTGGCTTCGCCTCTCCTCCTCCATCCCTGAGGAGATGAAGAGAGCTGCTGGAGGGGCCCATCAGTTCAGATGTACTATTCAGCCCCCATTTCCAGTCGGCGCTGGACCAGATCCAGTTATCCTCAGACGTGCTGGAGCAAGTCCAGAAGCATGTGGTATAGCCTCGTTTGGACCCCCACTCTCCTCAAGTACCTAGCTGCAGGTGGGACTGCTAACATCAGTGGCAAAATCAAAGATGCTCCACAGTGGCAGCTGAGTCCTCCTAGGTGCTACCTGCAGCAGCCACCTCCGGAACCCGGTCACAGCTACCACAGCAGCCCAGTTTTCAGCGGAGCTCCAGGAGTTGTCAGTTGTCGTGTTCCTGTTCCAACCCACCGCAGGAGACACAGCAGAGACGTCCAAAGAAATTACTTTTTGGGGGGATGTGTGTGATTACAAAAATGTTCACAGTTTTGAAATAAAACACCGACATCACTCTAAGATTAGAATCCTCACAACAGTCAGTTCGTACGATCCTGCTGTTCTATGTCGTATAAGCTTCGCCCTTTAAGGCCTTCGCTTTAGTGGTTTATCCCGTTATGCAGAGCATAAGCACTGAAAAAATTAGTCCACGCCCACCTGCTGTGTGGGCCCCACCCGGTCCGTATAAATTACGTTAAGAGCGGGAAATCGGCTCCCATTTTTTCTTCAGCGAGCTAATATAGCACTGTCAGAAGAACAAAGAAGATAAATTGTGTAAATGACCAACCTTGTGAAGGATGCTTGGCCCGGCAGTCGACCTCCGGTCGTCCGGTGAGCTCTCCTCCCCGAGGAGAAGATGACGAGCAGTCTTATTCCAAGGTAAGCGTCGGGGAACATTTCCCAGTGACAGGTCACTACGCGCTGGACAACGCCATCTTGTGTTTTTTCCTCTTATCGCCGACCCTCGGGGCGAACCGGATGGTTCCTCCGGGGCAAGGCGTGCTCAGCTGCAGCCCCCGCTGCTCATTCCCTCCTGGGGAGCGTAGTGTAGGTGGAGGGGGGCTGAGTGAATGCTCACCCCATCCCACCTCGTTTCGCATCGGCGATCACACCGCTCCCGGCCGACAGCGCCCTCAGGGGAACCCAGGAGGAGGCTGACATGAAGGGACCCCTTTTTTTCTACGTCCCTCGCCTTTTCCCGCCAGTTCGGATGATCGGCGGAAAGGTTGTTTTTCACTGGGCTCCACTGTGGCTCACCGTCTTGATCCATACGGCCTCACGTTCCAACAGGACGTTCGACGGGCGAGGCCGCAGACGGTTCTTTCCTGGTAGATTAGAGGAGTCGGTCCCCAGTCCGCTCCCATCACCAGAGTTGAGGGATTCACCGAGCGGGGCTATTCCTCGGTAACCCCCCCTGGAGCCAAGCCTCGCGGAAGCTTCCGGAGCGAAGCTGCCCAGGTCGGAGCAGCGTCCCGTCCCTCCGGAGGAACCAGACGGCGACCACGCTCTCCAATCGAGCCCACCGACGTGTTTTCAGGCAGCCGCACCGCGTCATCAGCTGTCACACGCTTCGCCTCAGCACAAGTCTCGCCCGGGATCACACAGAAAACATTCCCGCGACGCATGACGGCGGTTGAGGGGCGGACTGCTGACAGCCGTACAAAACATGACACATCACTTAACGCACGTCCACCCTACGAACGTTACGTAGAGTGGCTAAAACATGCTCGCCGTTTTTCAGATGGATGGACAAGGTTTTATGCAAATGGTACAAGTTTCAGTTTGCAACCCGAACCCCTCCATTCAGAGGAGTTATAAAAAAACGGTCCTGTCATCATCAGACTGATTCTCATCCCTAAATGCAGAAATCCAAGTGTTTTCTGATAAAAGTAATCTACAGAGTCCCCCAAGGGAGAGAAAACACAAGGTTTTTACTCACGGATCGGAGGGGTGAGACCGTTCTTGGATCTGTTGTATAACATCCAGAGAACGCATACCGATCATCCTAAAACACAGAGACGAGAGTTTTTGTTTTACCTGGATGATCTGCTGCTCCTGTCAATTCAGACAGGAGGCGCTGATGCAGGATCAGGTGTTGACATCACACCTGTTAAATCTGGGCTTCGCCATAAATTGGAAGGAAGCTCGATTTTTTTCCGGCCCAGACATTTGTTTCTGGGAGTGGAATTAAATTCAACCACCATGAAAACTCGTTTATCACAAACTAGATTCGACACTTTTTAAAAAAGTCAACTCAGCCACGTAAGACCTGGCAAGTGATAACAGCTGTCTCCGTCATGAAGCTATTGGAAATGATGTCACTCACACAGTGTTTTCCGCTGGTTTGTTTCACATGAGACGCCTCCAGAGGTGTTTTGCACGTCTGCATGTGGATCCAGTAAAACAAACGACGGATGATCATTGTCCCTTCCTCTGTGGAAGCAGACCTCCGACTCTGGGGAAACACCTTTTTTTCTGTCAGAGGGAGTCCCCCTCAGCAGACCCACGTCACGGGTCAGTCTTCACGGACACGTTGCTGTCAGGCTGGGGGGGGGGGGGGGGACATGCCTATCTCAAGCAGTAGGGGCGCTGTGGCCCCACTACACATCAGCCCACATCAATGTTTTGGAGTGTCGCACAGCACTGAATGTGATTCAACACTTTGCTCCCGTGCTACAGAATCAACACGTGTTGATTCACACAGACAACATGATGACTGCCGCTTACATAACCATCAAAGGGTGTGCGTTCAGCCCAGATGTTACACATTGTGCGAAAGCTACTGAGTTGGGTTCATCAAACCTGCTCTTTATTAGAGCGGTTTACATATCCGGTGTTCTGAACAGAGGGGCAGATGTGACGTCCAGGGGCGGCCCACGTCACGTGGACCGGACCCTCCATCCAGATCTGATGTTTTCAGACGCAGCAGAAGTTGGCAAAGCAGCTGTGGACCTGTTTGCGACGCGAGAAGAACGCTCAGTGTCAACTATGGTTTTCCCTGAGCCCGCGAGACGATCCATCGCTGGGGGGGGACGCATTTGCTCACAGCCGGTGGCCCAAAACGCTTTTATACGCGTTTCTTTCCCCCACCTCCTCTGTTTTTTACGGTTCCTGAACCGAGTTCAGGAGGAGGGATTGACAGCTCTCCTGGTGGCTCCCGGCGTGTGAACGCACCATGGTTCCCAGGCCTGCAACGTCTGTTGTCGGGTCGCCGTGGAACTGTCGTGGAGGGAGGATGCTCTCCTTCAGGCAGGAGGAGCGACCAAGAGTTACCCAGAAATAGGTCAACACCTGTGGGTCTGACCGCTGAGCGGTCCCACTTAGAGGATGGGTCTCCCTCAGGAGATAGTGTGCACAATTCAAGATTCACGTGCTGCATCTACCACAGTTCTGTACACATCAAAGGGGACGGCTTTTCAGCGCTGGTGTACAGAGAAGGTTTAGAGGCCACCTCATGCCTTTTAGGCGGCGTGTTGTTTCTCTACAACAGCTGATGGATAGGGAGTTGGCATTCAGTACGCTTTAACGTACGTTGCAGTCATCTATTCCTGCCACGAAGGTTTCGGAGACAGAACAGCTTTTAATCACCCGCTGATTAAGCGTTTTTCTAAAAGATGTTCAGAGACACAGGCCTGCTTCACGTCCACTTGCTCCACAGTGGGATTTAACGCTGGTCCTGCGAGCCCTGATCAAAGCTCCAATTGAGCCTCTGGATCAGGTTTCATTTAAATTCTTGTCTCTTTAAACAGCCCTGCTGCTGGTTTTAACACCCGCTAAGAGGATAAGTAATTATCTGCCCTCTCTGTTGCTCCGTCATGTCTCAGAATTTAGGCTGACGGGCAGCTCAGCTGATTTAAGACCAACCCAGCTTTTATGCCTAAAACATCACGAGCTCTTTTAAATCAAGAGTGATATCGTTGGAGGGGTCTTTTCCCCCCCCACAGATCAGAAGGGGAAGCATCTTTTCATCTTCTCTGCCCGGTGCGGGCGTTGACGTGTTACATAACGCGCACAGCTGCAATGCGTTTCAAACTCAACAATTGTTTGTGCATTATAGAGATGCTTCTGCAGGTCGCCGTTATCCATCCAGCGCTTGTCACACTGGCTGTGTGAGGCCTTTTCTGAAGCCTACAGAGCATCAGATTTAGGGCCTCCTGTCAACCTCTAAGCACACTCGACCAGGGGTATCGCATCTTCGACTGCTCTGCATAATGGTATGTCAATGCAGGACATTTGCACTGCGGCTGCATGGTCAACACCCTGCTCACTTATTCGCTTTTACCTACGTGATGTAACGGCTCGTTCCATGACACATTCTGTCCTTAGTGCTCTAACAGAATGAATATTGTTGTTCTCATGGAACTCTGTTTAAGCTCACTTCTGTCTGCATGCATTACAGTGTGAGATGTTGTTATCAGTCACAAGTCGTGTCTGTGATTTTGGTTTTATTGTCACTAATCAGTTCATGACTATTGTTACCAATCAGTTCATTTGATCAATAATCAATTCATGGACATTAATCTGTTTATACTGTTCAGCCATGAACCAGTTGGTTCATGCCCCCCCCCCCCCTCTTTTCAACTTCTTCTTCCCGTTGAAAGTTTTCCGGGGCATTCATGCTTTGTCAGAACGCATAGTTACTCAACATGCATCTGTGCATGGCACATAATTACGCAATGCGTAGTTATGCACACGGGGAGCTGAGTGACAAGACGTTTTTTGGGCAAGCTTCCGCTTCTTACTGTGTTCGAATGGACCCAGTGAGGCGAGGACCACATCGGCTTCGCCCTTTACCCACTAAAGCGAAGGCCTTAAAGGGCGAAGCTTATACGACATAGAACGTTGGTTACGTACTGTAACCCCAGATTCTATGAGTATAAGCATAGCCCTTTAAGCGTCGGGCCTCACTGGCTCCTAAATGGCTGAAGAAAAAAGCTATTTTGGGAGCCGATTTCCCGCTCTTAACGTAATTTATACGGACCGGGTGGGGCCCACACAGCAGGTGGGCGTGGACTAATTTTTTCAGTGCTTATGCTCTGCATAACGGGATAAACCACTAAAGCGAAGGCCTTAAAGGGCTACGCTTATACTCATAGAATCTGGGGTTACAGTACGTAACCAACGTTTTTTCTTCACACACACCCTCCACACAGAGTGAAACTTACTTTTAAACAGACGTTAAAAAGGCAACATGATTTCACCGTCTCCAAGCAGCACAAAGTTCCTACTTCCTCTTCTCTCCTGTTAAAATATGAGCCCACGGCAGCAACAAGTGTTGCACGTGAGGACACGACTCCTCACCCACTCCTCCTTCAGCTTCCTTCTCCCACCTTTTGGTGGATGACAGCGATGAGGATGGGCAGCCTGAGCCTTTCCCTAAATAGTGTGTCACTAAAATGCCTGCTCAGCGAGCATAACCCCCCCCCCCCCACCCCCGGCTGAGTCCACCTGTGGGTCCGTGTGCAAAATGGTATATTGAAGCTGACATGCAGCCCTTTCATTTCGAGCCCCCACGGGTCACCCCAGAGGATAGGCCACTGTGGGTGTTGGCGGCAGAGGTTGCCATTTGGCACACAGCACGAAGCATGCACACTTGCCTGCTCTTAGAGCACAGCGGTGAATGGTGGCACGTATGTTCTATGAACAAATGGATGGATCGTTTAATCAACAAGGGTTACACGCTGCAATTTGCAGCAACTTCCCCCAAGATTCAGCGGAGTTCTGGAGACCATCCTGCCATCTCCGGAGCAAGGTTTGGCTCTCAAGACCAAATTGAGGGAACTCCTGATGAAATACATCATTTCCAGGGCTTCCTGTGGGGAAGAAGGTGCTGGCTTCTACTCCTGATAGGCTACTTCCTATTACCTAAAAAGACTGGCGGGATGAGACCCATTTTGGATCAGTCTTTTTTCAAAGAATACATAATGAAAACACCTTTTCACATGATGACAATCAAACAGGTGTTTGAATAAGTCTGAGTGAACGACTGGTTTGTTTCCATGGATCTGAAGGACTTGAATTTCCACATCCCCATCATCCACAAACAGAAAATTCTCAAGTTTTTCCTTCCAGGGAATCCAGTAAGAGTACAACCGTCTGTCGTTTGGATACTCGCTCGCCTCCCACATTTTCTCAAAATGTATAGAAACGGCAGTGTGGCACTTACGCATGGCGGGGATGAGAATTATTTTTTTATCTGGATGGCCTGCTCGCCTTGGTCCAGAGAAGAGGTGGAAGTACAAAGATGTTTGTGATATAACCGTCTTATGTGGGTTTATCCATGAATTGGGAAAAGAACTGGAATGTTCCCTCCTAGCTCATTATTTACCTGGGAGTAGAGTTAAATTCCCTTAAATTCAATTACCATGAGAGCACACCTCTCACAGCTGAGAAGGGAAGCCCTGACATCACTGCTTCAGCATGTCAAAACCTACAGATCAGTGACAGCCTGTCAATCATGTGCCTGTTGGGCATGATATCAACAGCACACATAGTGGTTCCGTGGGGTTTGTTAAATATGAGACACCTGCAGAGATGATTCAGTCGTCTTTGTATCCATCTTGTGTGTCAAAAACGACATGTGATTTACATTACCCCATTGGTAGGGGCAGACCTGAGTCACTGGAGAAATCCCCTGAGCAGAACAACGTCGTACATTTCTGTGTTCAGCGACACGTCCCTCTCGAGATGGGGGGGGTGGGGGGTTGACACGTCCCTCTCGAGATGGGGGGGTGACGTGCCTGTCTCCGATGGTGGGGGGAGGGAGTGGCCAACACGCACATCTCTACACATAAACATTCTGGAGCTCCTCACAGTGGGGAAAGTGATCAAACACTTTGCTGCATTACTGCAGGACCAACATGTGATGATTCACACAGACAACAAGGTGGCAGTAGCCTACATAAATCATCAGGGGTGTGTGTGCTCAGCACCACTGCTAAACACAGCCAGAGAGCTGCAATACTGGACATGCACACATTTAGGCTCCATCAAAGCAGTTTACAATGTAACGAGTCTGTATGGATCAGCACAAGACCTGACTCAGGACATTAAAATAAAAGGTTTTATTTATTAAAGGCGTTTGTCTGGGGAGGATCCGAGCCTCAGTTCTGGTCCAATCTATGAAGACAGACAGGTTAGTGACTGCAAAAAAGGTTCTGGGAGCTGAGAGAGGTGGTGTGCACGTCACTAACCTTCTGTGGCAGGAGCAGGGCTGAGACAGAGAACGTTGGAGGGCTGGGCAGGAAACAGAATCCAGGGACGTAGCAGGGGTCGAGAGCCAGGAGCTGTGTGAACAGGCAAAAGGATGATCCGTAGTCGTGGTCGAAGAGGAGAGCGAGGTTGTACCATGTAGGCCGAGAGTGTGGTATCCAGACAGGGGCAAAGACAAAGCGAGGAGTCAAGAGGGAAGCTGTGGTCAAAAACAAAGAAACTAGGAACAAGCGAATGCTGGATAATTTACTGGCTGTGAGGCTTTCAATAATCTGGCACTGAGGAGAGTGAGAGTGGAGCTTAAGTAGTGAGCTGAACAGGTGTGGCAGGTGAGTGGTGATTGCAGAGACAGGGTGCAGCAGATGAGTGCAGATTGCTGAGAGAGAGTGACAGGAGCAGAAAATGGGTGATAGGCAGTGCAGGACCAAACAGGATGAAATAAACAGAAACTGAGGCAGGAAAAAATGTGAATGATCTTAAAACAGGGGCTGTGATATGAGGAGCAGAGGC
>NC_056519.1:25657098-25667120 GCF_014905685.2 Nematolebias whitei
GTGGCCCTGTGATGGACTTGCGACCCGTCCAGGGCCACATAGAGACACACGAGACAAACAACCATTCACTCTCTCACTCACACCTAGGGACAATTTAGAGTTACCAATCAGCCTAACATGCATGTTTTTGGTCTGTGGGAGGAAACTGGAGTACCCGGAGAAAACCCACGCATGCACGGAGAGAACATGCAAACTCCACCCAGAAAGGCCCCTGGACCGGGGTTTGAACCAGGGACCTGCTCGCTGAGAGGCAGCAGCTCTACCAGTTGCGCCACCGTGCTGCCTCTTTTTAAAATATTGTATTTTATTTGTAAATATTTTCTCCATATAAATACATTGACTTTGCTTCTTTTCCTTCAAAATTATAGCTCTTTTTTTTTTAAAATCTTCCTCAGCGTACTTGCTTTATTTTTGTCTTCTTATGCTCCTGTAGCCATCATTTTGCTACTTTTAATTTTTAGCTAGCATCCGCTACATTTTGCTTTTAGATAGTGTTTTGCAATTTCAAATTATTAGCTAATATTTTTCAGCGGATCTTTAGTTGCATTTAGATTGCATTCTACTTCTTTTAGCCTTGACAACTCTGTTTTATTTTCTCCAGCAAAGTACTTCAGTACTCTGTGTTCACACTACATTTTGTTCAGAGAATGTAATTTCTTTAGTTAACATTTTAATTATGGTTATGATCGATTTTATTTTGCAAAGAGTCAGAGCTGAGCAATAACATACAATCACAGCCACTTTATGAAGTAAACCTGTTAATTCTTTGGTAACATAAATAGCTGTCGTAGAGAAAACTGATTTACAGATGATCAGGCGTAGACTTCATTAAAATTATTACAGTGCTTTGGAGAACAGTCAGATTCACAGAGTCAATGCATTACAAGTACAGAACTTTTTATTGCCTAGACCTGTCTGCGTTCTGCTTCTTTATAACTTTCTGAAATTAAATTATTAGTTTTTTAGAAACTCCTCTTTAAGGGCACTCCCCATTCGTCTCAGCACTGCACAACCAATTTAATCCGTCCAAATCCAGGGAGAAACTTTCTCAAGGTGTCATGCCATTGAATTCTGAGAACATCTGTGGATCTGTGTCAGAGTTGAGCCGGCTGATAGACACTGTGCCATCTTATCAGGACTATGGAACTTTCTGGCAGTCCACGGACAACTCCTAAAACAGGTCTCACTTGTAAAAGAGAGTCTCTGAGGCTCAGTGTGATTAATCTATATAAATAAAGGTTGAGTGAATACGAGGTAGGGTTTGGGGGTGAGTCGCGTTGATTTGGGGAGTTACTAAGGTCAGCTACTTGGCCCCGTCATTCTACAAACAGTGGTTTCAAAGCATCAAATAACGTACCACTCAAATCACAAGGCCACAGAGTCGAATAAGGAGATATGAGGTTTACATTAAAATAATATTTTATAACACATGAGAAATGGGAACTGTTACCAGGGTGAGTGAGGAGTTAAAGATGTCGGCCAGCACCTCGCAGAGCTGATCGGCGCAGTCTTTCAGTACCTGCCCTGGGATGTTGTCTGGGCCGGTTGCTTTGTGAGGATTAATCCTCCTGAAAGTACTCCTCACTTCTGCTGAGGTCACGCTGAGAAATTCCTCTTACGGTGGTGAGGTGAGTCTGGTGCTGGGTGGTCTTTTCGGGCCTTCAAAGTGTGTATAGAACCTATTGAGGGCATCAGGCAGTGATTGGTCCCTAGGGCATTGTGCACCTCTGCTTTTATAATCTGTTATACACTTAATGCCCCTCCACATGCTCCATGTGTCTTGTGAGGTCAAATGTCCCTGGATCATCTGTGCATATGTGGCTTTGGAACCTCTTAATACCAGCATCCATCTCTTTCCTTTCCCTCCCCAGTTCCTGTGAGTTGCCAGAACTGAAGGTAGTGTTCTTGACTTTCAGCAGAGTACGGACCTCTGTATTCAGCTAGGGTTGTTGTGTGGACAAATGAGCTTTAGTAATGTCAGAAGCCAGAGACTAAAAGAATTGTGATCATAAATATGAGAATTAAAATCAGGAAGACAAAAAAATGCTTATCATAATCCCTGCAGTGATTGGATCTGTTCCTTATCAGTCAGCCGGTGTATGAACTGGCTAGAAGCGATGACGTGTGAGGAACCAAGAGTTTTCCTATTAAATAAATCCACAGGAATTATACAAACTCTGCGCACTCAGTGGGCTGTTTTGTTCATTGGCCTGGAGCAAAACATGGCGATATACTGTACACTTGTCAGGATGCCATCTGTTAACTTGTGGGCAATTTTAGTTGTTTTTTTTGTTTTGCTTGTTTGTTTTATTTATGCTTTTTTGTTCAGCAGAACTAAAGATAGACAATTTCCTGAACTCCTGACCATGTTTAAGAAACAATCTGTATTCAAGTTAAAGCAAGGAAACAGCTTCATTCTGGTGTTAGCTGCGTTAGCTATTAGCTGTGTTAGCTATTAGCTGTGTTAGCTATTAGCTGCGTTCGCTTAGAGAAAGTCCAACCTCCAGCCTGTGGTGGTGAGTTTAAAATATTGATTTTGTAATTTAAAACAAAGATTTCATATTAGAACGTTTGAGAAAATTTGTCAAAGGAACATCAGTATCTTACTGTGTACTGTGGGATTCCAGTTCTTCTCCTGTGGCAACAATGAGCAGCAGCTGAGGCCAATCCTGTGAACGTACTCCACAGTTATATAAGGATTCAGTGTTCCTTCCGAAGCTGCATTACATACTAGTCAGTATAGTGACAGCTTTTCTGTGCTTTTGAGATATGAGAGCATATTTACCAGTTTTCCTTCTGTGTCCTCTTAGCACCTGTTTCTTTGAGAGTCTGATTCTGGACCTACCTGTACACGTCCAGTGTTTCCACAGTAAGGACTGGACCTAAAGGAACTTGTTGCCACCTGCCTGCCTTCCACTTACCATGGATCCTCTACCCTCCTCTCTGTGCTGACAATACTGAAGGACACTGTAAGAGAAACATTTCCATCTTCTCTGGAACCCTACCAGTCCTTCTCCTTTTTAGGTTGTTTCCACAGAGCCTCCTGTAAATACTTGTAAATATCACTTGTAAATAAACTTCACTTGTCTTGAGTTGTCGAGTCCTGTTCTGTCTCAGCCCTCCGCTCTGGTGTTCTTCCCTCACAATCATGATACGTACATTGGTCAGCTCTGTAGTATCTGGTAGGCTAACTGGTTTTTTTAACTCTATAAAATGACTTGATCAAAAGCAGAGAGCATCATTAACTCCCAAACTCACGTCTAAAATGGAATCAATACGTGAAAAGGATCTACTCTAAAACTATACAGCCTGATAGATACTGAGGATAAAAAAAAGAATTTATTTTATCCATCCATCCATTATCTTTACCCACTTCTTCCTTTTCAGGTTGTGGGGGTCGCTGGCTCCCATGTCCAGCTATGTGAAAGGTGGGGGACACCTGGAAAGGTCTCCAGTCCATCACAGGGACACATAGAGACAAACAACCATTCATCCCATTTCTCTCACATCTATAGGAACAGTTTAGAGTTACCAATCAGCCTAACATGCATGTTTTTGGTCTGTGGGAGGAAACCGGAGTACCTGGAGAAAACCCACGAGAACATACAAACTCCACCCAGAAAGGCCTCCGGACCAGGATTTGAACCGGGACAACCTGTTTGCTGAGAGGCTGCAGCTCTACCAACTGTGCCACCGTGCTGCCCTCATTTATTTTATGATAACTGTAATTCCAAACTGTGTCAGACCTGCTACATTTATACATCACCTGATTATTCACGGCACCGCAGGAGTTTAAAGTTTTTATAAAGATGTGTAGGGGAAAAAAAATGTTCCAGTAAAATCATTAGCCTTTAATATATGAATATTTTTGTAAATAGTCATATGGAATCAGTCTGAATGTAAAAATGGTTTAAGTTATTGTGAAGAAGCTGAATAATCAGTCTAATTTTTGGTTCTGAAAAAGTTCTATATACATTTTATTAACCACAGCTTCTGATGCAAGGTTGAAAATATATTATATTATAAAATGAAAATAAATGCCTGAGTAAATGTTGTGTTATAGTTAAATTTGAAAATGAAAGTGCCTAAATGTGGTCTTTCAGATGATGGAAGAAATTTAACATTTGTGTTGCTTGATATTTCCCTTGTGGATTGCTAGAATTTGGACTGGGCTAACTGGTAAAGCACAACAGATTTGTCTTCACGTTTTATTTTATTTATTTATTGTGCTTATGCAGCATTTTAGACATTTCGGGTTTAAGTTGCTGAGCCTTCTTGAACCCTTTGGGTGAGGTGCTGGAAGCTCTGCTGCCTGTCAACTCCACTGTTTTGCTGAAGAACTTCAACACACACTTTTGTAAACTCAGAGAAATCTTGACAGATGTGAACTGTACCACATCTAATGCGATTTCAAAGACTGAAGTTCCAGTTTGTCAGTAACTATCCCCTTGATGGAGCATAAGGGTGTTTAGGCTCATCCAAGATACCAGGACAACTTGGGAAGAACTGCTCTGCTGAGCATATAAGCTCCTGCCAGATGTTCTCCAGGAGCTGGGAAATTACCCACCAACTGGTAATTAATGGACAGCCGACTAAATCTGTTTCTAAACAGTATATAACTAACCTTTTGTGATTTACTTCAGTGACTTCCAAGTCCTGCTTGTACAAGTCTTCCTAGACATCCTCACTCCTTGTGGCTCTCCTGTGGATGGATATTGTCAATTTAATCAACCAAACAATTACCTGAAATCAACAATGCTCAACCAGGAACAACCTGCTCCGCTCTCCTCTGATACTCACCTCCTCTGGATTTTCAACTCTCTCCCATGGAAAACCTAGGACCTCATCTCCCCTTCCTCTCTGGCTTCACCTACAAGACAGTAACCGTAAGAGAGAATTATTGTTTAACAACCATCACTGCAAATCTAAACTTTACAAGATACTCACACAGTCCCTTTTCCCTTCCAGCCCTAAAGCTGATGCACCTGTAAATAAAAACACTTACCTTTTGTACACCTGGCTCTGTCTTCTCATTCTGCTAACTTGGGGTCAACCTTAACTGTATACATTATACAGATTTGTTCCAGTACACAGTAGCAAGGTTGGAACATTGAGTTAGAATGAAACAAAGTTACACCAAAGTTAGTCATAGAGTTCTTCAGGGTTCAGTGCTTGGACCAGTACTCTATACTTTATATTCATTCAACCTTTATTTATACAGGTTAGTCTCATTGAGCTTCAGGGACTCATTAACAAGATAGAAAATATATGTTTCCATTAGGTAAAGGTAAAAAAACAAACAGCATGGGATACATTTTCATTGTTATGCTGATGACACACAATTATATTTGTCCATTAAACCCAATGAATCCAATCAGCTACTTAGACTACAAGCGTGTCTTAAAGACATAAAAACCTGGATGACCCTTAATTTTCTCCTGTTGAACACAGACAAAACTGAGGTTTTGGTTTTTGGACATGAGCACCTTAATAATGATTTTTTTCAGTCTTTCTCCCTCCTTAGATGGCATTAATCTGTTCTCCAGCTCTAATGTTAAAAATGTTGGTGTTATTTTTGATCAGGACATGTCCCTTATCCCCCACATTAAAAACGTTACCAGAGCTGTTTTTTCCCACCTGCGTAATATCACTAAAATTACAAACATCTTGTCTAAAAAAGCTGCAGAAAAACTGGTTCATGCTTTTTATAATGTCTAGACTGGACTATTGCAATGGTTTATTATCTGAGTGTCCACAAACTTAATTAAAAAGTCTTCAGTTGTTCCAAAATGCTGCCGCCAGAGTCTTAACTGGAGTTAGTGGGAGAGATCACATCTCTCCAGTTTTAGCTTCTCTCCATTGGCTCCCTGTCAAATCCAGAATAGAATTCAAAATCTTACTTCTAACCTACAAAGCTCTCAACAACCTAGCTCCATCTTATATTACAGATCTTATTGTTCCATATTTTCCAAACAGAGCACTTCACTCTCAAACTGCAGGTTTACTTGCAGTTCCTAGAGTTTCCAAAAGCATGATGGGAGGCAGATCTTTCAGTTATCAGGCTCCTCTCTTGTGGAACCAACTTCAGTTTCTGTCCGTGAGGCTGACACATTGTCCAGTTTTAAAACTAGGCTTAAGACTTTCCTTTTTGATAAATCCTATAGTTAGGGTTGGCTTGTTATGCTGCCATGTACTTAGACTACTGGAGGACAAAATGACCTCATTTTTTAAAATGAATAGTTACAAATGCATACATATGAATAGTTTGCATTTGAAATTATTTCTATCTTAAGATGTGACTCTCGTCCTGCCATTGTGTATCTGTTCCTTCTTCCTATTCGTTTCAAACCCAGCTGGTAGAAGCAGATGGCCGCTTGTCCTGAACCTGGTTCTGCTAGAGGTTTCTTTGTCATCTTGGAATTTTTCCTTTCCACTGTTGCCTTTATGCTTGCTCAGGATGAGAGTCTGAGACAAAGTTAATTCTCAAAGCAGTCTGCTGTCTCCTCAGATAAATAACATCATCAACTTACTATATACAGTATATGTTCATGTTTCTGTTCAGTGACCTGAGTTGACTTCTGTTGTAACTTGGCGCTATATAAATAAACTGAATTGAATTGAACCACACATTCAGAGTTAATGTTCCACACAGCCTTTGTTCTTCAACCATTTCAGTTCTGAAATAAAAGCACAAGTGGAAAATTCTTGGCCTTGGTGTTATCGACAAGCGATCATGCATCTATCAAATCTTAATCACTGTGCTGTTTCTTATCACTCAGCATTATGTCTGAACAACCACCTCATCACCAACACAAACAGGTCATATCAGTTCATTAAGGTTGGATGGATAGATGGACTGTACTTATATAGCCCCTTTTGATCTGATCAAGATACTCAAAGTGCTTTACAACACAATCTGTGTCCTCATTTACCTATTCATACAGCACTATACTAGATCTCTACAAAGCTAATTGAACAAATCATTCTAAAGAGACTAATCAGAGATTTATCACATTCATACACTGATGGGACTCACATCAGAGGCAATGAGGGGTTCAGTGTCTTGCCCAGGGACACTTCAACATGTGACTGCTGGTGGATTCGAACCCCCAACTCTTGCATTGGAGGACGACTGCTCTAACCACTCAGCCACAGCCGCCCAAGGTAATTTGTGTCAGACAAGAAAGATGTTTGGTAAAAATAACCATCAAGGCTCAAGCTAGCCATGATCTGGAAACTGCTGGAACAGTCCACGAAACCGGTTTTTCATAACCGTGGACTGAGAGGGTGCCGACCAGGAAAATAAATCTCCTGCTCCAAAAGCCACATACTCAGGCCGTACTGAACCCAACTGTCTACATGGGCAAGACAAATGTCTTCTGGAGAAATGTTTGATGGGCAGAAACAAACAAAGACTGAACATTTTGCCACACAAACAAGGTTTGGAGTAGTCAATGGGTGGCTTTCAAACTTAAGAGCTCTGTGCCAACTGTCAAGCACAGTGGTGGTAGCATCATGCTATGATAGTGGTGCATTGCACAAATGAAGAATGAAAACTATGTGTCTCCAAAATCTTCAGTGTCACTTTAAAGCTTCAGCTGGATGGTTGCCTTTGTGCTTACTCAGAATGGGAGACTGCGACGAAGTGAAGATTTAACGAGTCTGCGGCTTCCTCAGATAGAGAACTTTACTAACTGGCTTCTATGAATGTGAATGTTTCTGTGCAGCGCCCTGAGATAACTTTGTTGGGATTTGGCACTATATTAATAAACTGAATTGGACTGAATTGAAACTTGGATGCAGTAGGGTGTTCTAACAGGACAGTGAGTCCAAACACATATCAGAACTGGGTTTTGATTGGATAAATCCGGATAACAATAAGAGTCTGGAATGGCTTTTCTAAAACCTCGAAATGTCAGAACCAACTAATTCTAATGAATTCTATTAATTCTTCCAAAAGGTCTTGTTAAATATCAGCCAGAAATCTACAAGAATCTTTTTGATGGAAGCTAAAAGCCAGAGGTTCAGGTTTAACTTGCTGAGGGACATTTAAGCAAATTTTAATGCGGGTGTATGCATATATTTGAGCTTGTATATACTGTATAATTCTGAATCTGTTGATTGTAGAAAATCCACAAGTTCAAACTTGTTTTTTAAAAATTCATGAAGTTTTTTTATGTTGTATAATCATGCCACCCTGGAAAAAAAAAACCTCTGTTCAAATAAATCAATAAAAACCCAAACTTAATTTGTTATTCATGCCCCGATGAGTGGATGGAAACGTTGAACTTTGAACTGTATTTACTGTATCTACTGTATTTCCGCCCTGTCTAACTTATTTCCTTGTACTGTTTTTACAGTTCTTTTAGGTCAAAGAAGCAAGTAATCACAGCCATCAAAACAAGTACCCAATGGTTATGTCAAACTACCAAAGCAAATTTTTAGTTTCCTTCAAAAGACCCCCCCCCCCCCCCTCCAAAAAAAAAGACCTTAATCTTTTTTTTTGTTGGACTACTGCATCTCTAAAGGTTGGCCTAAAACAATCATCTCAATAACTTGCACCATAATCCACAATGCTGCAGCTTGTCTTTCAACGGGTATTAGAGGGCATTATCACATCACTTCAGTTTTAACATGTTTAAGGTCGTCTCTCACTGCGCTTTCACTGTTGGGGACTTGGCAACTCAACATTAACTCAATATTGAAAAAAAAAATCAGAATTCAGTTAGACGGAGAAAACACTGAGTATTTACAACAGTGACTAACGAGCTACCTATTTTTGAAAAGTTTAGTTTGTTATTTATACACAGCTTGCAAAGCTGTGTTCTAGGCTGTGCACATTATATTGTTGCCCACTTCTTCCCACATTGTACCCACTTTGTACCCATCTTAACAGCCGCCCCTAAGTTTATGACTTAATCTAATAATTCAGTTTATAATAAAGACAGGCTGTCGTGTTTGCTGGTCTTTAAGGTAGAACCCAAGGATGCAGGCAGGACTCAGTCGACTCGGTGGTAAAAATAAGAAGACACTTTAATAACACAAAAATAAACAGCTGTCGAGGCAGCAAAACTTACATATAGAAAAATCACGAGGAGGCACTCAGGAAAACACTAGGGACTCAGGAGGATTACAAGACGATGCCCAGACAAGGAATAACACTAAGACACAGACTTATATACAAACACTGATGAGGACAAAACACAAAACACCTGTCAGGCTCACAGGTGTGGGAAAAGGGAAATCACATGAGAGGAAAGAGAACAGCAACAGGACAGAGACACACCACTAGGGGCAATATCACCACATTACCCCCTCCTTAAAGGACGTCTCCAGACGTCCCAAAAACCCTGTCCCCAAAAACTTGGGTGGGAGGAGGGGGAAAAAACAGGACGGAGGGCACAAAGGAACACAAGAGGGAGACCAGGCACACAACACATAAAAGACTGAAAAAGAGTTCAGGCGGGCGGCCAGGAGGTTGCCCACCACGTCGAAGCCGGTCAGGCGGGCGGCCAGGAGGCTGTCCACCACGTTGAAGCCGGTCAGGCGGGCGGCCAGGAGGCTGTCCACCACGTTGGACCTTGGAGGCCGCAGCTGGCGGCGAAGAGACCTTGGAGGCCGCGTCTGGCGGCGTAGACGACGAGGAGGCCGCGTCTGGCGGCGTAGACGGCGAGGAGGACTTGGGGCTCTGGGGCTCTGAAGCACTGCAGCGACGAACATGGAGACGACCCCTCTGGAGATGCGGAGAGCGCCGACCCCTCTGGAGATGCGGAGAGCGCCAACCCCTCTGGAGATGCAGAGAGCGCCGACCCCTCTGGAGATGCTGAGAGCGCCGACCCCTCTGGAGATGCTGAGAGCGCCGACCCCTCTGGAGATGCTGAGAGCGCCGACCCCTCTGGAGATGCTGAGAGCGCCGACCCCTCTGGAGATGCTGAGAGCGCCGACCCCTCTGGAGATGCTGAGAGCGCCGACCCCTCTGGAGATGCTGAGAGCGCCGACCCCTCTGGAGATGCTGAGAGCGC
>NC_056519.1:25667220-25696550 GCF_014905685.2 Nematolebias whitei
AGAGACGAGACTGCAGCAGCAGGAGAACCAGGAACCAGAGACGAGACGGCAGCAGCAGGAGAACCAGGAACCAGAGACGAGACTGCAGCAGCAGGAGGTGATGGAGCAGGGTCCACTGGAGGCTTGGGGCCCACTGGAGGCTTGGGGCCCACTAGAGGCTTGGGACCCACCGGAGGCTTGGGACCCACCGGAGGCTTGGGACCCACCGGAGGCTTGGGACCCACTGGAGGCTTGGGGCCCACTGGAGGCTTGGGGCCCACTGGAGGCTTGGGGCCCACTGGAGGCTTGGGACGATACGAGGTGTCAGGACCCACCATTATAGAGATCCCAAAAGATAGGGTGTCAGAACCAGTCCCCACCGAAGCACTGGAGAATTGGGCTTTGGGACCAGCCCCCACCGAAACATAGGAAGGAGGTGGGGCGTCGGGTCCTACCCCCACTGAAGCACTGGAGGATTGGGCTTTGGGACCAGCCCCCACCAAAACATAGGAAGGAGGTGGGGCGTCGGGTCCTATCCCCACTGAAGCACTGGAGGATTGGGCTTTGGAACCAGCCCCCACTGAAACATAGGAAGGAGGTGGGGCGTCGGGTCCTACCCCCACTGAAGCACTGGAGGATTGGGCTTTGGAACCAGCCCCCACCGAAACATAGGAAGGAGGTGGGGCGTCGGGTCCTACCCCCACTGAAGCACTGGAGGATTGAGCTTTTCTTTTCAGTTGGCCCCCCTTCGTCTGCTCCATTGACGAGCGGGGGATTGCCTGCTCCTCCCCCTTTGAAATTCTCCCCGGTGCTTTAGGCTGCGCGGCGGGAGAGCAGGTTAAAGGCTGGAGCTGGAGATCGGTGGTTCTGACCCATTTTTGCCGCTTATTCCTCCTGCGGTGAGGGCGTGAGCTGAGGACAGGAGCGCACCAGAGTTCATCATCCTCTGAAGACCACAGCAGGTGCGGCGAGCAGGGTGGCAGGGAGGAGGAAGAAGCTGGTTTAAAAGCCAGGCGGCTCCCCCGGAGCTGAGACCTCATTTCCTCTTCCTCCACCAGAAGAGGCGACGGCAGGATCTCAACCTCCGGGCTGCGGTGACCTTGTCTCTGGACGGGTTCGGCCCGGAACCCGCCCCATCTGATGACAGGCTCCTCCTTCCGCGCCTGCTCCCACCGGGTCGTCCGAGCTGTTTCTTGGGCCCGGTATTCGGCCCAAGTCATCCGCCTGCTGGGTTCTCGTTGTGGTCTGGGCATACTGTCGTGTTTGCTGGTCTTTAAGGTAGAACCCAAGGATGCAGGCAGGACTCAGTCGACTCGGTGGTAAAAATAAGAAGACACTTTAATAACACAAAAATAAACAGCTGTCGAGGCAGCAAAACTTACATATAGAAAAATCACGAGGAGGCACTCAGGAAAACACTAGGGACTCAGGAGGATTACAAGACGATGCCCAAACAAGGAATAACACTAAGACACAGACTTATATACAAACACTGATGAGGACAAAACACAAAACACCTGTCAGGCTCACAGGTGTGGGAAAAGGGAAATCACATGAGAGGAAAGAGAACAGCAACAGGACAGAGACACACCACTAGGGGCAATATCACCACACAGGCAGATTTGGACCATCCATCCATTCATGCATCCATCCTGTGCATGTGTCAAAATACAGTTCTGGTGCTCTGCAATTATAGAAACTCCACTGAGATGCTTCCACTAACACTGAATATCTTGAGAAAAAATGTCACCAACGTTTTGAACATGTTTAAAATTCAAGTGGCAAGGGAGAAAGCATTTTCTCTGTGGCTTGCAAGAAAACTTCACTGCCCCTCAAACATTTTAAAAGATTTTAGAGCCTCACCTGTCAATGTCATTTGCAAGCTAGTCAATAATCAATGTCTAGTGAGACCACGGTGTAAGCTTCTGGAATGGCCTTCCAAAAGACTTGACATTCAGAATTAATTAAAAATTTGTGGACTATGCTAGCGCAGCACGGTGGCGCAACTGGTAGAGCTGCTGCCTCTCAGCGAGCAGGTCCTTGGTTCAAACCCTGGTCCAGGGGCCTTTCTGGGTGGAGTTTGCATGTTCTCTCCGTGCATGCGTGGGTTTTCTCCGGGTACTCCAGTTTCCTCACACAGACCAAAAACAGGCATGTTAGGCTGATTGGTAACTCTAAATTGTCCCTAGGTGTGAGTGAGAGAGTGAATGGTTGTTTGTCTCATTTGTCTCTATGTGGCCCTGTGATGGACTTGCGACCCGTCCAGGGTGTACCCCGCCCCTCGCACAGTGATTGCTGGACATGGGCACCAGTGACCCCCGTGACTCAAAAAACCGGGCTGCTGCATTTTGGACCAGTTGGAGTCTAGCTATGGAGGTCTGACTGATAGCAAAAAGGAGTGAGTTGCAATAGTCGAGCCTGGATGTAACGAATGCATGAATTACTGTCTCCAGGTTATTTTTGGACAATATGGGCTTCAGCTTAGACAGTCGCCTCAGCTGGAAAAAGCAGGATTTAACAATCATATTTACATGATTGTTGAGTTTCAGAGAAGGGTCAAGTATCACTCCTAGATTAGTGACTCTTTGTTTCACTAACGGTGACAGAACGGATAGGTCGATGCAGTGGTTGGTGATTGTGTCATTGGGAGGAAACAGCATAACTTCAGATTTCTTCTTGTTGAAACTCAAGAAATTTAAAGCCATCCAATCTCTGATGTCAGCCAGGCAGTCCAGTAACGGTTGAATAGAGCGAGTACCGTTGAGTCTGAGGGGGAAGTAGATTTGGCAGTCGTCGGAGTAGAAATTAAAAGGTATGTTATGTTTCCTGAAAATAGCACCTAGTGGCAGCAGGTATAAAGAAAATAAAAGAGGACCAAGGATGGACCCTTGCGGTACCCCCCATTTCAACGCTGCCGAGGCTGAACTAAAATCTTTGATGGAGACACAAAAGGACCTGTCAGCGAGGTAAGATCTAAACCATTCGAGGGCTGACCCAGTGATGCCCACCCACTGCTCTAACCTCGCAATGAGGATCTCGTGGTCAATTGTATCAAAGGCAGATGTGAGGTCCAGTAAGAGAAGGAGCACAGAATCACCAGCGTTTGTGAATAGGAGAATGTCGTTAAAAACCTTGAGTAGAGCAGTTTCAGTGCTGTGGAGAGGTTTAAAGCCAGACTGGAATAGCTCTAAGATGGCATTATCCTCTAGAAAGTATTTCAGCTGGGACTCCACTATTTTTTCCAGCAGTTTAGCGACAAATGGGAGTCTGGAGACAGGCCGGAAGTTGGACATGACTGAGGGGTCAAGGCTAGGTTTTTTCAGGAGAGGTTGGACAGCAGCATGTTTAAAAGTTATTGGTACCACACCTGAGGCTAAGCTGCTGTTCACAATGCCAAGAACAGGAGGGCCCAGAACAGGAAGAAGCTCCTTAAGGAGTCGAGGGGGGACAACGTCAAAAGGGGAGCCAGATGGCTTCATGCCGCACATGACCTGCTCCAGGGAAGACAGAGGGATGGGCTCGAAGTAGTCCAGAACAGCAACACAGTGAGATGGGATGGACGGATCATGAGCAGGTGGAGAAATGAGTGCCCGGGTGTTTGCAACTTTTTCAGAAAAGAAATAGAGGAAGTTTTCACACAGCTCAGTTGAAGCTTCTAGAGGTGAAGGTTCACTGAGGTGTAGAAATGAGTTCAGGGTGGAAAAAAGGGCTCGGGGGTTGTGGGAGTTTGAGGCAATTATTGCAGAAAAGAACATCGATTTGGCGGCTTTAACTGCCTTCTGATAACGACGCAAACTCTCCTTTAGGATTTGAAAAGACACCTGCAGCTTGTCTTTCCTCCACCTGCGTTCTGCTCTCCTACACTGCTGTCTAACGGCTTGAGTGACGTCATTAAGCCACGGTTCTGATAAAAGTTTTGTTTTCCTGGTTTTAACGGGAGCAACACGGTCCAGAATAGTCCAAGAAACAGTCCAAGAAAGCCAACTTGCCATTTTTTTTACATCTTCTCGTGTGAACTTGATGTATTTATCCACAGAGTTGATGTGGTCAGTAAAATGTTGGACTTCCTGAGATTTAATTTTAACCCAGGTGTCGTCAACATACCTGAACCAATGACTTGGTGGTGTCCCTGAAAAGGACGTCAAGGCTCTCTTTTCTACCTCCTCCGTGAACAGGTCGTTAACAATAGGAGAAACTAGAGACCCCATAGCACACCCATGTTTCTGCCTATAATATTGGCCCCTATATGTAAAGTAGGTTTGGCTTTGGTAAGGATGCTGCCTGGGCACCTCACTAGGGAGGTGCATTGGGCATGTCTGACTGGAAGGAGACCTCAGGGAAGACCCAGGACACGCTTGAGAGACTATGTTGCTTGGTTGGCCCAGGAACGCCTTGGAGTTCTCCTAGAAGTGCTGTAAGAGGTAGCTATGGAAATAGATGTCTGGATCTCCCTGCTCAAGCTGCTGCTCTTGAGACCCAACTTCAGAGCAATGGAAGATGGAAGGATGGATGGATGGATGGCTGGATGGACGGACGGACGGACGGACGGACGGACGGACGGATGGATGGAGCCACTAACTGCCGCATCACGGTGAGATACTAGCATGAAGGATATTTAACCGGTGGTGTGTGTGTGGGGAGGGGGGGGTATTTATTTATTTGAACTTGTCTGTATCATTTTGACTTTGTATTGGTTTTTGTTCAAACCAAACAAAAAAACTTGTTACAAATGCTGTTTTTTTTATTAAAATTGTATGTTGCACCATCATCCTTCACATCAATGTGAAGAAGACAAAGGAGATGATTGTGGACTTCAGAAGGAACAAAAACATCTACACCCCCCTGAACATAAGAGGATATGCGGTGGAAGTGGTCTCCAGCTACAAGTACTTGGGTGTACACATGAATGACAACCTCAGCTGGAGCAACAACACTTCCAGTCTGATCAAGAAATCTCATCAGAGACTCTACTTCCTCTGGCGGCTGAGACGAGCTGGTCTGGGAAGCTCAGTCCTCACCTCCTTCTACAGGTGTGCAGTGGAGAGCATCCTGTGCTCCAGCATCAACGTGTGGCATGGAGGCTGCACAGCTGCAGAAAGAAAAGCTCTGCAGAGAGTGGTGAAGGCTGCACAGAAGTCTGTCGGAGTCAGCCTCCCCACCATCACAGACATCTACACCTCCAGATGCAGGAAGAGGGCCACCTGCATCATGAAGGACCTCACTCACCCAGCACACACACTTTTTGCCCCACTCCCCTCAGAAAGGAGGTTGAGGAGCATTAAGTGTAGAACCACTAGACTGAGGAACAGCTTCTACCCTGAGGCTGTTAGACTCATGAATCTCTAACTAGAATAATCACTGTGAAAAATCACATCATGTTGCTGCTGATCTGTTTCATGTTGCTGCTGATCTGTTTCAATGTTGATGTGTTCATGCGTGCACATCTGCTCACAGACTCATGTTCATGTTTGTGCTGATGTTCAATGTTTTATGTTATGAGTGCTTAGTGTATATTTAGTTGATGTTTTTCTTAGTTCATATCTTGGATGTTATTACTGTTTTTCTTATACATTTTATTGTTGGATGTAACTGGGACCCTGTGTACATAATTTCGCTCCACCACATGTACCACATGAGGTGCGAATGACAATAAAGAATCTCTGACTCTGACTCTGATCATGGTATGGTATGGTATAAAGTTTATTCATTTTAAAAATACAAAACAATTTCTGTATATAAAAAAATACACGAGATTAAAAATGAAAGGAAAGAAGAAAAAATCTTTATATCTGCCCCTTTTTCAAACAATTAGTTCAATCATAATAATCTTCAAGTAACAGAACAAAATGAATAACTCTTTCTAATTTTTCTAACGGGGAGAAAAAAATGGAATAAACTGATGTTTTTCAAAACCAAAATTTAGGACATTCATGGCCCTGATAGAAACTTTTAACTTCAACTGTATATCTGTAACTTAGTTTAAACTAAAAACCCACATTTCCCATGAAACTTTCCTGAAATCTAGTGTAACTTTGATAAACAGTGAGAGCAGACATAACTCCACTTAATTAATTTTGTACAGACACTTGGATAAGGTCATTCACACACTGTACTGTTTGCATTCCATTCAGTGCATTGCATGCACTGAAACCAGTGAGACTCAAATCCCCCACCCCCACCCCCCCACCACCACACCACCACACACACACACACACACACACACACACACACACTTTTCTTTTCTTACAAATTGTACCCTTCCATACCAATTTGTTACCTGTTTGATTTAAACAGTTAGATAATTAAAACATTTTAAGCTAGATTATTACTAGATTAGGGCAGCACGGTGGCGCCACTGGTAGAGCTGCTGCCTCTCAGTGAGCAGGTCCCTGGTTCAAACCCAGGGGCCTTTCTGGGTGGAGTTTGCATGTTCTCTCAGTGCATGCATGGGTTTTCTCCGGGTACTCCGGTTTCCTCTGACAGACCAAAAACATGCATGTTAGGCTGATTGGTAACTCTAAATTGTCCCTAGGTGTGAGTGAGAGAGTGAATGGCTGTTTGTCTCGTTTGTCTCTATGTGGCCCTGTGATGGACTTGCGACCCGTCCAGGGTGTACCCCGCCCCTTGCACAGTGATTGCTGGACATGGGCACCGGCAACCCCCGTGACCCAAAATGGAATAAACGGGTAAAGATAATGGATGGATGGATGGATGGATGGATGGATGGATGGATGGATGGATGGATGGATTTTGGTTGCCTGCCATGGAGAACAAAAGGACAATGTTTGTGTCCTTGTTTGTTTTGTCTCTTTGTTAACTAACATATGTCATGAACAAATAAACAGATTTTATTAAAATGTTAAACTAATTACTAGGTGGACATCTTCTAGTAAATATCATTTGGAGTCTTACTTCTAGAAGGCTGTCACTACTAAGCACCCTTGTCAAAAATAAAAATGGCCTCAGACTTGTTCAGTTTTACAGATACTGAGCTGAAATTTGGCGTGATGGTAGCTGAGGCCATCTCCAATATATGCAGTGAAGAGTCTCAGTCATCCAGGTCATGATCAATCCAAAAACACATTAAAAATAAAAACAAATGGACTTCTATTCTGAGGCTGAAAACGTTTAGCTTCCCATACGGGAAATTTTATCAATTCAAAAATGTCCACACACTCCAGACATGTTTGAAATAAGAAATCTTCTCGGATGGGAAGCAAAACATCCTTAGCTTCAGAATAGAAGTCCAGTTGTTTTTGTTTTTTAACCCTGTTTTAAAATCCCCAATATATCCTTCAAGCACCAATTGATTGCATGAAGTTTGTATTTAAAACTTTGTCACACGGACCAACATGGCGGCGGACATGTGAACTGCGTTTTGGCTGAGCTCCCGTCGGTCCCGCTGAAAAATTGTCTTTTATGATTATATCCTCACTACCTACATGCTGGATTTTGTCTCTGAGACTGATATCGCCACGTAACTGAATCAACAAACTTGTGATATGGCCTCTAAACAAAAAAAGTCAAAGGCTTCGGGCTCTTCTCCAGCACGGCCTATTGTCACAGTTGCAGCCTCGGCCCGCCGTGATGGAGTAACAGGTGGAACAGGTGCGTCGGCCCCACTTTTGCCGATCTCTGGAGAGCCAGACGAGTCGGCTCTGTGGTCGGACATTCTGGCCTCAATTAAATTCGAAGTCATAGCGATAATTAGGATGGAAATAAATGGACTATACTTATAAACTTTACTATATTTCTTACATCTGACATTGAATTTTTCTTCGAAGTTAACCTAACACCAGGAATGCCACTCCAGACTGTCTGGGAGGCATTAAAGGCCTATGTCAGGGGTCAAAAAATGTCTTAATGTGCAAACAAATAAAGAAGGGCTTGGTACGGCTAAGACAATTAACAGATGAGATATTACAGTTGGACAGAACATATAGCCACTCCCCTCACAGGATCTAATTTAAAAAAATGTTTGTTACATCAAACTAAATTTTATATTTTGTCAATTCAGCAGGCAGAGTATTTAATCTAAATCTGAAAGGGCTGGGAGTTGGCTCGGACATCAGCTGCGGCGACAGTCAGCCAACCTGGCTCTTACAGTAATCAACAATGAATAGGGAGCTGCATGTCACAACAATGCTGAAATTAATACTTTTTTAGTAAATTCTACCAGTCATTGTGTCCAACTGAGTCATAAGCTAATGTATAGACATTAGAGACATAAAGAACTTTTTGGAGATCTTGAGCTTCCTTCTGGGAATCCTGATCTCGTTGGGGATTTGGAGAGGGAGTTCTCTGTGGCTGAGATAAACTCCATAATCAACGATATACAAAATGGGAAATCCTCTGGGCCAGATGGTTTCCTATCTGAGTTTTTAAAGAAAACTTCAAGTCTACTCTCACCCTTATTAAGGTCTGTGTTTGAGGAGTCACTTGCAGCACAGACATTGCAATGTCCATGTGTCAAGCTGTAAACGCACTGTTACCTAAGAAAGATAAAGACCCTCTAAACTGCCACACATATAGACCTATCTCGCTTTTAAATACCGATATACTGTATACTATATACAGTATATACGGATTTTAAATACTGATATACATTTTATCATTAACCCTTATTTAACCAGGCAAATCCCATTGAGATCGCAGATCTCTTTTGCAAGGGAGACCTGGGCCTGAAGGCAGCCTAACATGCATGTGTTTGGTCTGTGGGAGGAAACCAGAGTACCCGGAGAAAACCCATGCAAGCACGAGAAGAACATGCAAACTCCACAAAGAAAGACCCCAGGTCCAACCAAGGATGGAACCCAGGACTTTCTGGCTGCGAGGCAACAGTGCTAACGACTGAGCCATCATGCTGCCAAAAAAAATTCCCTGGCCCTTTGATGGACTCACACAGTGATAGCTGGATGTGGGCACCGGCGACCCCCGCGACCCAAAGTGGAAGAAGTAGGTAAAGATAATGGATGGATGGATGGATGAATGGATGGATGGATGGATGGATATGAAAATCCTTGCAAAGGTCCTAGACTCCTGGCAAATCGACTTGGGTGGGTGGTCCCCACAATTGTCCCACCTGACCAGACGAGGTTTGTTAAAAATCAACCTTACTAAATCCTTCTTTACCAATCTAAACAGCCAGATATAAGTGTTTATTTGGAATAAAAAGCATCTACATATTTCCAAGAGCGTCTTCCATCTGCCCCGCAGACTTGGAGGCATGTCACTTCTTAACTTCATGGACTATTATTGGGCAGCTAATATCAGAGCTCTTCTATTCTAGTTGGGTAAGGACACTCCTTCTCCTAGTTGGGTGGTCTTAGAAAGAGCCTCCCAGTAGCAAAAACTAGTTTATTTAAGTGTACTACAAGTATACTTATTTTACACTAAAAATGAGAAAGTGTACTTGAAGTTTACTTTTTATAAACTACTACTTGATATACTTAAAAATAGTATAAAAATGTCGCAATTTAGTCCAAACAAGTATTAAATCAGTATACTTTCTAGTACACTACAAGTATGGTGTGTAGTATACTTGATATACTTATACTTAACTTGAAGTATACTTGCAAAAAGGAACTTCAAATTTACTACTTTTTGCCCTTTAAACAATCAGTGTCAACTTATATCTCTAACCCAATTGTGATCTGGGTGGTTAATATTTCAAGGATGGCATTTAACTCTTCAGAGTTACTGTTTTTGGCACCTGTGTCAAATAATCATATGTTTACTCCCGCAGTAGCTGATACAGCTTTTGACACCTGGGTCTTGAGGGGAGTGCATTCACTGTGTGATCTCTATGTTGTTGGCAGATTTGTCTCTTTTGAACAGCTGGTACAGAAGATAATATTCACAAGTCACAGTTTTTTGTATATCTGTAGCTGAGACATTTTGTGAGATGTAACTCTGATTGTTTTCATTTGTACCCCTTTAAACATTATGTGGCTAAGATTTTGTAATACAGGCCTGATACCTAGAGGGCCCTTAGCAAGTTTTATACACTGGGCATTTCATACCATGGGTCCAGTTTGGACTCCCTTAAACTGAAGTGGAAAGCGGACCTGGAGGAATCCATATCAGACTCAATCTGAAGAAGGATCATTAAGAACATTTACTCATCTTCAATCTGGGTGAGAAATACTTTAATTAAATTCAAGATAGTGCACAGGTTGCACTGGTCCAAAGACAAGTTGTCCAAAATCAAAGGCGACCTGGACCCCGCATGCAATTGTTGTAAACGAACTCCAGCTACACGCTTGCATACATTCTAGATCTATTCCAAACTGCATACCTTTTGGTCATTTATTTTTGACACCTTCTCTGGAATATGTGGCAAAACTGTACACCCATCACCACCTCGTCTCCCTGTTCGGGGTGGTCCCTGTGGATACGTCCTTCAGCAAATGCGAGAAGGATGTGATTGCCTTTGGCCCTCTTCTGGCCAGGAGAATAATTTAGTGCAATTGGAAGGACCCACACACCCCGGCATATGTACATTAGATAAGAGAGGTGATGTACCATATCCATTTGGGAAAAATTTGATGCACCCTAAAAGGTTCTGTGGAAAGATTCTAGGACACCTGGCATCTTTTTGTGTTATACGTTGAAAATATGTCGATACTTGTAAAAAGACATTTATGTATGGGTGTGACTGGTCTGGTGTGGGCGGGGAGGGACAGGAGGGATTTTTTTTTCTTTTGTTCTCTGTTCTGTTGTGTTTGTGTAAAAAAAAAAGTTAATAAAAAAGACCTTAATTTAAAAAAAAACTGTCACAATTTTTTGGAGTCAATGCTATCTATCAGCAAAATTTGCCATGAACCACTGTATGGATTTTAGAATCAAATTTTCTAAAAATGATCACTGGAGGTTTATTTATAACTCATTAACATTTTAACTTAATCCAGTTTAATAATCCACCACAAACATCTGACCCATAAAACATTAATGTGGCTGTAATTTTTTAATAAAGTAGATGCCATTTCCTGCATTCTGGTGTTTTTGAACAAGTTGTTCAACATCTACGTTTACCTACATAAGTAAACACTTGATTCAATAACTATTTTAGAGAGCAACAAGAAGTAGCCTGACCAACAGCTCTCCTTGTGTGAATAGAGCACACTCCACTTCTCTCATCGCATCCTAGCCCCCCACCCCCGTCAACAACAACCAGCACTAACGTGGCGATAATCTAGCACATAAAACAGAGAAGTCTCCCCCTCCTGCCCCCCAGTGAGCACCCTGCCAAGGCAGATGACCTTGGGGAAACTGCATGTGGTGTGGTGACTTGTTGTAGGTAACCAGGAAAACCTGGAGTGGAATTTTAGTGGTTTGTGTATTCTCCTATTAATCAAGTGGAATGGATTAGTTCACAAAGAAATAGAAACAGCCCTGGGTGAACTAATATTTCATGGTAAGTGTGTGTGGGTGGTAGTGGTGAGGGTTTTCAAATGAATATGTTTTAAATGTGTGTGTGTGTGGGGGGGGGGGGGACACACACATCCCCTTCACATATAATTGTTGCGACGCCTATGCATGAACCACTCAGAAGACTTCAGTGAAACTCTCAGAAAGGAACCACTGACTGAACAGCTACAACTGATTACCTTTTGGAGTCATCCCAATACAAGATGACTGCCACAGCCAACTTAACTAACACAAATATTGCTACAACTCATTCAGTTTTACAGATACTGAGCTAAAAGCCATGGCAGTCACAGCTGTGAGTCATCCTTAACACTTGCTACGTTGTATCTGATGAAGTTGTGCATAATGACATTTGCTAAATTTGACCAGTAGGACTCCCTCCCTTCTCATCAAAACTAAGTTTGAAATATGGCATTAAAGGCAGCAGGTGATAAGCATTCCTTCAATAAATAGTTGGCCATTATTTGTTTAATATGTTCATCATTCATGCCTTGTTTTGTTCTTGGTACTTTGAATTTCATGATGTCACTTTTTTTTTCTGAAAAGCTTCTTGATTTTCACTTTGTAACATTTCCAATGTCCTGTCCCGTTTATTTTGTCCACATCCTCCCTCTTCCAAAAGTTGCACTTTATGAATATTGGTGAGAACAACAGTCAAGGACAAGGCAGACAGGCTTACATCCAGCCTTTATGTGAACCAGAGACTTCCATCATAATTGCTGTTAATAATTACAGCTCTGATAAGCAGCAGAGGTGGCATTTATTGATGTCCAAACTGTCCCCGGTACCAGATGATTGCCCGGTGCTGAAGTGAGAGGAAGACAGTGTGGAAACTGTGGGACAGATTGGGAACATATCAGGTATGTGCCATAAGATCATCTGTATTTATGATTATTATTTTTTAAAGTTTAAAACCTTCCTTCAAGGAATGTGAATTGCCTACTGCTAGGGTTTTAGACTAAGCTTATCTTAATGTGGCTGAGTGGTTAGAGCAGTCGTCCTCCAATGGGCAAGTTGAGGGTTTGAAACAATTTAAATTTAAACAATTTAAAACAATTTCGTACTTAAACCTCATGCAGTATTTAGAAATGTCATGCTCAAGTGTGTGTTGTGATTGACACTCGGCCTCTTCAAATTTTAGCTCAGTATTTGTAAAACTGGCCCATAAAAAAATTTCTAACATTGTTTGACTGTGACAACTAAAACTCTGTATCATAAAAGAAAAAGATAATCGATGGCAGCAGCACATAACAAAAAAAAAACACTGCAGAAGAGGATTAAAGCCACGGTGCCAAAAAAGCCTATTTAAAAAAAAAAATTCTGATTTAATCTCAGAATTACGAGATTCTATGGCAAAATTCTTTTTTGCACCCTGTCCCCAATCCTCGTCCATAAACAACAGTTTGGACAGGAGCTTTAAATAAAGGCTGTAAAAGTGAGTGGGCCAAAAAAGAACCAGCTGGAGGTACATTTTGCAGCTAATGAGGTTAATGGCAACAAGTCAATAAGAGGACTGAGTGTAAAAAGAGCATTTTAGAGAGGCTGAATCACCAGTCTGTATGCTCTTTCACAGAACAACTCCAGGCCTTAGGTGCCTTCTGGTGTGATTTCTGAATGGGCCAAGGCTGCACAGGCGGTGGAAGCCAGTCCACCCGATGCACCTTTGTGCTGCGAGGCATGGCAGGAACAGAGCTGAAACAGTTGATGTGAAAACGTAAAGCTGGTGATGAACTAAAAATGTGTCTGCAGGAATAAGCGTTAAAAAAGCAGACATTGGTAAAGAGGAAAAATGAAGGATGATGCACAGCAACCACAAACCTGATCTATTTAGTCTTGTTTTGAAAACGATATAAAGCAGGTGTCCATCACAAGTTTAATGCGTTTTGCTCCATGTCAGCACAGCTGAATTCTGCTCCACGCTTCTTTCAGTTTTGTGATGCTGGCTTTAGCTCTATCTGTGATTTAAGGACTGTCAGAGGCAGAACAAAGTCAGCAGTGAAAATAGTCAAAACGTTTCCAAATAACGTTCCTTTGTGGAAAATTGGAAGAACTTTGAATTTCTCATCAAGTGTAGTTTATTGTACGAGAGGATTTCATGGATCTGGAGAAATGGATGAGCTCAAAGGACAAATTCAGGTCCTAAATGGCCACTGCATTAAAAACAGAGGTCATCCTGTTCTGGACATCACTGCACGGGTCAGGAACCCTTCAACAAGACATTGTCCATAAACAGTTCACTGGGCCATTCACAACACTGGTTTAAGCTTTATCATGCAAAAAGTCGCATGTGACCTCCATACAGAATCACTTGCGTCCTTTTTGGGCTAAAACTGAAAAAAAGGGACTGAGGCAAAGTGAATAACTAAAAGTTAAAATTTGAATTTATTTTTGGAAACCACTGTGCCATGTCAGTTTTTATTACAGTAAAGCCAATGTTATCAGCATAAAGTTCAAAATCCTGCTTCTCTGATGGTATGGAGGGGCATTAGTACCTCTGGCATGAGCAGCTTACCCATATGGAAAGTCCTTTTGTGGGTATAAAGTGGACAGGAAGTCTTTGGTGTCTTTTTCAGGGAAGACCTTGTAAATATTTTAGTAAGTCAATGCTAAACCACACACTTCATCCATTACAGCAGCAGGCTGTGTAGAAGAGTCCCGGTGCTGAATCGGCCTGCCTGCAGCTCGCTGATTAAAACATTTGTTGCATCAGAAAACAAGAAATCCTGAAAAGAAAAGCCAGCACTTCAAAGTTCATGCTCAATAATCCAGGTAAAAAAATCCAATAATGGTCAGTCGGGTCATCTAGAGAGTTTTTTTTTTTTTTTTTTGAGAGACATTTGGCCCTATATCCTAAGGGCTTCATCAGTCTGAGGAGTCACACGTAAACTGTTTTCCCCATTAAGCAGCACACTCCTTCAGTGGACCAACCAGTTTGCTGGTTATAAGATGGTTTTTGGGGGCTGTCCTCTCCCCCGTCGACTCCTCCCAGGCAGGCAGCCACAGCCAAAGTGGTTCAAGGCATAAAAGTTCATGCTCAATCATCCACGTACAAAATCCAATAATGGTCAGTCAGGTCATGCCTGCCTGGGAGGAGTCGATGGGAGAGAGGACAGCCCCCAGAAACCATCTTATAACCAGCAAACTGGTTGGTCCACTAAAGGAGTGTACTGCTTAGTGGGGAAAACAGTTTACTTGTGACTCCTCAGACTGATGCAGCCCTCCGGATGGAGAGCAAAACTACGACAGAGCTTTAGGGCCACGCTGAGAAAAATAAAATAAAAAGCCATAAAATTAAGAGAATAAAGTCGTATTACAAGAATAAAGTCGTACCAGACTTTTTTTTTGTCAGCTCTCTTTTATTTAATTTTTTCCACGAGTCAAATCCGCGACACGATCTGTCAGTCAATCCAGTAGGCGTGTCAGCAAATGACCAATCCGAAGCTAAATGATCCTTACCTGCAGAGCTGCGCTGCAGCCCATCAGAGCGTACCACCTTACTGTAAGCAGGTTCAAAGTCCTGATACTGGTAATAATCGGATGCTGATGTACTAACAGATTAACTGTTTCCTTATTTGGAAAACCAGTATCAAAGTATAACTTAACAAGATGCTCAATATTTTTCATTTTACCACAGTTAAATGTGGTAAACCTACTTTATGTGTCGGAGTTTGGATAATATTACGACTCATTTAGCTTCTGACTGGTCATTTGCTGACACGCCTACTGGATTGATTGACAGGTCGAGTCATGGATCCGACTTGTGGGGGGAAAAAAACAAGAGCTGTAAAAAGAAAAGGCTTCATTTAGACTTTATTTTCATAATATTAAGACTTTATTTGATTTTATTCTCATAATACTACGACTTTATTCTTGTAATTTTATGGTTTTTAACTTTATTTATTTTTAGCGTGGCAATGTAATTCTTTTTTTCTTAGTGTAGCCCTAAAGCTCCATTGTATAAACATCTCTCAACAACAACAACAACAAAAAAGCACCTGTCCAGATGACCTGACTGATCATTATTGGAAAAGCCAGAACTGATAAAATGCTAGAACCCCACATCAGACAAGAATGGGGGAACATTCTCCTCCAAAAACTCCAACTACTGGTCTCCTCAGGTGTTGTTAAAGGAGGAGGAGGCATCACAGTGGAAAACATGCTCCTGTCCCAATTACTTAAAACTTTTACTACTGCTGCCATAATATTCAAAATGTACTCCCCCCGCCTCCACAAAAATAGTTTGAAGCATTTAATATTTATTTTATTTTATTGTCAATAATATGAATTTATGAGATTTTAAATGCATTTATTTCATTTTGTATATTTTATAGCATCCCAACCTTTTCAGAATTACGGTTATATTTTACAGGGTCCAGGTTCAGTATAAATATTTTTGTGCAAGTACAGTGTTTTAGATCTTCATAATAAAATTTGATCTTGTGAAGTCCAACAGATTACAGTTTATGACAAGCCTCTCAGATTCAGTTTCAGCTGTAGAGAGAGTGCAGGTCCTTACCTGGTTTTTGCATCTTGTCTGTATTTGGGGCTCTGGAGCTTTGTCGTTTGTCCTTAATAATATTTAAGTAACGTTCAAAGGCAGGACAGGGTCCTCTTCGCATCTAATGTGATTTATGTGTCAGAGCCACATAGAGCAGCAGCAGGGGTCCTCCAGGCAGCAGAAGCAACATGATGCGACCAGGAGCCAAGCAGTATGTGGTGGCCCGGCCGCTGTACTCAGAGGAGGCGTTCGCCGAGGAGCACGAAAAGGTTTACAGGCACCACAAAACCATGTTGGACCATGTTAAACAGTCCCTCAGGTAAGTGCTCTAGCTTAATTTTTCAACAAATATCAAGATGAATGAAATTTGCAGAAAGTTTTTGGTAAATTTATTGTTCCAAGTTCCAACTAGTATCATACTACTTGTATGAAACTAAAACTGTGAGTGTTTTTGTGTGTGGGTGTGTGTTTGTATATATGTCTGTTAGCAAACTATCCCCTTAACCTCAGGAACATTTTTTATGAAGCTTTACAGAAGTAAGCACTGCATGTGCATCTACAACTGATTAACTTTTAGAGTGAGCTGAGTTCAAGATGGCTGCCACAACTAGCAACACATGCAAACCCAAAAATGGGTGTGAGGGGAGTGGTGGGGCAGAGGTTAGAGAGGGTGTGCCTGGGGTCGGAGGGTTGCTGGTCAACCCCCGGCTCAACTCCATGGACCGACAACATCACAATATGGGTCGAGAAGGTGAAACACCTACACCTGCCTCCACCCTCATTTGCCCCACTCTGGGCCCATGAGCGAGGCCCTTAACCCCCCAGCTGCTCCCCAGGCATCTTAGATGGCAGCCCACTGCTTCACATGTGTGCTCATATGTGCAGTGGGAAAAATGCAGAGAATTAATTTTCCCGTTGGGGATTAATAGAGTACAATAAATAAATAAACAAGAGCGTGTTCCAACTACAGGGGGATCATGCTCTTAAGCCTCCCTGGTAAGGTCTATTCAGGGCGGAGAGGAGGGTCCGCCAGATAGTCGAACCACGGATTCAGGAGGAGCAGTGCGGTTTTCTTCCTGGTCGTGGAACACTGGACCAACTCTACACTCTCAGCAGTGTCCTGGTGTGTGCGTGGGAGTTTTCGCAACCAGTCTACATGTGCTTTGTGGACTTGGAGAAGGCGTTGGACCATGTCCTTTGGGGAATCCTGTTGGGGGTACTCTGGGAGTATGGGGTAACAGGCCCTTTGATATGGGCTGTTAGGTTCTTGTACGACTGGTGTCCAAGCTTGGTCCGCATTGCTGGCAGTAAGTCGGGCTCATTCCCAGTGAGAGTTGGACTCAGCCAAGATTGCCCTTTGTCACCAATCATGTTCATAACTTTTATGGACAGAATTTCTAGGCGTAGCCAAGGTGTTTTGGTGACCTTAGGATTGCCTCTCTGCTTTTTGCAGATGATGTCCTATTGGCTTCATCAGGCCGTGATCTACAGCTTTCACTGGAGCAGTTCGCAGCCGAGTGTGAAGCAGCCGGGATGAGGATCAGTTCCTCCAAATCCGAGGCCATGGGCTTGAGCCGGAAAAGGGTAGGGTGCCTTCTCCAAGTCGGGGAGGGGGTCCTGCCCCAAGTGGAGGAGTTCAAGTATCTCAGGGTCTTGTTCATGAATGAGGGAAAAATGGAGCGTGAGATCGATAGGCGGATAGGTGCAGCGTCTGCAGTGAAGCGGGCGCTGTACAGGTCTGTCGTGGTGAAGAGAGAGCTGAGTCAAAAGGTGAAGCTCTTAATTTACCGGTCTATCTACGTTCCTACTCTCATCTATGGTCATGAGCTTTGGGTTGTAAGCAAAAGAACGAGACCACGGATACATGCGGCAGAAATGAATTTTCTTCGCAGGGTGTCTGGGCTCTCCCTTAGAGATAGGGTGAGAAGCTCGATCATCTGGGAGGGACTCAGAGTAGAGCCGCTGCTTCTCCACGTTGAGAGGAGCGGCGGTCATGTCATGTCCAATTTTACTTTGAAAAACTGCGATAGAGCAAGTCCGCAAAAGTCTAACCGCAAAGTAGCGAGGGACTACTGTATCAGGAAAGTAGAGTCAGCAATGAAATTGTTTCAGTGTACAATAGCATCTTTAATAAAGCCAAGTGGTAATTTCTCCATCATGTTTTCCCACTTCTTCCTTTCTGGATTACTGGTGCCCATATCCAGCAGTCACTGTGCGAGAGGCGGAGGACACCCTGAACAGGTCTCCAGTCCATCACAGGGACACATAGAGACAAATAAGACTAACAACCATTCACTCTCTCACCTAGAGACAATTTAGAGTTACCAATTAGCCTAACATGCATGTTTTTGGTCTGTGGGAGGAAACTGGAGTACCCACGAGAAAACCCACGCATGCATGGAGAGAACATGCAAACTCCACCCAGAAAGGTCTCTGGCTGATATTAGATCTGGCGACCTGCTTGCTGAGAGCCAACAACTCTACTAATGGCACCATGTCAAGTGTTAATAAAAAATATATATATTTTAAGGTGAATTTTGACATGATCTGTGGTTTAGAGTTGAACCCACGTGCAGGCAGACACAGGAGGCTCCAAGGTAAAATTAAACAGTCTATTTATACAACAAAACAAAACAAAAGCTGACAGGGCAACACAAACTTACTTGGATGGATGGAGGAAACTATAGAGGAACAAAACATGACAGGCTGGGAAGCACAATGCACAGACAAAGGAGAAACACAGAGACGCTGACGTTAAAGGGACAATATTGACGCTGATGACTAATGATGCAATAATGGATGCTGTCTATCATGGTGCACTAAGATTCATAACTGGCTGTAACTACCAGACCTATCACTGCACCCAGTATTCACTGGTTAACTGGTCATCATTAACGTCACACAGACTCTCTTACTGATACATTTTCATCTTTAAATCCATTCTTGGTCTGCTGCCTTCATACATCTACTCCTATATGTCTCTGTGTGAGTGCAGCTACAGCGTGCGCTCTCAGGACATTATTACCTGCAGTGTTCCCTCAGTGAGGACTGAACTAGACAAAAGGGCCTTCTCCTACTCCCTCCTGTTTCCTGGAATATCTTACAAAAAGATTTGAAGCTCTCGACCTTGACCTCTCTAAGTGGCTTCAAACATCTGCTACGTTCATGTCAAAAACCAATGCAGACATGTTCCTGTTTTTAGTATTTTAATTTCAGTTCAATTTCAATTCATTTTATTTATATAGCCCCATATCACAACTAAGTTGTCTCTGGACACTTTACAGGAACATTCACATACATAGAAAAGCCAATTAGTAAAGTTACCTATCTAAGGAAGCAGAAAACTCGTTGAATCTTCACTTGATCACAGTCTCACATCTTGAGCAAGCACAAAGTGTTTTCATCCATCCATCCATTATCTTTACCCGTTTATTCCATTTTGGGTCACGGGGGTCGCTGGTGCCCATGTCCAGCAACCACTGTGCGAGGGGCGGGGTACACCCTGGACGGGTCGCAAGTCCATCACAGGGCCACATAGAGACAAACGAGACAAACAACCATTCACTCTCTCACTCACACCTAGGGACAATTTAGAGTTACCAATCAGCCTAACATGCATGTTTTTGGTCTGTGGGAGGAAACCGGAGCACCCGGAGAAAACCCACGCATGCACGGAGAGAACATACAAACTCCACCCAGAAAAGCCCCTGGACCGGGGTTTGAACCAAGGACCTGCTCGCTGAGAGGCAGCAGCTCTACCAGTTGCGCCACCGTGCTGCCCACAAAGTGTTTTTGTTTCATTTTTTATTTTATTTCGGCTGTGGCTGAGTGGTTAGAGCAGTCGTCCTCCAATGCGAGAGTTGGGGGTTCGAACCCACCAGCAGTCACAAGTCAAAGTGTCCCTGGGCAAGACACTGAACCCCTCATAGCCTCTGATGTGTGTCCCATCAGTGTATGAATGTGATAAAGCTCTGATTAGTCTCTTTAGAATGATTTGTGCAATTAGCTTTGTAGAGATCTAGTAGAGTGCTGTATGAATGGGTAAATGAGGACACAGATTGTAGTGTAAAGCGCTTTGAGTGTCTTGAAATAAGATAGAAATGCGCTATATAAGTACAGTCCATTCTTCTATTTACTTTTCATTTTATGATATTTATATGATTATTGTTGTCTGCACCTCATCTGTTCTTTGTTAAATCAGGTCTCTCTTGTAAATGAGTCCTCGCGGCTCAATGAGTCTAACCTGTACAAATAAAGGTTGAATGAATGAATGAATGAATGAGACTGGAATGACAAACATCTGGGGTGATTAGAATTGAGGATGGGTGAGACAGTAGCTGACAACAATGAGGGAAACTCAAGGGTCTAAACAGAACAAAGAACAGATTCCCACAAATTTATTTTACAGTATAAGACGATAATGGAACGGAGTAAAACTAAAATAAAACAAGAAGCGTTTGGTGTCTCAATGACAGAGTTTAATTTTTTTAATCTGTTTTGTCCAGAGTTCATCAAATTTTACACATTTGTGTATCCTTTAAGATGTGACGCCAGACGAGCCAAGAATGCTGCTCTGTCTCTTCTGCCAGTGATTGGCTGGATGAAGATCTACAGAATCAGAGAGTGGCTCCTCAGTGACATCGTGTCGGGTGTCAGCACAGGACTGGTGGCTGTCCTACAAGGTAAAAGACAAAAGTCTCACCTCAACATTCAAGATCGTCCTCAAGATCATTCCAGTCCGGAATGCATGCATGTGTTCAAGTTTAGTGATGAAATACGGGACTGGGAATGGTAACAATGAAAACCATTTGTGATTTGATAAATTTGAGGTTTTCTGGGCACGTCCCACTGTTAGGAGGGGGGGGTGACCAGAAAACGTTGGAGGGATCGTGTCTCTTCTCTGGCCTGGAGATGTCTTTGAGTCCCCCAGGACGAGCTAGAAAGTGTCACTGGGTGGAGTGATGTCTGGGTTTCTCTACTGGACCTGTTGCTCCCCTGACCTGACTACAGATAAGCGATAGTAGATGAAGATTTGTGAAATGTACAATTTTGCTTTTAGTTTACCTGAGAGGTTCCTACATTATTTGAGACAAATTAACTTTAACATAAACTTTTTTTAAGGATTGTACAAACTGAACACATACTCACATAAGGTGCATAAGGTCAAAGAGAAACAACAAACATTCTCGTAAATAAATTAATAAATGTTTAACTGCACTACTTGGTTGCGTACATCACACCTTTTTTTCCCACCGCTCCCTTTGTTGCTGCTAATCTAAGGAATGTTGATTACAACTGTTTGCTTCATGTCTTTTACGTCATCTTGAACTCTGCCGTATTACCTGGGGGGTAGTAAGTTTTACTCATTCCGGCAAAAAATCTAGCACAAATGCACAAAGGCAAAAATCTTCAAATTGTAATAAAACATAATTTAAACTTTATGTTTGTACTCAGGTACATCTTTTATGGCTCTGTTCTTTATTAATGCTTCTGGGATCTACGTCATCATGAAAGTTTGGACTCTGACTGTAATTAACAGCACCAGTTTTAATTCAAGTTTAATTCACCAAGGAGTTCCTTGATTATCCCATAAATTACCTCATTTTCAAAGAAAACCTGGACAAAATGGCACGATCTTAAAATGGTCAAAACTACAAAATAAAATTAGCATATAAATATATATAAAAATTGGAGATTGCATTCAATTTTTTATACACGTTTCTTTTTTCTGCAAAAATCCATCGTGAATGCTGAGCGAGAATGAAAATAAAATAAAACAGTGCCCGCATGTGAGCCTTGGGGAACTCCTTTTAAAATCGTAATTGAAACCAATGCTTGTATCACTAACCCTGGCACATTTTTTACTTTTGCACGTGTTTTTATCATTCTTATTTTGTTCCTGTATGATCTGTATATTGTTTGTTTTTGTGTTGAAGGTTTGGCCTACTGTTTGCTGGCTTCTCTGCCACCTTGGTACGGCCTTTTCACGGCCTTTTTTCCAGTTGTCATCTACTTTTTCCTGGGCACTTCAAGACACATCTCAGTGGGTAAGACGATATGGCGATAAGTACATTTTTTAAATCACTTTTTTTATTTATAATTTTCACCAAAGAATCCAGGCTTTCTAGCAGTTGTTAAATTGGTACTGAACAATAAGTTGCTGATTTTTTTAAAGTTTATTTATTTATTTGTTCTTTTGACTTTAAGCATTAATTACAGAATTTATAGAGATGAAGGCTCAACCTTTAAAAGACAAATGAGCAAATAACCTTTTTGAAATATGATCTTTAGTATCCTTGTTAAGAGCACTTAGTCACAAAAAATCAGTTTGTTCACATTTATTTAGTTGGATTTATAAAATAAGTGTTTTTTCACGACAATCTGATTCCTGTGTTGCTGACAATGACTGTTTCATGTGGTCTCCAGGGACATGAAACTGCTTGCATATATTTACAGTACTTCTAGCTTTTGCATTACCAGCACATTTTTGGGGCGGTGATCGACGTATCTTGTGGCGAGGCCTTGCCAAGTAGAACTGGAGTTAATTCCTGTTGCAGGAATTGACCTGAGGATAAATGTGTTCACCACCGCTCTTGGGAAAGTGCCTGTCACTAAACACAGATCTGCAACGCTGGTCCATCACAGACTGTAGGGAGATATTTTATTTCATTCCACCATTCTCACTCTCTACAAGAAGGCTGAAGCCTCGATGGGATGGTTGGTTTAGTTGCAGACTGATCGATCCAGTGTAACGTGTACCGGCCGGGTTACATGGTTACCATTTGCAGGCAGACCAGTGCCGGCCAGTGCCTGACCTGAAATGATTTTTAAAGAAGTATTAACAAAAAATAAATGTTTACAGTAGATTGGTTATATAGAAAGGTGATGCATTTCTCAGATTTTGTCAGGTTTTTGATGGATTTATTTCAATTTTTTTTTCCCCAACATAAATTTCACATATTTTTTAATTGCAGTTGCTTCTTCAACCGTCTTTTGTTTTCTACCTGTCCAGATTTTCTGTTGGATAAAAACACCCTCTATTCATTTTACTTACTCAAAGAAGTACGACGGAGCTTTAGGGCCATGCTAAGAAAAAAAAATTAAAAGCCATACTGTTACGAGACTAAAGTTGAATAAAGTCTTAATATTACGAGAATAAAGTCGTACAAGATTTTTAATTATTTTTGCAGCTCTCTTTTTTTTTTTTTCCCACGAGTCGGATCCACAACGCGACCTGTCAATCAGTCCAGTAGGCGTGTCAGCAAATGATCCATCTGAAGCTAAATGTGTTGTAATATTATCCCAACTCCGACGCAATAAAGCAGGTTGACTGCATTTTAACTGTGGTAAAATGAAGAATGTTGAACATCTTGTTAAGTTATACTTTGGTATTTGTTTTACAAATAAGGAAACATTTAATCTGTTAGTACATCAGCATCACATTATTATCAGTATCAGGACTTTGAACCTGTTTACAGTAAAGTGGTACACTCTGATGGGCTGCAGCACAGCTCTGCAGGTAAAGAGCATTTAGCTTCGGATTGGTCATTTGCTGATACGCCTACTGGATTGATTGACAGGTCGTGTTGTGGATCTGACTTGTGGAAAAAATAATAAATGAGATCTGAAAAAAAATCTCATACGAGGGCGGCTGTGGCTGAGTGGTTAGAGCAGTCGTCCTCCAATGCAAGAGTTGGGGGTTTGAATCCACCAGCAGTCACATGTCGAAGTGTCTCTGGGCAATATACTGAACCCCTCGTTGCCTCTGATGTGTGTCCCATCAGTGTATGAATGTGATCTAAAGCTCTGATTAGTCTCTTTAGAATGATTTGTTCAATTAGCTTTGTAGAGATCTAGTAGAGTGCTGTATGAATGGGTGAATGAGGACACAGATTGTTGTGTAAAGTGCTTTGAGTATCTCGATAAGATTGAAAGGCGCTGTATAAGTACAGTCCATTTACCATTTACGGCTTTATTCTTGTAATATTAGGACTTTATTCTCATAATTTTGTCTTTTTATTTATTTTTTCTTAACGTGGCTCTAAAGCTCCATCGTAAAGAAGCCACACTCGAGGTCACAATAAGTTTTTTTTAACTGGTTTAACTTGCAAGGGCAGACTTTCATCACATGTTACACATGTACAGAAGTTACACGGGCAGTGTGCAAGGCTTGTTTTTATACACTTCTCAGCTCTCGGCTCACACGCAGACACTGATGACCTCGGCTACACAGCTGCACATGCAGGATCAAATCAGCTCCTCGTTCGGCTCTCTCTGAGAAAGAAAAGAACTCTTTGCTAACTCAAACATATGGTTCATGGGCAGTTAACATTCTCAGCCATAGTAGTACAAAACATCCATAAACCTTGACTAAAATCCCCTGACACTATCCTCAAATTTTACTACACTAAATACCACATGGTCATGTCATGTGCAAGAACTGAATGAATAATAAAGCCGTCAGTGTTCAGGGAAAATCTTTGAAGGACGTTCAGAGAGCATGGTGCAGAGCTAGCTTTAGACCAGCTCTTTGGAAGTCAAACATAAAGAAATGAGAGGAGGCTCAAGACTGTTTGCAGTGTGGTGTTGTGATTCCCCAGTTCTTCACACAGTATCTGCTTTTAAAAGGCTATATCTGAATGGATCCGTCAGGATTTCACATTTGTTTCTGCAGGCCCGTTCCCAGTCTTGTGTCTGATGATTGGCTCGGTGGTCACGAGGTTTGCTCCCGACGAGGGGCCGCCTCTCAACATCACAGCGTTTGAAAATCTGTCGATCGACGCACAGAGAGTGCTGGTGGCTTCCTCTGTGACCTTCCTTGTTGGTGTCATGCAGGTCAGAAACTTTACTACAAACAACTCAATTTTTAACACTATTTTTTATCGATGGACTTTTTTAATAGGTTTATTTATTACAGTAACTCAGGGCTTATAATGACCTACCAATTTAAAGGAGCTCTACTGCCAAGTAGAGTGGCCAAATATCCAACCAGAATTCTGTCAGAACTTCATGATGGATACAAAATACTTTGGCTGAATGCATTTTTGATGTATAATTTGTGTATGTAACAAAGTGGGAGAGATAAAAGTGTATTTGTGAAAAGTTTAAAAGTTAGTCATTTCAACATTCCTTTGAAAATCAGTAAAAATCATGAAACTTAAACTGTAATTGTTTAAGAAACATAAAATATATTAAAATGTAAGACATGTAAAGGTCAACTTTCTGAGACTCTTTTTAATTTGAATTATGTTTTTACTGTGAAGTCTGAACTAAAAAGCTCCAAACAGGTTTAAGGTGATGGTTCACCAAAATCACATTTAAAAAATAAAAATTGTGGCTTCTCCTTGTCAGTGGTCTTCACAGAGAGCAAACTTGCACAACTTCACTTGTTTTTACACCAGGTGCCCTTCACAGCACAACCACCAACCACTGAGCTACCACAGCCCACATGTGTGGAGCAGAAGGCTGCCATCAGAGGCTTAAAGTGTCTTGCTCAAGGGCCCACAGTGAGGCAAATGAGGGTGGAGGCAGGTGTGGGTGCTTCACCTTTCTCATCAAAATGTTTTCATTGTAAAGGACCGTAGATTCAAGCCTGTGACCTCCTGATCACAGACTCACCTACTCTAACCGCTGCACCACCACTCACCATTTCACTAAAATCACATTAATCTTCATTATTTATTTATCATAAACTGTGGGTGAATCTTATGTCCACATTTTGTGAAGTATAGCTAAAAGCCACAGCACTGTCTCTTTCATTGGGTTGCATGTTTTGATGTATAATTTGCACGTTTTATTTGAAAGCTACACATCAAGATACAGGACGGACATGTTGAACAAAAGAGGGCTTCAATGCTTCTGATGTGCGCCCCCCCCCCCCTGCCCCCGCCCCCAATGAGGAAGAAAAGAAAGAGAATTTGACTGCACAATGAAATTACAATAAACTAGAGAAATTGCATTTCCTGCGAAAATGCAGCGTGAATGCTTATTGATGAAAAACTTGCTGAAATTGCTGAAGAACTTGAAGCACTTGCTGAAAAACAGCTGAAATTAGTTTAAAAAAATTGCTGAAATGAAAGAACAAGTTTAAATTAGCAGAATAAAGTAGAAAGAATACATAGTTGCTGAATTAGGTTGAAATAAGCAGAAATGAGCACAACAATTAGTAAATTAATTTAAAAAGCTGAAATTACCAACAACAAAAAAAAAGAAAGCTGAAAAGGCAAGTATCTTAAAAAATCAGAAGAAAGTGGAGAGAGCACAGTTGTGCCCAATTAGGCTTAAAGAAGCAGAAATTAGTACAAATGTGGAAATTATCTGAAAACAGCAGAAATGTGCAAAAAAAAACCCAAACAGCTGAATAGTAGGTAAAAAAGCAGAACGAAGCTTGCATTACCCGAAGGAAGTGGAGAGAGCATATTTTGCTGAATTAGGCTGAAAAAAGTTTAAATGGGTGCAAAATAAGGATTTAGATGAAATTAGCATAAAGAACAGCTAAATACACTGACATAGCAGAAAAACTTTAAACTAACATTAATCAGCTGAAAGGAACATAACAAGCTGAAATTAGCAGAAACAAGTTAGAAAAAGCACAAAAATGTTGTGAGCAGAAAGAATTAGAAACAGCTGAAAGAACAGCTGAAATTAACTGAAAATAGCTGATACTTTATTTATTTGTCGAAAGAAGCTGAAGCAGAGCAACACGTGTAAGGAGCAGTTGACGATTGCAAACAGATCTAAAAATTTGAAGGATGTAAAATTAACTCAATTCATTTTCTATAAGAAAAAATGTCAGAAAAGGCTAAATATTTCAAAAAGCTAAAGTTGCCCCAATACCAACAGTCATAGCAGGATTGAGGAAACAGCTGAACATTTTGATTAATGATTTGCTGAAATAGCTTAAAAACTGTGCGACAAGAATCGCACTGAAAAACATACAGAAGAAAAATGGATTCCAATAGAGTGAACGCTTCATAAACATTCACAATATAATGCACTGTAGTCAAAACGCGTTTTATTAAAAGCTTCATTTTGGTTTTCTCTTTTGTTACAATAGTCTGCTGCGGTAGCTTGGTGGTCATTGCCACAGCCTCATAACCTTGAGGCTGCAGGCTTGAGCCCAGGTTGGATCAAGAAAGACATACAAAGTAAAACAATTGTCAAATCTTTCATGCACTTGTGTAGATGGGAGCAGCCAGAATAACAACATTTTTGTATTGGCAATTTCTGACGTTTGTGGGGAAAATAACCAAATCACTGTCATCTCTCTGTTCCAGCTGGCTATGGGGGTCCTACAGGTGGGCTTTGTTGTCATGTACCTGTCCGACACATTGGTTTCAGGCTTCACCACAGCTGCAGCAATTCACATCCTAGTTTCCCAGCTAAAGTTTGTGCTGGGGCTCCAAGTCCCAGGCATCAACGGACCACTTTCACTCATCTACGTAAATACAGATCACTTTCTTTTCCTCTCAGCTTATCACTGACGTCAGCCAAGAAGGTGTTGAACTCTTGCTTTATTTTCCAGACCCTGGAGATCATTTTCAAGCAGATAACATCCAGCAATGTGTGTGACGTGGTGATCGCGCTGGTGATCATGCTGGTGGTATTTGTCGTGAAAGAACTAAACGACAGGTTCAAATCCAAGCTACCTGTGCCTATCCCAATAGAGGTTATCATGGTGAGTAGTATTGCGCAACATTAACCATCATAAACCATTCCATAACACAACGCAGGGTGGAGTTATTTAAGGTGAAAGGCAGATAACAGATTTTGTTTGTCATTTTCTAAGACTGCAAATGTAAGTCAGTAAAGTGACATATGAGCATTTATGGCACATGAAGTTTAGTTTTGATGTGAATACACATGCAGAATTGTTATGAACATCTTAAAGTTAAAATGGTAAAACATGGGTTTTGCCATGTCTGTAAATCTTGTCCCATAATTTTAGCTGTCACATTGTTAAATGTGTCTAATCTGTTTGCCACAGACTGTTATTGCATGTGGAGTTTCTTATGCTTTCGACTTCAAGACGAGATATGGCATCGATGTTGTTGGCTACATTCCAAAGGGGTAAGAAGTGAAAACTCGCGCTGAAGGTCAAGAAACAACTTGTTTTATTCCTACTGCTGAAGGGCAAAAAGCAGGCAATAATGTAAATGTCTGTGGGCGTTTGTGTTAGCAAATTATCTCATGAACTACTAGACAAAATTCAATGGCACGTTCAGAAAGTAATGGATGTACAGAACATCTATAACTGATTAACTTTGGGATTTAACCTACATTAAGATGGCTGCCACATCTATCCACTTATTTTCTTCCACATACCATGATTGAGTTGCAACGGCAGCAGGTCTAGGACTTTACTCCCCTAGGGACACTCCCCAGCTTCTCCTGGGATCTCAAGAAGTGTTTCCTGGTCAAAGAAGATATAAAAACTAACAAGTTCCAAGTCTGCCCTGAGGTCTCCTCTCAGCAGGCTGTGTTTGTGCCGTTTAGCTCAGCTCTTTTAACATCAAAATGAACCGGAACAACACTCTCATTACTTTGGATAAGGACATATTCCTTAAAGTCAACTCCTGCTCCATCCATCTGAGAATTAGCACCTCCAAATCTGAGGCCATGGTCCTCAAAAAGGATGGCTTTCTCTCTTCAGGTCAAGGGTGAGGTTCTGCCTCAAGTGAAGGAGTTCAAGTATCTCAGGGTTTTGTTCACAAGTCAGGGAAGAATGGAGCGTGAGATTGACAGATGGATTGGTGCAGCATCTGCAGTATTGTGGACTCTGTGCCGGTACGTTGTAGTGAAGAGGGACCTGAGCTGTAAGGCAAAGCTCTCTGTTTACTGGTCAGTCTATGTTCCTACCCTCACCTATAGTCATGAACTCTGGGTAGTGACTGAAAAAATGAGATCATGGATACAGGTGGTTGAAATGAGTTTCCTCTGCAGGTTAGCTGGACTCTCCATTAGAGATAGGGTGAAAAGATCAGTTATCAAGAGAGACTCAGAATAGAACTACTGCTCTTCTACATTGAGAGGAGCCAGATGAGGTGGTTCAAGCATCTGGTAAGGATGCTCCCTGGGTGTCTCCCTTGGAAGGTGCTTTGGGCATGTCTGACTGGGAGGAGACCCCGGTGAAGACCCAGGACATGCTGGAGAGACTATGTCTCTCAGTTGACCTGGGAATACCTTGGAATCCTCCCAGAAGGGCTGGAAGAGGTGGCTGTGGAAAGAGATGTCTGGACCTCCCTGTTCAAGCTGCTGCCCCCGAGACCCGACTTTGGAAAAAGTGGAAGATAATGGATGTATGTATGGATGTATATATGGATGAATGTATGGATGTATGTATGGATGTAGGGATGTATGTATGGATGTATGTATGCATGTATGTATGTATGTATGTATGTATGTATGTATGTATGTATGTATG
>NC_056519.1:25696560-25699016 GCF_014905685.2 Nematolebias whitei
ATGTATGTATGTATGTATGTATGTATGTATGTATGTATGTATGTATGAATGAATGAATGGATGGATGGATGGATGGATGGATGGATGTCAGAGTCAGAGTCAGAGTTTCTTTATTGTCATTTGCACCTCATGTGGTACATGTGGTGGAGCGAAATTATGTACACAGGGTCCCAGTTACATCCAATAATAAAATGTATAAGAAAAACAGTAATAACATCTAAGATATGAACTAAGAAAAACATCAACTAAATATACACTAAGCACTCATAACATAAAAACATTGAACATCAGCACAAACATGAACATGAGTCTGTGTGAGCGGATGTGCACGCATGAACACATCAGCATTGAAACAGATCAGCAGCAACATGAAACAGATCAGCAGCAACATGATGTGATTTTTCACAGTGATTATTCTAGTTAGAGATTCATGAGTCTAACAGCCTCAGGGTAGAAGCTGTTCCTCAGTCTAGTGGTTCTACACTTAATGTTCCTCAACCTCCTTCCTGAGGGGAGTGGGGCAAAAAGTGTGTGTGCTGGGTGAGTGAGGTCCTTCATGATGCAGGTGGCCCTCTTCCTGCATCTAGAGGTGTAGATGTCTGTGATGGTGGGGAGGCTGACTCCGACAGACTTCTGTGCAGCCTTCACCACTCTCTGCAAAGCTTTTCTTTCTGCAGCTGTGCAGCCTCCATGCCACACGTTGATGCTGGAGCACAGGATGCTCTCCACTGCATACCTGTAGAAGGAGGTGAGGACTGAGCTTCCCAGACCAGCTCGCCTCAGCCGTCTGAGGAAGTAGAGTCTCTGATGAGCTTTCTTGATCAGGCTGGTGGTGTTGTTGCTCCAGCTAAGGTTGTCATTCATGTGTACACCCAAGTACTTGTAGCTGGAGACCACTTCCACCGTAGATCCTCTTATGTTCAGGGGGGTGTAGATGTTTTTGTTCCTTCTGAAGTCCACAATCATCTCCTTTGTCTTCTTCACATTGATGTGAAGGTTATTCTCTTTGCACCAGCTCTCCAGGTGTTCCACCTCTTCCCTGTAGCTGGACTCATCATTGTTTGTGATGCATCCCACCACCGCTGTATCGTCTGCAAACTTTACAATGTGACAGCCTGGATGGGTAGCTGCACAATCATACGTGAGCAGAGTAAACAGGAGGGGGCTCAAAACACATCCCTGAGGAGAGCCAGTGCTGAGGGTTATGGTGGAGGAGAAGTTGTGGATCCTCACTAACTGTGGTCTGTTTGTTAAGAAGTCTAGTACCCAGTTGCAAATGGAGGGGCTTAGTCCTAGTGTGGATAGTTTGTCCATCAGGGTTTGGGGGATCATGGTGTTGAAGGCGGATGTGAAGTCCACAAAGAGCATACGGACGTAAGAGTTTTTCTGCTCCAGGTGGTTGAGCGCAGTGTGGACCACAGAGGAGATGGCATTCTCTGTTGATCGGTTCTCACGGTATGCATACTGATGAGGGTCCTCGTTGATGTTGATGGTTGTTTTGATGTGAGTCATGACCAGTTTTTCGAAGCATTTAGCAACTATCGGGGTGAGGGCCACTGGCCGATAGTCATTCAGACCAGTCACTGTAGAACTTTTTGGGACTGGGATGATGGTGGGTGGCAGTCTTCAGGCAGGTGGGAACTGTCTCCAGGGTAAGTGAGGTGTTAAAGATGTCTGCCAGCATCTCGCAGAGCTGATCAGCACATTCCTTCAACACTTTTCCGGGGATGTTGTCTGGGCCAGTTGCTTTGTGCGGATTAATCCTCCTGAAGGTACTCCTTACTTCTGCTGAGGTCATGCTGAGATGCTCTTCATCTGGTGGTGAGGTGAGTCTGGTGCTGGGTGGTCTGTTCGGGTCTTCAAAGCGTGCATAGAACTTGTTGAGGGCATCAGGCAGAGATGGGTCTTTGGGGCATTGTTCGCTCCTTCCTTTATAATCTGTTATGCACTTAATGCCCCTCCACATGCTCCAAGGGTCTTGTGAGATGAATTGACCCTCAATCCTCTGTGCATATGTGGCCTTGGCCCTCTTAATACAAGCAACCAGCTCTTTTCTTGTCCTACTCAGCTCCTCTGAGTTTCCAGACCTGAAGACAGTGTTCCTGGCTTCCAGCAGGGTACGCACCTCTGCATTCAGCCAAGGTTTTCTGTTTGGGTAGCTTTTAACATTTCTGATAGTGGAGACGGTGTCAGTACATGTACTAATGTAACCCAGAACTGAGGATGTGTATTGGTCAAGATCAAGCGAACCTCCATTTTCAGCAGCTTCTCTGAAAACCTGCCAATCTGTTCGGTCAAAAAAATCAGTATGGGGCCACTGTCCTGGATCCAGCATTTAACTTCCTTTTGTACCGGTCTGGATGTATGAATGGATGTATGTATGGATGTATGTATGGATGTATGGATGTATGTATGTATGTATGTATGTATGTATGTATGGATGGATGGATGGATGG
>NC_056519.1:25699116-25706404 GCF_014905685.2 Nematolebias whitei
TGTATGTATGTATGTATGTATGTATGTATGTATGTATGTATGGATGGATGGATGGATGGATGGATGGATGGATGGATGGAGGGATGTATGGATGTATGTATGGATTTATGTATGGATGTATGTATGGATGTAGGTATAGATGTATATATGTATGGTTGTATGGATGTATATATGTATGTATGTATGGATGGATGGATGGTAAATGGTAAATGGACTGTACATATATAGCACCTTTCTATCTTATTGAGATACTCAAAGCACATTACACTTCAATCTGTGTCCTCATTTACCCATTCATACAGCACTCTAATTTATCTTTACAAAGCTAATTGAACAAATCATTTCAAAAGAGACTAATCAGAGCTTTATCACATTCATACACTGATGGGACACACATCAGAGGCTATGAGGGGTTCAGTGTCTTGCCCAGGGACTTTTTGGCATGTGACTGCTGGTGGATTTGAACCCCCAACTCTTGCATTGGAGGATTACAGCTCTAACCACTTAGCCACAGCCATCCATATATGGATGTATGAATGTATGTATGTATGTATGTATGAATGTATATATGTATGTATGAATGTATGTATGGATGTATGGATGTATGTATGGATGTATGGATGTATTGATGTATGGATGTATGGATGGATGGATGGATGGATGGATGGATGGATGATGGATGGATGGATGGATGATGGATGGATGGATGGATGTTTGGATGTATGGATGTATGTATGGATGTATGTATGTATGTATGGATGGATGTATGGATGGATGGATGGATGGATGGATGGATGGATGACATATGGGTGTATGGAATTATATTTTGATGTGGGTGGGAGTTATTCAAAACTCATACTCTGTACATGACATCTTGTGACATCATATGAGATTGTACATTGTCATTTTCACAATTTGACCAACTGCTATAACTAACAATTGTTTGGCATCATCAGATGATCTTGGTTTTTAACTCTGGCAAAAAATGTTGGCGGGCGATATGCATTCATTCATGAATGCTGTTTTTAATTTGACTTACATTTGAGGTTGTTTGCTGTGTCTCTGAGCATTTCTTTTCTGCATTTGCTTGCACTGGAATCTTTAAACATGCTCAATACAAATGTCGTTGGTGTCACTGCTGTAAATGTCAAATGAAAGAGTCTTTAATTTTAGATCCATGAATAATCCGGTGTCTGATTGATTTTTACCATTTCAGGTACGAGGCTCCAGTGGCCCCAAACATCCAAATCATCCAGGAGTCAGCAGTGGAAGCATTTCCAATGGCTATAGTGGGCTTTGCTGTGGCTTTCTCTGTAGCTAAAGTGTACTCTATAAAACATGATTACACAATAGATGGGAACCAGGTACGTTGCATTACTGTAACAGCTACGCTACTGGTAAAATCTACTGGCCATAAGAATCTGTGTGATTTAGTAAACAACAAACACATCTTCTTCTCTGACTCGGTTGTAGGAGTTGATAGCCTTTGGAGTTAGCAACATTTTTGGAGCTTCTTTCAAGGCTTTTGCAGCGAGTACATCTCTTTCCAGAAGTGCAGTACAAGAAAGTACAGGGGGGAAAACTCAGGTAAACTAATATGCATGTTTTAATAGAGATGCTTCTGTTTTTTTAATTATTTACTTATTATCATGCCTTTTTTGACAAGTAACCATTTCTGCATGCTTTCGGCTATTTTCACCATTCAAACCTGAAAATGTTGAGCTCGTTTGTGACATCTGGGCCATGACTTTTGTTTGGTTTTGTTTACTTTAAAACTTGAAAAAAAAAAGATTTATCCTAATTTAAATATTTCCCCTTAAAAATGGTTTGATATCTCATGTGGCCCTGAGGTGTAACTGGACAACATTTGAAAAAACTGAATTACATTTGGAAAAAAAAAACGGAATTAAATTAGGTCAAACAATAAGTGGTGTTTTTTGTTGTGTTTTTGTTTTTGTTTGTTTGTTTTTTTACTTTTTGTTTTTTAATTGAGAATAAAAAAAAAACTTGTTTCATTATTCATTTTCACAAGGGATTCGAGGATAAAGTGAAAAATGCCAAATGCATGGCTGTATGGTATTTTTTTTTAATCCCTCATGAAAATGAAGAATGAAATAAGTTATTTTTGTTTTTAAATTAAAACTAATTCCTTCAAAAACATTGTTAGGGACTGTCCATTCAACTTATTACTTCCAATAATGTAGAATCGCAGCCACAAACTCCTTCAGATTCATCGGTACTCAACATCCACTCTGTATTTTGACAGAACTTTATCTAGTTCTGATGAATTTGATCATTTTCTCAATGAAAAACTATTTTTACAAAAGGCAATGTAAAGGTGATGAGATGATCAAGAAACCACCATAAGAGAAAAAGACTTTGAGGAGTATATTGTACCTACTAAACAATTTTGCAACACAATTTTAACCTGCTCGAAGCATCAATATGTTTTTTTTTTATTGTCGCACTTTGTTTTGTACTTTTTCCAGTTTAAAACCTCTTCCCTCGTTTCCAGGTGGCTGGTTTACTTTCAGCTATCATCGTCATGATCGTCACCTTGGCGGTTGGATTTCTTCTGGAGCCGTTACCAAAGGCATGCAAACTTCAAACACCCACCTGCACAAAATATGTAACTAGAAAGTTTCTGGAGAAACTTTGACAGGGACTGCCAAGTGGTGGCCATTTTGAAATTTTGATTTGACAGTACTATGTGTTGGGGTTTGCTTTCAGCTACCAACTTCCCAAATTTCAGCTCAATGTGGCAAATAATCAGTTATAGTCTTTTTTTTTCTTTTAAGCTGTGGTGGCCATCTTGGATTTTTGATTTGGATTCAGTAGGTGATGGGGAACATTCTCAGCTATAACCACATTAATTTTCAGCTCTATGAGTAAAAATTAGTTAAAGCCATTTAAATGTAGCTTTGGCTGCCATCTAGGATTTTTTTGTTTGAATTCAGTATTTGGGAGGGCATTGCTCTCAGCTACTACCAAACCAAATTTCAGCTTAATATCTAAAAATGGCTAACTTATAGTATTTTTCCTTTTTAGCTCAGGCAGCCATCTTGGATTTTTGATTTGCAATCAGAGTCTATTAGGGGTTGGTCTCAGCTATCACCAATACACCAAACTTTAGCTTAACCACTCTTAAAACCTCTGAATTATATCTATTTGAAATTAGCTTCTGGAGCCATCTTGCATTTTCAGATTTGAATTCAGAATGTGTTGTGCATCACTGTCAGTTACCACCGCACCATATTTCACCTCAATATTTTAAAAGAAGTGAGTTATCATATTTTTAGCTGTGGCAGCCAACTTGATCCAAAATGACTCCTAAAGTTAATCAGTCTTTTGTTCAGAGACCTCTCCATTCTACGCCATGTGACCTCACTGTGGCAGTTAGAGGCTGTGAAGAGTTCTGTCAATGTTTCTCAATAAGAAAAATGACATCTTTATTAGCAAATTGCCACGATAACTCGAAATGCCAATAAAAGTAATAGCACACATCACGGCGCTGAGCCAGTCGTTCTGATATAACACTTGTGGTGGTACATGCTTTGGTTCGGGACGCATTAAAGTTGACGGAGGAGTAAGATAAAGTTAAGAAACCCTTTGTTAGGTGTATAATAATAGGTGGCTGCCTTCAGGCAGTCCCCAATTAATTAATATCTTGCAGTTGTTTAATAATTTCATGTTATTTGCTGCTTTAATGCCAGATGTTTTAAATCAAGATCATCTTATGACACAGAGATGGGAGTTGTAGACGTTTTGGTCAAGTCTTGAAAAAAACATTAGGCTGCATTCTCATGTGACACTGGGAGATGTCACAGTCTGACTATGCATTTTGAATGACTCTAACAGCTACTATCATATCAAAAGTTAGCTCAAAATATTCTATTTTCCTGAGTTAAAGTCATTATTGATGTTAACCAAGGTCAGTTAGCTGTTCTGGTCTTTGAATGGAACTGACTACCAAAGATTGTGAACACACATCCAATGCTCACTGTCTGTGTTTTATTCAAATTTATTTTGTGGTATATAGGCTAATTTGTTAACAAGACATAAACAAAAAGTTGTGGACAAAAATGCTATAGCTAGTATATTTGTGGCTGTGGGCATTAAAATGTTAAAGACTTTGGTCATTCTTATAGTTCAAGTGTCTAAATAAAGTTGTTTCTCTTTATGTGTTCACAGTCTGTGCTGGGTGCAGTGATCATCATCAACCTGAAGGGCATGCTGACCCAAGTCAGAGAAGTCCCATATCTGTGGAGAAGAGACAAACCAGACTGTGTAAGAAATTACATGCGAGGAGTTTCACAACCCTCCATGTCGAAGCTGGACGTTGAGTGAAATATAAATAAAACTAAATGCAATGATTTGCAAAGTAAACATTTAAAATGTTTAAGCTAAAAATAGTGCAGTTTAATAAAAGTAATTTTGAATTTCACAGCTGAGGTGTGTCTGAAGTAGTTGGGACAGGACCATGTTTCCCATATAAGCAGTACAGTACGTGATTTAGCATAGTCTTGTTGAAATATAGTACAAAGCCTTCGTTGAAAAGAAAAAGTCTAGATGAGAGCATGTTTTCTAAAACCTGTATATACTTTTCTGCAATGATGGCACCCTTCCAGATCTGCCCATGCCAGAGGAATTAATGCACCCTCATACCATGAGAGAGGCTCGCTTTTGATGTGTGTGCTGATCACAGGCCAGTGGTTCACTACTTTTTACTATAAAGGACATGGCACTTGTGTTTTCTAAAATTAATCTCAAACTTCCATTTGTCTAACCAGAGAACGGTTTTAACTATGCTTTGGTCCAGAAAAGATGACAACATTTCTGGATGGTGCTCCCATTCAGATTTTTCTTTGCATGATAGAGCTTTAATCAGCAATTGTGGGTGAGATAGTGAACTGTGTTTACAGACCATGATTTGTGGAATTGTTCCTGAGCCTGTGCAATAATTTCCAGGCCTGTTTTAATGCAGAGGCCCCTGAGGGCCCAAAGAGTATGACCATCCAATACTGACTTTCAGTCTTAACCTTTGACCTCAGAGATGTCTTCAAATTCTTGAAATGACTTTTCTGTTCATCCATACATATTCTTCCGCTTATCCGGGGTCGGGTCGCGGGGGTAGCAGCCTAAGTAGGGAGGCCCAGACTTCCCTCTCCCCAGCCACTTGGGCCAGCTCTTCTGGGGGAATCCCGAGGCGTTCCCAGGCCAGCCAAGAAACTTAGTCCCTCCAGCGTGTCCTGGGTCTTCCTCTGGGCCTCCTTCTGGTGGGACGTGTCCGGAACACCTCACCAGGGAGGCATCCAGAAGGCATCCTAAACAGATGCCCAAGCCACCTCAACTAGCTCCTCTCGACGTGGAGAAGCAGCGGCTCTACTACGAGTCCCTCCCGGATGATCGAGCTTATCACCCTGTCTCTAAGGGAGAGCCCAGACACCCTGCAGAGAAAACTCATTTCGGCCGCTTGTATCCAAGATCTCATTCTTTCGGTCACAACCCAAAGCTCGTGACCATAGATGAGGGTAGGAACATAGATCGATAGGTAAATTGAGAGCTTCGCCTTTTGGCTCAGCTCTCTTTTCACCACGACAGACCTGTACAGCGCCCGCTTCACTGCAGACGCTGCACCTATCCGCCTATCAATCTCACGCTCCATTTTTCCCTCATTCGTGAACAAGACCCCAAGATACTTGAACTCCTCCACTTGGGGTAGGACCTCCTCCCTGACCCGGAGAGGGCACTCTACCCTTTTCCGGCTCAAGACCATGGCCTCGGATTTGGAGGAACTGATCTTCATCCCGGCCGCGTCGCATTCGGCTGCGAACTGCTCCAGCGAAAGCTGTAGATCACGATCTGATGAAGCCAATAAGACAACATCATCTGCAAAAAGCAGAGATGCAATCCTAAGGCCACCAAAACAGATCCCTCAACATCTTGGCTGCACCTAGAAATTCTGTCCATAAAAGTTATGAACAGAATCGGTGACAAAGGGCAACCTTGGCAGAGTCCAGCTCTCACCGGGAACAAGCCCGACTTACTGCCGGCGATGCAGACCAGGCTCTGACACCGGTCATACAGGGACCTAACAGCCCGTACCCCATACTCCCAGAGTACCCCCCACAGGGTCCCCCGAGGGACGCGGTCGAACGCCTTCTCCAAGTCCACAAAGCACATGTAGACTGGTTGGGCAAACTCCAACGTACCCTCCAGGACCCTGCTGAGAGTGTAGAGCTGGTCCAGTGTTCCACGGCCAGGACGAAAACCGCACTGCTCCTCCTGAATCCGAGGTTCGACTATCCGACGGACCCTCCTCTCCAGAACCCCCGAATAGACCTTACCAGGGAGGCTTAAGAGTGTGATTCCCCTGTAGTTGGAACACACTCTACGGTCCCCCTTTTTGAATAGGGGGACCACCACCCCGGTCTGCCAATCCAGGGGAACTTCCCCCGATGTCCACGCAATATTGCAGAGTCGCGTAAGCCAACACAACCCTACAACATCCAGAGCCTTAAGGAACTCTGGGCGAATCTCATCCACCCCCGGGGCCCTGCCACCAAGGAGCTTTTTAACCACCTCGGTGACCTCAGCACCAGAGATTGGAGGGCCCGACCCAGAGTCCCCAGGCTCCGCTTCCTCAGTGGAAGACGTGCCGGTGGGATTGAGGAGGTCTTCAAAGTATTCCGCCCATCGACCCACAACATCCCGAGTTGAGGTCAGCAGCACACCACTCCCACTATAAACAGTGTTGGTGGCATACCGCTTTAACCCCCTGAGACGCCGGATGGTGGACCAGAATCGCCTCGAAGCCGTGCGGAAGTCATTCTCCATGGCCTCTCTGAACTCCTCCCATGCCCGAGTTTTTGCCTCAGCAACCACCCGAGCCGCATGTTGCTTGGACTGCTGGTACCCATCAGCTGCTTCCAGGGTCCCACAGGCCAAAAAGGCCCAATAGGACTCCTTCTTCAGCCTGACAGCATCCTTCACCGACGGTGTCCACTATCGGGTTCGAGAGTTGCCGCCGCGACAGGCACCGACAACCTTGCGGCCGCAGCTCTGGTAAGCCGCCTCGACAATAGAGGCACGAAACATGGTCCACTCAGACTCAATGTCCCCCACCTCCCTCGGAACATGTTCAAAGTTCTCCCGGAGGTGGGAGTTGAAACTCCGTCTCACAAGAGACTCTGCCAGACATTCCCAGCAAACCCTCACAATACGTTTGGGTCTTCCAGGTCTGACCGGCATCCTCCCCCACCATCGGAGCCAACTCACCACCAGGTAG
>NC_056519.1:25726404-25731275 GCF_014905685.2 Nematolebias whitei
GTTCTATTTCGTATAGGCTTTGCCCTTTAAGGCTGTCGCTAGTGGGTTTTATCCCGTCATGCAAAGCATTACACTGAAAAATTTAGTCCACGTCCACCTGCTGAGTGGGCCCCACCCGGTTCGTATAAATTATGTTAAGAGCGGGTAATCGGCTCCCATTTTTCTTCAGCAAGCTAATAGCACTGTCAGAAGAACGAAGAAGGAAAGTTGTCTAGCTTGACCAACCTTTGTTAAGACTACCTGTGACCCGCCACGTCAACCTCCTGTCATCCCGGTGAGTTCTCCTTCCCGAGGAGAAACAGACGAGCAGTCTTGTTTCAAGGTAAGCGCCGAGGAGTATTTCTCAGTGGCAGGTCGCTACACACTGGATGACGCCATCTTGTAATTTTCCTCTTATCGCCGACTCTCGGAGAGAATCGGATGTTTCCTCCAGGATAGGCGACGTCAGCAGCAGCCCCCCGCTGCTCATTCCCTCCTGGAGAGCGTAGTGTCGGTAGAGGAGGGCTGAGCGAATGCTCACCCCCTCACCACCTTGTTTCGCATTGGCGACCACACCACTCCCAGGCGCCGGTGCCCTCCTCTGGAGCTGCCCGGCATAATCCAGGAGGCAGCTGACATGAAGGGACTTTTTTTTCCGTCCCTATCCTTCCCTGCCCAGATCGAATGTTCTAGCGGGAAGGTTTTCTGGGCTCCACTTCGGCTCGCCATCCTGATCCCATCTGGCCTCGTTTTTCCCAGCAGTGACGTCCTACTGGGACGAGGCCGCAGCCGGTTCCTGGTAGAATAGGGCGCCGGTTCCCACATCCGCGCCCATCACCAGAGTGGAGGGGTTTCACAGAGTGGAAATTCCCTCAGTGCCCCCCTGGAGCCGAGCCTGACAGAGGTTTTTTCGGAGCAAAGATACCAAAGTTGGACCAGCGTCCTACGCCTCCGGGTAAGCATAACCAGACGGTGACGTCGCTCTCCAACCGAGCTCACCAGCATGCGTTCCAGGCGGCCGCAACGAACAGCACGTTACGCTGTTGGTGTACAACATTCAAGAGGCGGGAGGAGACGTAACGCTCCCTCTGCAAGGCAGCTGACGTCATCCTCAACCGGTGCGCCTCTTTATTGTCTGCCGGTCTCGCATCGCAGCCGGAAGACGAGGTTCCCAGAGGCCCACCTGGCCCGTCACACCACCTTCCTCTCAGAGGAGCTGCAGAAAGCTTTTTTGTTGGAGGGCCCTCATCAACGAGGGATCATTTTCAAGACGCTCCACAGCTGCACAACGCCTCACCGCTCTGCTACGCCAGCCCCGCCCGTCAGACATCCCCGGCATCCGGAAGTTCAGCTTTTCCCGGAGATCGCCAACAGGTGGCGCCCTAGGACAACAAACCGCAGAGCTCAGGGGGAGATGACTCATATGATGGTTTGCGGGGATGTGTGTGAAGATGACACGAATGTTTGGAATAAAACATCATTTTATGATGAAAATGTCTTTCTTGCCAGTCTGTCAGCTCGGATGACCTGACAGCGGCTCTGTCACACATCCTCCACACGAAAGAGCCGGTGGCCTTTAGAAGGTTTTTTCAATTACCGTCGCTCCAAAACAAGGCGAGACACCCGCATGACACAACAGTCATAAGCGAATGTGGCCGCACAATGAGTTTCAGTGGAATAACTAGTTTGTCAGCCCAAGCTGCACACCCTTCACCGAAGCGGTGTCAATGCACGCTCCCAGGACGCGAGCAGCCTTCACCCATACGGCGCTGAGTTATGAAGGCACGCACGCAGCTTCTCAGCGCTTGCCCGCTCATGTCGACATAAACGTGAGACCGCTGTACGAGCCCAGTAACGTATCTCACTCTCGGCAGGAGTGACACGCGTCTCACCCCAGTGGTGTCAAGTGCGCATTCCCGCGGCGTCAACAGTTTTCACACACCTCTCCTCAACACACATCGGTCCACATAGACATGAATGTGGACCCGCAGCCCGAGCGTAGCACACAGACGTGCCCAGAGCCCCTTTGAAGAAGCCTCGCTTTTGGATCACGTGGAACACACTCCCGTGGCTCATGACGGCGGTTCAGGCGGTGGATTGACTGACATCCATAAAAACACGACGCACCACCTAAACGCGTGCCCACTCCACGGACATTACGTGGAATGGCTGCGGGCTTGCTTGCCAGACATGGATGGCCAAGCTGATAACAGGGGTTACATGTTGCAACATGCAGCCCATCCCCATCCGTTCGGAGGAGGTTTTAGAGACGGTCCTGTCATCCAGATCAGGTCTCATCCCTAAAGGCAGAAGTCCAGGGGTTCCCGACAGAGAGGAAAACATAGGGTTTAACTCACGTTACTTCCTGGTTCCAAACAGACCAGAGGAACAAGACCGATATGGACCTGTCAGTTTTTCAACAAGGCAATCGTTGGCAGACCGCTTCACATGTCGGCACAGGCTCAGGTGTTGACATTACACCTGCTAATTCTGGGCTTTGCCATAAAATTGGAAAAGTTCGATTCTCCCGGCCCAGACGATTGTTATCTGGGAGTGGGGCTAAACTCGTTTATTCGTTTATCACAGACGAGAATCGACTCTCTAAGAGTCCATCTCCGCCACGTAAGACCGGGCAGAGTAATAACAGATATTTTCCATCATAAAGCTGTTAAGTATGATGTCGTCAACTCACACAGTGGCCCGCTGGGCTTATTACACATGAGATGCCTCCAGAGATGGTTTGCTCGTCAGCACATGGATCTGGTGAGGTAAAAGAGGCGGATGATCACTGTTCCTCCCTCCGTGAGAGCAGACCTCCGACACTGGGAAACCCCCTGGTTCTGGCAGAGGGAGCCCCCGTCAGCAGACCTATGTCACACGTGTCAGTCTTCACAGATGCACCGGTGTCAGGTTGGGGGGGTGACATGCCTATCTTGAGCTGTAGGGGCGCTGTGGCCTTTCTCACAATAGCTCATATAAACATTCTGGAATGTTGCACGGTTATGAATGTGATTCAACACTTTGCTCCTGTGCTGCAGAATCAACATGTTTTGAGTCACACAGACAACAAGGTTACTGCTGCTTACATAAACTGGTATGTGTGCGCCCAGCCCAAATGTTACACATTGCGAGGAAAGTACTTTGTTGGGCACACCAAAATTTGCTCTCCATCAGAGCAGTGTACATCCCCGATGTTCTGTACAAGAGGCAGATGTAATGTCCAGGGGTGGTCCGCGTCACGGGGAGTGGATCCTCCACCTCGGTCTGATGGCCCAGACATGGCAGGAATTTGGCAAAGCGGCCGTGGACCAGTTTGCGACACGAGAAAATGCTCAGTGTCAACTATGGGCTTCACTGAGCCCGCAAGACGAACCACCGCTGGGGGGTGGACATGTTTGCTCATAGCCCATGACCCAAAACGCTTTTTTACGCATTCCCCTCACCTCCTCTGATATTACGGTTTTTGAACCGAGTTCAGGAGGAGGGATTGACAGCTCTCCTGGTGGCTCCCGTGTGCGTGAACGCACCATGGTTCCGGTTCTACGACGCCTGTTATCGGGGCGCCCGTGGAAACTGCCGTGGAGGGAGGACGCTCTCCTCCAGGCGGGAGGAGCGATCAGGAGTAACCCAGAAATAGGCCAGCACCTGTGGGTCTGGCCGCTGAGCGGATCTGCTTAGAGAGGATGGGTCTCCCGCAAGATGTAGAGGCCACCTCATGTCCACTAGGCGACGTGCTGTCTTTTCTGCAGCAGCTGATGGACAGAAATTTGGCGTTCAGCATGATTAAACGTATGCTTCAGCCATCTCTTCCTGTCACGAAGTTTTCAGAGACAGAACAGCCGTTAATCATCTGCTGATGGAGCGTTTTGTAAAAGGTGTACAGAGAAGGTGTACCATACCATACCAATTTATTTATAGAGCACTTAAAACAGCAACAAGGCCAACCAAAGTGCTGTACAAAAGAAAACAAACATGTACAGCGGACAGGAAAACATAAAATAAAAATACAGATACAAATAGGAGCAGAAGCTAACTAAAATGGCCAACAGTGTCGAGTACAGACAGGACCAAACAAATCACACCGTGTTAAAGGCAAGAGAATAGAAGTGGGTCTTCAAGTGAGACTTAAAGACTGAGAGTGTGGGAGCCTGCCGGACACTCAGTGGCAACTCATTCCACAGTCGTGGACCTGCAACAGAGAAAGCCCTGACACCTCTGAGCTTACGATGGGTTTCTGGGACTGAGAGAAGCATCAGGTCTGCTGACCTCAGAGAGCGCAGTGGGACATATGGCTGCAGAAGATCAGTGACAACGTGTGTGTGTGTGCCACGTTCTATAAACAGCGATATTAGAACTGGATCAGATCGTGTCTCTTCCAACACAGATGTCGGTCACAGCACCTGGAATCTGACGTAGATTAACTACGAGATTAAATATATATTCCATCAGTCTTAGTTCTGAAAGCAGTGTGTCCGCCGCCATGTTGATAGAAATATAGCGTCTGTCTGCGCGTGCATGTGCGCAAGTGGTTTAACACAAAGTCTCAGCGGGAGATGTTTACATTGTCAGCGGGAGGTCAGCAAAAAACCTCCACTCTGGAAGGTGGGTTTAAAAACCTCCGGATTCAAAGAGGGGGGGCCACTGGTGTCGTGTAAATGATCAGCAGCACCGCAGAGAGAAAGCTGCGGATGCACTCAAAATACACGCCGTGTAAATGGCCCCTAAATGTCGATAAGGCAGGAAAAGTTACAAGCTCAGCACCAAGGCATCCGTCGGACATGGTGGTCTGTTCCCTTGTCTGTTTGCTTTGTGTTTCCATGTTTTCAACTTTTCTGTTTCTTGTGTTTTGTCATTCTTGTGCTCTGTCTCTGTTCTTGTCATTTTCCCACTCA
>NC_056519.1:25731285-25738520 GCF_014905685.2 Nematolebias whitei
TTTGTCATTCTTGTGCTCTGTCTCTGTTCTTGTCATTTTCCCACTCACTCCTCAGTCTACCTCTCTAGGCTTTAATCACTCACACCTGTCCCTAATCAGTTACCTGTCCAGCTGCACTCATTAACCACTCTTCCTCTGCTGTATTTAAACTCCTTCCATCCACCTCTAAGGCATCCGGTCATTGTTCTGTTTACTCAGACGACTTAGTCCTCCTCCATGAGTTTTGTGCCAGTCTGCTCCGTGATCTGTACCCGTCTTGTTTTGCCTGCCTGTTCCTGTTTTTTGTACGTTTTTGATGGTGGATAATAGGGTGATGTGCAAATCTATCTAAGTGTGGAAGCAAGCAAACAAAAATGACTCCTTATCGAGTGTTGACCCTGGGATCTCTCATTGTGAGCAGCTGAGACTGTATGATTTGTTCTGAACCAGGTTATGAGTAAGAATACACCAGATAGGCCTCCAGCAAGATTAAACTCCTACACTCCTCAGTGCTGAGAGACACAGAGAGCTATGAATCTAAGTGATTAAAGACAGTGGAGAAATGAGCAGCAGTGGACAAGTTAAATACATGGCATCGTCGAGCAAGAGCACAGGACTTAACAGGTTTAGTAACAGGAATAAAATCAAATAAAACAGGCATGCGGTCTGAAAACAATGCATCACCAATTTCCAAGTTACAAATAGATAAACCATAAGATAAAACAAGGTTCAGGGTGTGTGTACATTAATGGGTTGGGCCCTTAACTGACTGAGTGAGGCCAAAAGCATCCACTACATTTAAGAAATCCTTCACCAGCAGCTTTTTAGTGCAACCCACATGGATATTAAAATCCCTAACAATTAAAACTTGCTCATATTTAAACGTGACTTCACCCAAGAAATCAGAAAAGTTCTATAGGAAGTCCTTATTATACTTTGGTGGCCAGTAGATGACCGTGCACAAAAGCGAAGGAGAGCAGCCCAGCTCAAACATGCTCAGTTCAAAGCTAGAAAACGCAGTCAGAAGGGACAGCTGCTTACAGTCAAAACTTGATTTATAAATAATCACCAAACCTCCTCCACAACCCAAGGACCTTGGGGTATTAAAGTATGAGCAGCTTTGGGGTAATCTGAAAAAACACTGGACTCACCCAGAGAAATCCATGTCTCGGTCATGCTGAGAAAGTCCAAGCCCTAGGACGAATAAAAATCCTTCAGGATATAAGTTTTGTTCTGGATGGATCTTGCGTTCGCCAGACCTAACATGATGAGAACTAGGTCGGGCGAAGCAGTAGTAGAAGGAATATATAGACTCCGTGCAAGGTGTCGCAGATTTCCGAGGTTGGCACCTCGCCAGCACAAATGTGGAGGAGTGAGACGCGGAGGAAAGAATCAATGGTTTGAGTCGACCACAGTTACCAGGCAAGAATCACCAGGGTCCAAGAAGTGCCGAGAAGCATACAGTCAAGGAACTGATCCAAACTGGGAGAGGAAGATCCCCGGCGATTGTGTCAAACCGGTCCTCAGCCTCACTAAGAGCCCGCCGCGCTTGCCTTGACGTCGGTGACGCCTTCTCCGGCAAAGGGTGTGTGGTGACCGACATAGGTAAAATGGAACTCCAGCCAACAGCGGGAGCACATCAACATGCAAACTCAAACCAGAAAGGCCCTTGGACTGGGATTTGAACTGGCACAACCTGCTTGCTGAGTGGCAGCAGCTCTAAGAACTGCGCCTCCATGCTGCCCTCTTGTTGTGCCATGCTCTTTAAAATTGTTATTGAATCAAGTGTTACTTATGTAGGTAAACACAGATGTTGAACAACCTGTTAAAATACACCACAATGCAGGAAATGGCATCTACTTTATTCAAAATATTCTGAGGGAGGAACCCCAGACAACCCCCACCGCCCCAGAACCTGTCTAAATAAAGGTTGAATGAAAAAACCGCACCCATACCTCACACCAGTGTATCTGCCTCACATTACAAATGCTTCTGACACCGATGATATAGGTTAATTCTGGGAACTGGATAACCCGAAAAATAAACAGCGTGCTGATTTCCATTATTGAGGACTGGTCATAGATCTGCTCCGTCCATTCTCCAGGATCTGTCACTCTGCGCTGCCACAGACAAGCAAAATCAAAATCCTACCCTTCTACTTACACACGCTGTAAATCCTACCACTTTGAATATCTTTTACCAAAATTATTAGGGAATACTTGGATTCCTTGTTCAATTTCAGTCCAGAAAATCACTAATCTTGCAAACTACACATATTTACTATTTAAATCCCTCAGCAATTGCAAACATGAGCTACTTGTTTTCATTTGAAAGTGACCAAAGCCCAGGAAAGAAGAAGAGAAATCAAGAAGAAAATGTGATGACATACTGTATGCAATACAATAAACCATAGAAGTGTTAATGATTAAAGAGAACAAAGACAAAGCCCATATCAAGATGAGATTGATCTCAGATAAAAGATTACCGGTAGTTGCTCTGGGCAAAGGTTCTTTGAAGATCTATTTACATCAGACAAGAACTGGATGTTTCAGATGCTGGAGCGTTGAGAATGGTGACTTCAAGAAAACAGTATAAGTTGGCCAGACCTGTTTACTCTGAGGACAGCTTTGCTGAAGAACATGAGAAAATCCACAGAGAACATAAAACCTTTTTCAACAACGTTAAAGAATATCTGACGTAAGTGACCAGCGACTTCTGGAAAACATGGGTTTTGATCTTTGGAAACATAATCATAGGTGTCTGGTTTTGACTAATTTAAGAACGTCTAAGAAACATTTCTGTCATTCATGATTAAAACAGCTGTGATGCAAAACGGGCCAAAAATGCAGCTGTCTCTTTTCTACCCATTATTGGATGGATGAGGATGTACAGAGTTAGAGAGTGGTTGCTGGGGGATGTGGTGTCTGGGATCAGTACCGGACTGGTGGCCATCATGCAAGGTGAGGATCATATTTGATGTATTCAAGGCAAACATCTTTGACTTACCTTAAAGTAAACAATTATTTTGGATCATTCAACTTGACGGTTTTATGTATAGGCACAAAATAAAAATGATCTGGTCATTACCACATTCTGAAATTATTCAAACCTAATTTCCAGTATGGCAGCACAGTGGCTCAGTTGGTAAAGCTGCTGCCACTCAGCGAGCATGTTGCCCCAGTTCAAATCCCAGCCAGTGACCTTTCTGTGTAAAGTTTACATGTTTTCTCCATGCATGAGTGGGTTTTCTCCAGGTACTCCGGTTTTCTCCCACAGACCAAAAACATGCATGTTAGACTGATTGGTAACTCTAAATTGTCTCTAGGTGTGAGTGAGAGAGTGAATGCTTGTTTATCTCGTTTGTCTCTATGTGTCCCTGTGATGAACTGGAGACCTGTCCAGAGTGTCTCCCACCTCTCGCAGAGTGAAGGCTGGACATAGGCACCAGTGAACCCTGTGACCCAAAAAGAAAGAAACAGGTAAAGATAATGGATGGATGGATGATTTCCAGTGGACAAAAACACACATATTCCAATATGTCATTATTTATTGAACAAAAATGAAGTCAAAATGTTAACAAAGTTAAGTCAGGTCCTCTGGACAGTTTCTTTTTGATGCAACATTTCGTCTTTCATCCATACTTCATCAGTCTCAGGAGGCACAACAAACTCAGTCCTTTAAATAGCACCTTCTCATAGTGGGTCAACCAGTTTGATGGTGCTCAGATGGTTTCTGGAGTCTGCCCTCTCCCCCGCCGACTCAATTAATGCAATCATGGATGTTTTTGAACAACTTTAACCATGACTGCATAAAACAAGTCAGCCGGGGAGAGGGCGGTGCCAAGGCATTGTAACACACATCTGTATGCACCAGAGCAGCAAACTGACAAAACTCCTGTTTTTATAGATGTGATCACACTGATGATTGTCATCCATCCATCCATCCATCCATTATCTTTATCCACTTCTTCCTTTTTGGGTTATGGGGGTCACTGGTGCCCATATCCAGCAGTCAATGTGCGAGAGGCGGGGGACACCCTGGACAGGTCTCTAGTCCATCACAGGGACACATAGAGACAAACGAGACAAATAACCATTCACTCTCTCACTCACACCTAGGAAAAATTAGAGTTACCAATCAGCCTAACATGCATGTTTTTGGTCTGTGGGAGGAAACCAGAGTGCCGGGAGAAAACCCATGAACAGAGAGAACATGCAAACTCCACCCAGAAAGGCCCCCGGCCGGAATTTGATCCAGCAAACTTCTCACTGATGATTATTAGCTAATCATTAAATTTGATCAGGAATACCTGGCAGCGCAATTGGTAGAGCTGCTGCCTCTCAGCAAGCAGGTCCCGGATTCAAATCCTGGTCCGGGGGCCTTTCTGGGTGGCGTTTGCATGTTCTCTCCGTGCATGCGTGGGTTTTCTTCCGGGTACTCCGGTTTCCTCCCACAGACCAAAAACATGCATGTTAGGCTGACTGGCGACTCTAAATTGTCTCTAGGTGTGAGCGATAGAGTGAATGTTTGTTTGTCTCGTTTGTCTCTATGTGTCCCTGTGATAAACTTGCGACCTGTCCAGGGTGTACCCCGCCCCTCACACAGTGATTGCTGGACATGGTAACCGGCGACCCCCGTAACCCAAAATGGAAGAAGCAGGTAAAAGATAATGGATGGATGGGTTCCTGACTGATACTTGTCCTAGGACAACCAGTGAAAGCAACAATGTTGGCTTCTGTTGGATGTGCTTGCCTCCAGGTCTACAATAAAACCTAATAAAACTTTATATCAAGTTCTGTTCACTTGCATTTTAAAGAATTGGCTCCCATTTTCTGGATAGCCTATTTTTAACGACACCTAACTTAACATTTGGTAGCCTTAATGTATAAAATTATTCAAAAAAAATTTTATTTCTTTTTTAGGACTTGCCTTTTCTCTGTTGGCTTCGTTGCCTCCAAGCTATGGCCTCTACACAGCATTCTTTCCAGTGTTAACATACTTTTTATTAGGAACTTCAAGGCACATATCTGTAGGTAAGTTGCACAAAGTCAGAGTAAATATGTGTCTCTCTTTGTAGCCCCAATGCTATTACACAAATCAAAAAAATTGTGTGAATGCAGATTCAGCATTTACAGCATTAGTTTTTGTTTTCTTTTGTGTTTTTTGCAATCTAACTACTTCTACATACACTATGTTAGCTTATGGGAATTTTTGTACTTATTAAAATATTTAGCTGTATTTACAAATACAGTGATGCTTAAAAGTTTGTTAACCCTTTAGAATTTTCTGTATTTCTGCATGAATATGACCTAAAACATCATCAAATTTTTTGACATAAAGAGAATAAAGATAATTTATTTCACATAAAGAGAACCCAGTTAAACAAATGAGACAAAATGTCAAGATTTTATCAACATGTCACCATACCAACATGAGAAAATAACACACTAGACTGTATTTATACCAACATACGAGACATATATAGAGCCATATCACAACCCCACCTTGGACTTTCGGATCACAGCTCCATCTTTCTGGCCCCTGTCTACTTCTCCCCACTGAGACATTCCAGACCCACACAAAAGATCATCACTGTGTGGCCCAGTGACAGTGACTCTTTATTGCAGGACTGCTTTGCACGTACAGACTGGCAGGTCTTCAGAGAGGCCGCTGTAAATGAGGGAGAACTGGATCTGGAGGAATACACATTTGCTGTCCTCAGATACATTAGCAAGTGTGTTGATGATGTCACCACCACCAGGATTGTGATGTGCTACCCGAACCAGAAACCATGGCTAAACGCAGAGGTTCCTACTCTGCTGAAAGCCAGGGATGATGTCTTCAGGTCTGGTGACTCACAGGAACTGGGAAGGGCAAGAAAACAGCTGGCTGTTGGTATTGAGGGCCAAAGCCATATATGCACTGAAGATCCAGGGACATTTCTCCTCACAGGACCCAAAGAACACGTGGAAGGGTATTAAGTGCATCAAAGACTGTAAAAGCAGAGGTGCACAATGCCCTAGAGATCCATCACTGCCTGACGTTCTTTACAGGTTTTATGCTCGCTTTGAAGACCCAAATAGACCATCCAGCACCAGACTCACCTCACCCTCTGAAGAGAAGTTCCTCAGCATGACCTTAGCAGAAGTAAGGAGGACTAATCCTCACAAAGATACTGGCCCAGACAGCATCCCAGGGAGGGTGCTGAAAGACTGTGCCAATCAGCTCTGCAAGGTGCTGGCCAATGTATTTAGCTCCTCCCTCACCCTGGCAACTGTTCCCACCTGCCTGAAGACTGCCTCTATCATCCCAGTTCCTAAGAGCTCTGCAGTGACTGGTCTACCAGCCAGTAGCCCTCACTACGATAGTCACTAAATGCTTTGAAAGACTGGACATGGCCCACACCAAAGCTACTATTGACATCAGGGAGGACCCACACCGGTATGCATAGTGAAAGAATCGCTCAAAAGAGGATTCCACCTCCTCAGTGGTTCACACTGCTCTCACCCACCTGGAGCAGAAGGACTCCTACATCCGTATGCTCTTTGTGGACTTCACATCGGCATTCAACACCCTGATTCCCCAGACCCTGATGAATAAACTACTCACACTAAGATTAAGCCCCTCCCTATGCAACTGGGTCCTGAATTTATTAACCAACAGGCAGCAGTCTGTGAGGATCCACAACTTCTAGAGGATAATGGAAAATATGAAGATTTTTTTCTTTACATGTTGAGATAAAATGGGATGTGATAAGCAACTTTTTTTACCACTTCTCTACACCCACTCAGGCTCTTTCCCTGTTCTCAGCCTGATGGTAGGGGCTGTGGTGACCCGCCTGGTTCCTGAAGACGGACCGCATGCAAATATCACAGACTTTGAAGGTCTGAGCACAGACCAGCGCAGAGTCTTGGTGGCCTCTTCTGTGACGTTCCTCATGGGGATTTTTCAGGTAGACTGGCTTCTCCTTATACAAATCCTTTTAAAATATATTCAAACCAGATTTCCAATCACCATGCTTTTCTCTCCAATACAGCTTGCCATGGGAGCTCTGCAGGTTGGCTTTATAGTTGTGTACCTGTCTGACACTTTGGTGTCTGGCTTTACAACAGCAGCTGCTGTTCACATCTTGGTGTCCCAGCTAAAATTTGTGCTGGGGTTGACTGTTCCAGGAATCAATGGGCCACTAGCTATTATATATGTAAGTCCATTGGTGTCATCTACTTTGTTAAATTTGTGAAGGTTTTTTTTTTTTT
>NC_056519.1:25738920-25765830 GCF_014905685.2 Nematolebias whitei
ATATATATGTATATATATATATATATATATATATATATATATATCTGAAAAACTAATTTTTAAAAAAAGCATGCAATTAAGACCAATTTTTTATCATGGTCACTATAAAAGCACAGGAACATTGTTCTCCAGTTTGCTTAAAGTCTTGGTTTTATTTAAACACAGTGATCTGACCTCCAGTCCTGCCCCTTTAAAAATAATCTGTTCCTGGTATTTCGGCTATAGGCTACTTTAAACTGTGATTATTAGAATGAAAAGTTTGAAACTCAACGTCTTCCCCTGCCTCCCCTATTTTATATTTTTTTCTATTTAGAAATTAACCAACATAGCAACTAGAAATGTTTTAACCGTTTGCCTTCTCCAACTGTGTCTGTGGAACTTGCCCAAGCCTGCCTGTATTGGCTTAATACGTGTACACTTAACAAAATGTGATTGGTCAACGCAGCAGCAGCTGAAGACACGCTATTGGAATACTACATGTATGTGTACACATGACAAAATGTGATTGGTCGTCGCAGCCTCAACTGGAAGGAGATGAAGACGTGATGCATACTTAGTGACAGTCGTCTTATCGGTTAGCGGCTTGTCATTAGCTTCCGCTAATTTTTTTTACCTGTTTTATGAAGCTAATTTTTTAGTTCGTGGAATATGGGTTAGGGAAGCTAACTTTTTATTTAGCTGTGCACCACCACTGGATATCTGTCTCAAAGTGCAGAGTATGAAGAGGCAACATTGACAGTATATAGGATTTAGGAGGATTCATATTTTTGCTATCAATATTCATTTGGGCAGAATTGACACTTTAATGTGATGAAAATGTATGAGTACTGTGATCTATGTGATCCTAGTGACCATTATGTCTGGGACATCAGTCCCTGGCAGGGTCTCTCATGGAAAAGTGGTCTCGGGGAGGGGTCAAACTATGAGCAATTCAAAATGAATAAAAATCTAACTTGTAAGTATACCTCGCATAGAAAAGGGAAATCTAGGCACTCCCCTGGAGTCAAGTCTGAAGTGGGGGCCCTTCGGTGAGCACCAGGTGTCAAAGACAGGCCAAGCCAGAAAGTGACAGGAGGCCACCTCCGTGTAGGCCCACCACCTGTGAGGAGGATCACTGAGGTCATGGCAACAGGAAAGGGAGAGTCCCTGGCCATGCCAACTCCTGCTGGTATGGACTTGTTCTAGGGAAGGGGAATGTCACCTCTCTGGCAGGTAAAGAGCTGGAGTTTGTGTGTAAGCAATACCATCTAGATATACAGTAGTTGGGTTCACTTCTAAACACAGCCTGGGCTCTGTAACAAAACTCCTAGAGAGGAGCTGAATTCTTTTCTACTTTGGACTTGCCAAGGGAGAGGGACAACGGGCAGGTGTGGGGATGCTTTCAAGCCCCTGGCTGAGTGCCTCGGTATTGGAGTACTTCCTGGTAAACAAGCAGCTTTAAACAGCATGAAGGAAGATTTAGACTATTGTTTGTGCTTATACGCCAAACATTAGTTCAGATTACCCAGTCCTCTTAGAGTCTCTAGATGGTGTACTGGAAATGGTGCCATCTAGGGATTCTGTTGTTCTGACTTAATTGCCCATGTGGGCAATGACGGAGTCATCAAGGGCCTCGTGTTAAAAGACGTGAATTTTTTTACTGAAACTTGAGGTATGCTTAAATTTAAAAAACATAATATGCACAAATAAATCCAGATGTATGAAACTGCATACGCATGAATCCAGGCACACTTCTTTTGTACATCCTAATCAACATACCCGACTCTTTCCTTGACATGCCTTTATTTAAATATGCATATAGATTTAAATATGCCCTGCACCTGAGGAATCTCCTATCTGCACTATCAAAAAACATGTCTGTATACCTGTGAACCTATATAAATAAAGGTTGAATGAAAAAAATATATCTGCATGCGAGAAAAGAGGAACTTCACGGAATGTGAGTTGGAGACAATTCTAAGGGGCCGTTTACACGGCGTATATTTTGAGTGCATCGCAGCTTTCTCTCTGCGGATCTGCTGATCATTTACACGACACCAGTGGCCCCCCTCTTTGAATCTGGAGGTTTCTGAACCCACCTTCCAGAGTGGAAGTTTTTCGCTGACCCCCAGCTGATAATGTAAACATTTCCTGCTGAGGCTTTGTGTTAAACCACACATGCACGCGTGGACAGACGCTATATTTCTATCAACATGGCGGCAGACACACTGCTTTCTGAACTACGACTGATGGAATATATTTTAAATCTCATAGTTAATCTACGTCAGATTCTAGGTGCTGTGACCGACATCTGTGTTGGAAGAGACACGATCTGATCCAGTTCTAATGTTGCGGTTTATAGAACGTGGCACGCGCACACGTCGCACTGCACTATAACATAAATGTGCTAAATAACAAGTTTAATAATAATAAACAGTATTTATGTTAGTGTGAGAGATATAATGAAGCTCTGAGCTAAATGAAGCTATCTGGACATTATGTAATTAAAATTTAAAATGATGCTAAACATATAGCTCAGTTGCCACTGAGTGTCCGGCAGGCTCCCACACTCTCAGTCTTTAAGTCTTGCTTGAAGACCCACTTCTATTCGCTTGCCTTTAACACGGTGTGATTTGTTTTGGTCCGGTCTGTTCTCTACTCAGATGGCCATTTTAGTTAGCTTCTGCTGCTATTTGTATCTGTATTTCTATTTTATGTTTTCCTGTCTGCTGTGCATGTTTGGTTCTTTTGTACAGCACTTTGGTTGGCCTTGTTGCTGTTTTAAGTGCTATATAAATAAATTGGTATGGTATGGTATGGTATATAGCGTGAACACTAAAGTTGAAAATGAAGACATCAGGTTTAGTTTTTATTTATTTGTTCAACACCACAAACTGTATGTCACACTAAGACTGATAATTAAACTGAACACACTATGAACAACGTTAATGAACAACTGGACTCTTGTTTTTATCAGGTATGGATGTCCTACGTTGTTCATCTGGCTCGTTCAGGAAGTCACTCCTTTGATTAATGCAGCTTAAAATATTGAATGGATTGAATAAAATAACTGAGGGGAATTTTAAATAAATAGTTCATCCAACATCTCTCTTCGACGTCCTCTTGAAATTCATCTGGCCCGAGCCTCGTTCAGAACCTTAGAAAATAAACGTCTCAGTTTCTCTGATACTCCTGCAACATACGGAATGACCACTGGTCTGGGTCTGGGTTCCTCCTTTTCACCTGATGGCTGACTGGAGTCCTGTTTGGGTTTTTTCTCTGCTTTCAGGAAGGCCCAGTTAGGATATCCACATTGCTCTAGAGCCTGTTTTGTGTGGGATTTCTCCTTCTGCCTGGCTCCTGAGTTAGTGGGGACACTGTCTGCTCTGTGGTAGTGTTCAGATTACTACTAACTTGTGCTCCAAAGGGTGATGGGAGTCAAACTGCAAATACTGGTCTGTGTGGGTGGGTTTGAAGTACACCTCAATTTACAAATGTCCTCTATCAGAGACTGAGACCTTACAGTCCAAGAAAGCCAACCTGACATGTTTTACATCTTCTCGTGTGAACTTGATATATTTATCCACAGAGTTGATGTGGTCAGTAAAATGTTGGACTTCCTGAGATTTGATTTTAACCCAGGTGTCGTCAACATACCTGAACCAATGACTTGGTGGTGTCCCTGCAAAGGATGTCAAGGCCTATAATATTGGCCCCCATATGTGAAATAGGTTGACGCAGGCACAGTTTCAAGAGTTGACACAGTTGTTCTGTGGAAAGCGTGGTCCTACTGCTCAGAGTGGTGTCTAATTTTAATTTTAAACTGACCACCTCTACAGCATCATCAACAGGAATGCACGTAAAGAGTGATGTGACATCAAAAGAGACCATTGTTTCATCAGTCTCCATGATGACATCCCTCACCTTATCCACAAAGTCCATGGTGTTCTGTATGTGGTGTTCTGAGCTGCCAACTAAAGGGATGAGTACAGATGCCAGATATTTGGAAACATTGTACTTTGTAAGTGACAGAGTTAATCATGCTAACAATTGGGTTTTAAAGGTACACCTTGTTTATAGATTTTAGGTATACCATACAGCCTCCCCTGGGTACAGTCTGTGGTACATAAAACAGTCAATAGCTTTGTCCTGTTCCAAAATTTTCAGGCAATCTATCAACTTCTTCTTGTAACCACTTTCTGGATCTATTTTCAGAGGATCACAAGTGGTTAAGTCACTAAGGAGTGTCTTAACTTTCTCATGATAGTCTTTCTGGTTCAAAATCACTGTGCACCTTCCTTTGTCTGCTGGGAGAATGATGATGTTTTTGTCCTTGCTAAGAGTGGTGAGTGCATCCCTCTCCTCTCTACTGATGTTGGAAGGTGGTGGTTTGGCATTGCTGAGGCAGGATGAAACGTTGATTCTGAGTTGTTCTGCTTCACCCTCTTTCATTTTGTTGTTACGGATGGCTGATTCTGTGGCTGTGATCATCTCCACCAGAGGAATTCTACTTGGTGCAACTGCAAAATTCAGTGCCCTGGCAAGAATCTCTGTCTCTGGCTGGGTGAGCTGTCTGTCAGATAAATTCTTCACCCACTTTTCTGTCTCCCTGGCATGTAATTGTCTACTGGAGTGTTGTCTTACACAGAGGACCAGATTTAACTTTTTTAGATTTTTCTACCTGGATTATTGAGCATGCATTAGGATAATGACACCAACATTATGCGTGGGGTGGGGGGTGGGGGGGAACGCAAGGGCAGAGAGCAGTCAGAGAAAACACACAGAGGCACTGCAGAGTTCAGATAAAATTACTCAATTCATTCCCTCTGGAGAGATCCATGCACACTTGGGCGGTGCTGAGGACGACCAGAGATGAATTCAGAGTCCTGAAATGATGACAGAATGTTTATTCAGCTGGGCTCCTCTGAAAAGTCCATGGAAAAGAGCAAGTGTATTGCATGTATTAATATGTAAATACATGTATTATTCATGTATACATAATACATCTATTAATTATATTAATTGTTCCTCATGTGTGCCCAGTGTGTACAATAATTGTTTTCACATTATTAACAGTTTCCAAGTATCACCTCTCAGTGTCGCCAATGGACCAGTAACCATGAAAACATGCGTACGCCAGCCATGAAGTTGGTGTGGGGCTGCATACATTTCTATGGTTGTTTCATTCTTAACACAGCTGAAGTTTCACGTGAAAAAGGGCATTTGCCACATTTTTGTTTGTATGCAGTCTTAGCACATGAGACCCCTGGAGAGGAGTGACTGGGAGGAATGGCATCCTTGATCTGAACCCAACGGCTGTTCTATTGTGGGATTTCTGTTAGGAATGAGCTGTACATGATGAACAACATGTTGGAGCATAGGGAGATACATAAGTGTACATGGTACCAGGCCACCTTTGTTTAACAGTTGATGATTGGTATTGTAATTGGATCATCAGACTTGCAGCCATATGCCTTGATCACCCAGGTAACGAGAGGGGCAGAACTGTCAACTAATCACCACCTTGTACTGAGTTGGGTCAGGTGGCAGGAAAAGCTACCAAATAGAACTGATAACCACAAATGAGTAGTGAGAGTGAACTGGCAACAACTGGCAGAGCACCCTGTCAAAGAGCTTTTCAACTCACAACTCTGGGAAAGTTTTCACATGTTCCAGGGGATTTCTGGGACCTGGAATCTAAATTTGCTATATTCAAGACCTCTATTGCAGATTTCAGGAGCTTCTGGCTTCTGGAAGGTCATTGGTTCTTGTCACAGCAGCACGTGAAGGACCCACTGGTGTGCATCAGCAGTGATGGAACCCTTACAGCTGAAGAAGGAGCCCTTTAAGGCTGGCTGTCACAGAGGACTTTTGAAACAGCTGACAGGTATGGGATGGCCAGAGGGTCTGGAATTTCTGTTGTTGGGAATGCAACTTGAGCATGTGAGAAATTTGCAGAGACCACGGAGAAGGATTTTCAGTTTGCCTCAAGGTTGTTCTAGCAAACCGTCCAGCAACTCAGAAAGGAACAGCGTGCCACCTCCCAGGATGAGCTTGCTTTGAATGGGGAAGCTGCTTACCTGGACTGGAGATGTTGGATGGTGGAAAGAATATTTCAGTGATTGCCTTGATTCAATCACCATGCCCACTTTTGAGGAGGTCTGAAGACTCATGGGAAGACAATTCCATTTCTGTGGCAAAGGTCGCTGAGCTAGTTAAAAAGTTCACTAGGGGAAGGGTGCTAGGGGTGGATGAGAGTAAACTTTAAAATAGGGTGAGATGCTTTGTCAAAATGGGGGAATTGGATTAGAGCAGCTACTCCGCTGTATAAAAAAAGAGTCAAATGATGTGGTTTGGGTATCTGATTAGGATGCCTCCTAATCTAGGAGTAATCCTGTCTAGGAGTCCTAGACATCTCCATTTGGAGGTTCTTCAGGCATGTCCCTCTGGGAAGAGACCCTTAAGACAGGCCCAGAACTCAGTAAAAGGATTACATATCTTCTCTGGCCTGTGAACATCTTGGAATCCCCTAGGAGGAACTCAAGAGTGCCACAAGGAAGAGGGTTGTCTGGGTTTCCCTCTTAGATCTGTTTGCCCTGCAACCCGACCATTTATAGTGTAAGAAGATGGATGGATGAATGGCTGGATGGCTGGATGGATGGATGGATGATCAAGATTTATAGCTTTTTTCCTGGCACCTAAACATGATGTTTCATGCTAATTAAGAAAGTTTGAATTGCACATAATTATGGCCAGTAACTAGTAGCATTGCATAATGTGCAATTAATCCAACCCTTTGACTTGCCACTAGCAAAAGGTTTCTGGGTCAAAAATTTATTCCAATTTGTAATTTTTAGTAAATGAGGTACACTTGTTTTAATTCCATTGGCTCATTGTAAAAGATCAAGAAAGATTCATACATTTACAAGTTTACAGCTATAGTGATTTATTGGTTTACAGACTGCAGCACATTCTTAAGAAAACCCAAATGAAAATACTTTTGACGGTTTACAACAAATCATTATTTGTTTTTAAGAGCTGAAATATGTTTTAAGTAATACACGTGATTTTGTTCTATTTTGACAGACATTGGAAAAGATCTTTGTCCAGATCACCTCCACCAACATCTGTGACCTGGTGATGTCTATAGTGATTATGGTTGTGGTATTCATTGTGAAGGAGTTAAGTGACAGATACAAAGCCAAGCTGCCAGTTCCCATACCCATTGAGGCTATAATTGTGAGTCCCACTCGAATATTTACATTTTGCTTGATTCAAAGTGCAAATACCTTGAAGTGCCAGTGGTATTTTTTAATCTTGTGTTATGATTGTGAAGATGTTTCTACTTGATAATACCCAAGTGCCAGAAATGGCCCTTAGACAATTTCAACCCAGCTTTTGACATCATCAAACAAACAAACAAAAAGATCTTTGAATACTTGGTACTTATTGAGTTTATACTTGATACATACAGAATACAAATCTAGTATGTACTCAGTACCTACATGTTACTTCCTTAGTTTATGCATGGTACCTACTGGGTCTATCTGGTACATATTGAGCACATACTAGTACTTATAGGGCACCTACGTGGTTGGTCTGTATTATGAAGTGACTTGGTACACTGAATTTACATAGTACTTACATGATACATACTTGGTATGTACTGTGCTGTATTATGCATTGCTATCCTACTTTTAAAAATCTGATTATGTTCCTTTCTATCCTTCAAAAATTCCATAACAATGTGTCTTGTAATTTACAGACCATCATAGCTTGTGGAGTCTCTTACAGCTTGAACTTTGAAGAAAGGTATAATGTTGATGTTGTTGGCAAAATGGTTAGTGGGTAAGTTTGATTTTTTTTTTAAAATATTATATTTCATTTGATTTGCAATTGATAAGATTTAAGTACAAACAATCAAACACAATTCATTTTTTTAGATATGAATCCCCCATTCCACCCAGTATGGAAGTCTTCCAGGAGAGTGCTGTAGAGGCCTTCCCCATAGCTATTGTGGGATTTGCAGTTGCCTTCTCTGTTGCCAAAGTCTACTCTATCAAACATGATTACATCATTGATGGTAACCAGGTGAGTTATATGTGATAAATGACCGTTCTAGTTTGGCCGCTAGAGAGAAAATTGAGTTAACTGGTTACTGATAGTAAGCAATGAAAATAGCAATCATCATAAACTTGATTATGAAGGAAGAAGTTTTAAGGACTATTGCATTTATGTCAAGGTTGACTGTATCCTGATGCATGCTCAATAATCCAGGTAGAAAAATAAAAAAAACTTAAATCTGGTCCTCTGGACATTCATTTTGAATGTCCAGAGGACCAGATTTAACTTTTTTAGAAGGTTGACTGTACACTGTCATATCAAAGTCAGAGAGATTTTATTGTCATTTCTGCTACATACAAGTATTGAAACAAAACAGCGCTCCTCCAGGATCATGGTGCAACACAGAACATAACATGCAAAAACATAAAAAATAAAAATACAACACACAGTGCAGATACAGTAATTCAGCAGTACAATAAATACAAACAGACCTATAATAAATGCAAAAAGACATCTAACCTAATGTAAACATTTCACACTAAACAAGAGACAAGACTAGAGACAGATGTTTATTAGTACATGTGTAGGTGGTACATGAGGTAGAAACATGTTCACATATGTGGTTTGCAGCATAGTTTTTCTATTCTTATAGCAGCAGAGATATAAACTGTGTAATGTACAAAAACGCAAAACTTGAGCAGATTGCAAAAACGTGCAAGTAAAAAGAAGTCACAAACAGTACAACACAGTAGTTGTGTGTATTTAGGTCGTGTGTGTGCGTGCATGCGCGCGCGCGTGCGTGCGCGTGTGTGCGCGTGTGTGTGTCAGAATCCACAGTTGAGGAGTCTGATGGCTTGTGGAATCAAGCTGTTACACAGACTGGTTGTGTTGAACCAAATGCTGCAGTACCTTCTCCCAGAGTGCAGGAGAGTAAAAAGTCAATGTGATTGGTGAGACAGGTTCTCCACAAGAGGGGTTTCCAGATGCAGCGGTTGTAGAAAATGTCCATGAGAGATGGAAGAGAGACCCCTATGATCTTTTCAGCTGTCTTAACAATTTGCTGGAGAGTTTTGCGATCCGATGCAGTGCATTTCCCTAACTAGACAGTGATGCAGCTGCTCATGATGCTATCAGTGGTTCCTCTGTAGAAGGTGATGAGGATGGGAGGTGGCAGATAAGCTTTCTTCAGTCTCCTCAGAAAGTATAGATGATGCTGAGCTTTCTTGGCAATGGTGCAGGAGTTAAGGGTCCAGGTGAGATCCTCCGCCAGGTGAACGCCAAGGAATTAGGTGTTCTTGACGATTTCCACGGAGGACCTGTTGATGTTCAGTGAGGAGTGGTCCCTTGGTGTTTTCCTAAAATCAATGACCATCTCTTTGGTTTTGTCAAAATTCAGAGACAGGTTGTTGACTTTGTACCAGTCCGTTAGCCGTTGCACTTCCTCCATGTATGCTGACTCATTGTTATTGCTGATAAGTCCCAACACATTTGTGTCATCTCCAAACTTGATGATGGAATTTGAGCTGTGCATTGCTGTTTAGTCAGGAATATGCAGAGTAAACAGCAGTGGGCTGAGCACAAAGCCCTGGGGAGCTCCAGTGCTCGGTGTGGTGGTGCTGGAGGTGTTCTTTCCGATCTGGATGGATGAGGTCTCCCAGTCAGGAATTCCAGGATCCAGATGAAGAGAGAAGTGGACAGGCCCATTGTGCTCAGCATTTCCATCAGATGCTGAGGAAAGATGGTGTTGAATGCTGAGCTAAAGTCTATGAACAGCATCCTAACGTAAGTGTTTTTTCTGTCCAAGTGTGTGGAAGCCAAGTGATGTGTAGTGGTTATGGCATCATCTGTTGAGCGGTTAGGACAGTACGCAAACTGCAGTGGGTCCATGATGGGAGGCAGCAAGGTCTTGATGTGCTGCATGATGAGTCTCTTGAAGCACTTCATGGTAATAGGGGTGAGAACTACAGGACGATAGTCATTGAAGCATGACACTGACAACTTCTTTGGCACAGGAATGATGGTGGTTGTCTTGAAGCATGGTGGAACGATGACACTGCTCAAGGATATGTTAACGATGTCTGTGAGAACACCTACCAACTGGTCTGCACATTCTCTGAGTACTCTGCCAGGAATGTTGTCTGGTTTGGCAGCTTTCCGTGGTTTGACTTTGCATAGAGTTTTCCTCACATCCACTGCAATCAGATGAATTGCCTGGTCGTTGCGAGGTTGGGTGGTCTTCCTCACCACCATGTTGTTCTGCACCTTGAACCAAGCATATAAGTCATTCAGTGTGTCTGGAAGGGACCCATCACTGTCATAGACAGGTGGTGTAGCCCTGTAGTTGGTGATGGCCTGGATGCCCTGCCACATGTGCTGTGTGTCACCATTGTTCTGGAAGTGGCTGTGAATGTTTTGGCCGTGCATGTGCTATGCTTCTCCGATTTCCCGGGACAGCTTAGCCCTCACTGTTCTCAGATCCGACTGGTCACCTGCTTTGAAAATGGAGTCTCGGGCCCTCAGCAGTGCACATACCTCTGGAGTCATCCACAGCTTCTGGTTGGATCTGGTAGTGATGGTTCTAGTGGTGGTGACATCATTAATGTATCAGCTGATGTAGCAGGTCACTGAAGTTGTGTACTCTTCTAGATCTGTGAGATCATCGTATGTTGTAACCTCCTTAAACATGTCCCAGCCAATGCACTCAAAACAGTCCTGAAGAGCAGAGATGGATATCCTGATGCATGCTCATGCTCAGATCACAGATGGATCCTTCTGGCCAGGTTTTTACCTGTTTCAGTTCAGGTTTGGTGTGCTTGGTGAGCGCTCTGTAAGCTGGAATCAGCATTACAGAGATGTGGTCTGAGTATCCAAGGTGGGACAGGGCACCGCCCGGTGCGCACTGGAATATGTTACATGAATAAAGTGGGTCATACAGAAAGCTCTATTTTTTTCTTGCTTTCTTTCAGCTGTTGCATGAAGATTTGGCAATTATTTTTACACCGGATGCTCTTGCTCACGTAACCACAGACCACCGAGCTATCACAGCCATCTGTGTGGAGCAGAGAGATGCTATCTAGGGTATCCAGGGGAGTAGATGGTGGGGGTAGGGGTCTTGTGCAAGGGCCCAGGGTAGGGCAAATGGGGGTGGAGGCAGGTGTGGGTGCTTCACCTATCCCAACCACATTTTGATGTTGTTGGTACCGGGAGTTGAACCAGCGATCTTCCAATCACAGACCCACCTTATCAGACCTCTGTGTCACCACTCCCTAGACAAAAATAAAATAACTTTTCATTTACAGAGAGATGTGGTGCTTTCTTTGAAATTTCCCTGAATCCTTGAAATTTTCCATGTTGTCGCATGACAGCCAAATGTGAAGTATTTTACTGGAATTTTATGTTATGAACCAACAAAAAGTAGCTCATAATAAGGAAATGGGCATAAAATTATACATGATTTCCTTTCTTTTTTTTTTTTTTGTTCACAAATAAAAATCTGAGAAGAGTGGTCCATGTTTGTACCCACCACCCCCTTTACTCTTAAAACCCTAAGTAAAACCTAGTTCATCCACTTGCCTTCAGAAGTCACATGTTTAGTAACTAGAGTCCACTTGTGTGAAATACAGTCTCAGAATAAATCCTTACGTTTTTTGAAGGCTTCAGATGTTTAAAAGTATCAGTAATCTAACAGTATCACAAAGATCATGGAACCTACAAGCTCTGCTCAATACATCATCTGAAAAGAGTCTGGCACAACTGTAATCTAGCATTTGGTTGTCCACCTAAAGTGACAGACCAGGAAAGTAGAGCATTAATCCAAGAAACAGCCCAGAGACCACCGTAACCCTGAAAGAGCTGTAAAAATCCACAGCTTGTGTGGGACAATTTGTCCACAGAAAAATTATTACTGTCCTCCACCAATCTGATCTTTGTGGAAGAGTGGAGTAAAACACCATAAGAAGTTTTGTTTGCAGTTTGTCATAAGCCATGTTGGAACACGGCAAACAACACTGCTCATCATCCTAAACACACCATTCCAAATGTGAAATGTGATGCAGCATCATGCTGTGGTGTGATTTTTCTTCTTGGTATTTGTCTCAGGAGCTTATTGCATTTGGAGTTAGCAATATGTTTGGAGCGAGCTTCAGGTCGTTTGCAGCCAGCACGGCACTCTCCAGGACTGCAGTGCAGGAGAGCTCGGGAGGCAAGACACAGGTCAGAAAAGAAATCTAACTATCTAAAGTGTGTCAAATTTTTAGACTATCTGTTCCATAATTCCATTTCTTCTTATTTACATACAGTTCTTCTTTAAATAAAACTTTACCTTGACTTTAAATACAGATTGCAGGGCTGATTTCAGCCATGATGGCGATGATCGTAACACTGGCTCTTGGTTTCCTGCTGGAGCCACTTCCCAGGGTAAGTTTCACTCTTTTATTTTAATTTTTTTAAAGCAGTTTTGTATAACACAGTACAGTAGAACTACAAACAATGAACATCCCTTAACCAAGGAGAAAAAAAGATCCATCCATCCATCCATTATCTTCCACTTGTTCAGAAGTTGGGTCAAGGGGGCAGCAGCTTGAGCAGGGAGACCCAGACATCTCTTTCCACAGCCACCTCTTCTAGTTCTTCTGGGAGCACTCCAAGGAGTTCCCAGGTCACCTAAGAGACACAGTCTCTCCAGTGTGTCCTGGGTCTTCCCCGGGGTCTCCTCTCAGTCAGACATGCCTGAAACACCTCCCTAAGGAAGCGTCCAGGGGGCACCTTTACCAGATGCCCGAACAACCTCAACTGGCTTCTCTCGATGTGGAGGAGCAGCAGTTCTACTCTGAGTCTCTCCTGGATAACTGAACTTTTCACCCCATTTCTAAGGGAGAGTCCAGCTACCCTGCGGAGGAAACTCATTTCAACCACCTGTATCCGAGATCTTGCTCTTTCAGTCACTACTCACGTACCCAGAGTAAATGGCCATAAGTGAGGGAAGGAACGTAGACTGACAAGTAAGCAGAGAGCTTCGCCTTACAGCTCAGCTCCCTCTTCACCACAATGGACTTGCACAGAGTCCACAATACTGCAGATGTTGCACCAATCCATCTGTCAGTCTCACGCTCCATTCTTTCCTTGCTCGTGAACAAAATCCAGAAATACTTGAACTCCTCCACTTGAGGCAAAACCTCACCCTTGACCTGAACAGAATAATCTCCCCTTTTCCAGCTGACCATGGCCTCCGATTTAGAGGTGCTGATTCTCATTCCAGCCACTTCACATGTGGCTGTGAACCACTCCAGTGAGAGCCAAAGATCCCTGCACGATGATGTCAGCAAGACCACATTATCTGCAAATAACAGTGTAGGGGAATACGTGTACAGGATATTGGACTTCTGGTCCGGTCAAACTCTTGCCCTTTAACTGGCATTTACTCTGGACCGGCCTCATCTCAAACATATATAAACCATGAGTTCTTGTAGCAAACTTAATTCCTGTCCCTCAAAAAAAACACAAAGAATCCGTAATTTAAATACAGTTCTGTAATGTTTATTTTCAGTTTGAATTATGACATGGAAATTATGGTAAATGTTGAATGTGAATATGAACCAATAATATTATTTTAGAAAGTAAATGGCATAAATCTGAGGACTTTGAAAAGGAAATTTGATTCAATTTAGACTAAAGTCTAGCTCTTAACATTAAAATTTAGATAAGTTTATCTCGGATTCATGAATTAAGTTATCTAAACAAACTTAGTTGGCACTGTTTCATGGTCCTCTCATCAGAAGGAAGATGTTCATCTCTCATTACCACAGCGGCTGCATGAAGGAAGCCGGTGTCCCGCTGTCCCAAGAAGGATGTCGTTTCTCAGGGCTGCGGTTTGTTCAGCTTGTACCTTTAGCTCCAGGGTGTTTGAGATTTTTCAGGATGTCCACCATTTCTCAGCTGGACACGTCTTCCATCATATGGCTGTTGTTTCTCAGAGAGTCTCATCAACTCTCCACAACCACTCATTCCATCTGCTCAGCTCAGCTGATGATCCAAAGCCAACTTTTCTCATTGGCTGCAGTCTTGCAACTCCCTTGGTGTTCAGTATACCTGGCATCAGGAAGACGGGCCCCTTAACTTTTAACCAATCAGAGGGCTTCTTACAGTAGGAGTATCCCACTGTATAATTAATGTAATTAAAATCTCCGTTCTCAAAGCTCTTCAGAGATGATAATGTTAAGGATGTGTGACACCATGCTGATACAAACGAAATGTGTTTCTTTGAATCGGAACTTCAGCTTGGGGGTTAACTTCCTTTACTGTCATGGCAACCAGTCTCTGTTGATAAGGCCAAGTGAAGCTCTTTGATCAAGACCCTTCTTCAGGAGTCTCAAAGTCTGGTGACTCAACATAGAAGGTGAATTACACGAAGGGGGTCTAGAATCATGTAACATGTCAGGGTGGTCCCAACTGTAGATTTTAACACACACACAGAAGGTTAACAAAGAAACTCCCTGTGTCAGAGCAGGATGCCAGTATCTGTCCCAGATTAGCAGAAAAGGAGGGGGTAGAGTAGACTTAGTGTCTCTGAGGACATTTATCTTAAGTTTCTTGGAAGGATGGATGCTACAACAGAGAAGGAATCCTAAGGCCACTGAATCAGACTCCCGCCGCCTCCTGGCTGTACCAAGAAATTCTGTCCATAAAAGTTATGAACAGAATTAGTGACAACAGGCAATCCTGGCGGAGCCAACTCCCACCCTGAAGGGGTCCGACTTACTACCGCCAATGCAAACCAAACTCGCACCGCTTGTATAGGGACCAAACAGCCAGTAGCAACGGGTCTCCAATCCCATACTCACAGAGCACCCCCTACAGTGTACCTTGCGAAACACAGTCAAAAGCCTTCCCCAAGTCCACAAAACTAGACTGGATGGGTAAACTCCCATGAACCCTTGAGGACCCTAGTGAGGGTAAAGAGCTGATCTAGTGTTCCATGGCCAGGACAGAGGAACAGCTTCTACCCTGAAGCAGTTAGACTCATGAATATCTAAGCCCCTGTATATTCCCACGTATGTCAGTCCTGCGTAGGTCTGCGCGTACTGGATTAGAGCCGAAGCGGACGCCCATAGGGCATGTCCGTGCAAAGCTCAATTTTTACGAACGCGTGCGCGTACTGACAGGACACGGGAGAATACTGGGGGCTTTAGAACGCTTGACAGAATCTGAGCTGCATTCACACACAGGCTTGTTAATTGTTGTTGCGCTCTAAAATAGTAATTTCAATTCAACCTTTATTTATACAGGTTGTTAGTCTCATTGAGCCTCGAGGACTCGTTTACATGAGAGAGCTGTTTTTAAAAAATTTAGTCAAATGTTTACAGATGCTTAACAACCAGTTAAAATACACAAAATGCAGAAAATGGCATCACTTTTGTTCCAAATTTTCTGGGGGAGGACCCGTGGAACCCCACCCCCCCACTCGCGCGTACCACATATGGAGTGTATGACAAATAAAGAACCTTGAATCCTTGAATCCTAAAACAATCCCTAATCATTTTGAAATCTTGGCAATAAACATTAACTTGCATGGAGACCAGACATTAAGGGGCCGTTTACACGGCGCGTGTTTTGAGTGCATCCGCAGCTTTCTCTCTGCGGTTCTGCTGTTCATTTACACGACACCAGTGGCCCCCCTCTTTGAATCTGGAGGTTTCTCAACCCACCTTCCAGAGTGGAGGTTTTTCTCTGACCATCCGCTGACAACATAAACATCTCCCGCTGAGGCTTTGTGTTAAACCACATGCGCACACGCACGCGCGGACAGACGACATATTTCTATCAACATGGACACGGTGCTTTCTGAACTACGACTGATGGAATATATATTTAATCTCATAGTTAATCCACGTCAGATTCCAGGTGCTGTGACCGACATCTGTGTTGGAAGAGACACAGTTGGATCCAGTTCTAATATTGTGTTTTTAGAACGAGGCACGCACACACGTCGCGCTGCACTGTAACGTACTACATGTGCTAAATAATAACAGTTTAATAATAATAAACAGTATTTATCTTAAGTTTGAGATATATAATGAAGCTATCTGGACATTATGTAATTCAAATTATGTGATTAAAATGATGCTAAACATATTGCGTGTTACTAAAGTTGAAAATGAAGATATCAGGTTTAATTTTCATCCATTATCTTTACCTGCTTATTCCATTTTGGGTCACGGGATTCGCCGGTGCCCATGTCCAGCAATCACAGTGCGAGGGGCGGGGTACACCCTGAACAGGTCTCCAGGCCATCACAGGGCCACATAGAGACACACGAGACAAACAACAATTCACTTTCTCACTCACACCTAGGGACAATTTAGAGTTACCAATCAGCCTAACATGCATGTTTTTGGTCTGTGGGAGGAAACCGGAGCACCCGGAGAAAACCCACGCATGCACGGAGAGAACATGCAAACTCCACCCAGAAAGGCCCCTGGACCGGGGTTTGAACCAAGGACCTGCTCGCTGAGAGGCAGCAGCTCTACCAGTTGCGCCACCATGCTGCAGGTTTAATTTTTACTTTTTTTATTTATTCAACACCACAAACTGTATGTCACACAAACACTGATAATTAAACTGAACACACTTGTAACTTCTCAATGACGACACGCGGGCACGGCTTCTTTATTTGAAACGGGCGCTTTAATGAATGCTGTGAAAACTACAGAAACAAGACAGAAAGTACAGAAGTAAAACAAAAGGCTTCAGGTACAGTACTGAGCGACGAGTAAAACATGCTTTAACAAAGAAATACCTCATGGCCGCTCGTCATTAAAGAAGTCCTAAGCGAATGTTTCTCATCTTGTGCATTCTAAATAAGCATATAAAACATCAGAACACCATAATTGACAGATGCACAATGTGTAGTGGTGTGACAAATTAAAACAAGTTCTTGTTGAACTCAGTGCATTTATTTAACGTAGCACATCAGACTCATCCTCACTCTTTCTACCCTTCTCATCTTCACTTCTTATCCTGCAGCTCCACCTAGTGGCATGAATGACAAAGCATTACACAACACAACATCTCCTCCCTTCTTAAGGTTTAAACTTCCTCCAAAGAATACTTGAACAGAATTTTTTAAAGAGGCTAAACCATTAGAAAATGCATTTGAAAATTATGTACATATTTCTAGCAACAGAATTGTAAACCAAAGGTACTAATAACGATTAAGTAAACCTGTAAATTTAACTAAACGTTCCTTGAAAATTATTCCTGTAATAAAACAAATTACCCATGTTAATACTTAAAGAAGACTTTAGCAAACCAGTAGCTGTAATAACCTTTTGTCAACCCTTCTATAACCTTAGGTAACAGTTACATTTCTGCATAACGTTTATGACATGACAAAGTCTCTGTGCCAACTGGGTTTATATTTTGCACGTGGAAGCTTCCTAATAGGAAGTGGATCAGGCTGGGCCTTTTCCAGTCCTCTAGCAGTAAAGTCCTGTCCAGCAACTGGAGCACAGCGTGCCAGGTGGGATGCATTCCAATTCCTTCCGTCACTCAGCATGAAGGTGTGTTTACCTTTAACCTTTTTGATAGTTGCAGGAGAGGTAAACCTAGGGTGACCTTTTGGAACATGTAAAGGATTCCGTATCCTCACCCTCTCTCCTAACCGGAATGAAGGCACCCTTGCACTGCGTTTGGCATCAGTGTAACGTTTCATTTTGTTTTGATTTTTCAGAACTTCACGTTGTGCCCTGTCATGCAGTGGAGATGTGACAAGAGGCAAAGGGAGTATGTTCAGTTTAGTGCGCATCTTCCTGCCAAAGAGAAGTTCATGCGGAGAGGTGGAGGTAGTTGCATGAGGCGTTGCACGGTATACTTGAAGCCATTCTGACACAGTGTCTTTCCATGGTGTAGACTGTTGGATTGCAGTTTGAATGCAGGTGTGGAGGGCACGATGAAACCTTTCAATGGCTCCGTTGGCAGCTGGATAGTAGACAGATGTTCTAGCGTGAGATATTCCTCTATTCTGGAGGAATGATGCGAAGGCTTCTGATGTAAACTGAGTGCCATTGTCTGTCAAAATGTTCTCAGGGTTACCATGACGACTGAAAACAGATGATAAAAATTTAATAACATTGTTCGTAGTGACAGTATGTGAGAAAGCAAGTTCAGGCCATTTAGAATAGTAATCAGTCAATGAAATGGTAAATCTGCAAGAAGGAATAGCTGTGTCAAATGGTCCTACAATATCAACTCCAAGCTTTTTCCATGGTCCATCGGGCAGCGGTACCGGCTGAAGTGGAGCAGGGCGTGTTTGGGCAGTTTTGTCATTGGACTGACACATGACACATGATGTTATGGCATCCTGAACTTGTGAGTCCATTTTTGGCCACCAGTAGAGGTCTCTCAAGCGCTGTTACGATTCCTTGATGGCTTTCATATGCTAGTGTAATCAGTGTATGTCTGACAGAAGGTGGTGCGATGAGTCTCGTACCTCTGAGAATGTAGTTACTGTAGGTGGAGAGTTCGTCTCTGATCTTGTAGTAAGGAGCAAGTGTATCACTGACTGATTTAATGGAAGCAGGCCATCCTTTTTCCATTTGTACATGCAGATCTGTTAGTTCAGGGCATGAGGAGCAAGCTGAATCAAAGTCAGAAACAGGAAGTGCAGACAGAGTAGCAGAAATCTGAGCCACCATTTCTGGATCCACATCTGGTACAGAATCTGAAGTCACAGGCAGAGGCAGACGTGAGAGGTAATCCGCTGTGTAGTTTTGAGAACCCGGTCGGTAGATGACATCATAATCAAAACACAGCAGGCGAGCTGACCATCGTGCAATGCGCACTCCAGCTCTATTCATTCCTTTTGTTCTCAGAAGTGTGGTCAGAGCTTGATGGTCCGTTCGGAGGATGAAGCGTCAACCCCATAATATGTTCTCCATTTCTCTGTAGCCCACACACATGCTAGCGTCTCCTTCTCGACGGTAGAATACTTTTGTTCGGTCACAGAAAGTGTGCGGGAAGCGAAGGCCACAGGCTTCTCTGTTCCATCAGACTGAACTTGGGCAAAGACAGCACCTAGTCCGTAATCACTGGCATCAGTGGATATCACAATGCGTAGGTTTGGATTAAACAGCGCAAGAGCAGGGCTGTTCACCAGAAGCTGCTTAATTTCTTCAAAGCTCGTCTGTGCTTCTGTAGTCCATGCACAGTTGCTTGTTGTACTTCCACAAGAACGCATTGGAGCCACTATAGTTGCAAAATTGGGCAAGAACTTGGAGTACCAAGACACCAACCCCAGAAAGGATCTCAATGCAGCAGCATCAGTAGGTGGAGGAGCATTCAAAACAGCATCGACATGCTCTTTGTCTGGGAGAATGCCATCTGCTGTTATGACATGACCCACAAAACGTAATGATGCCTTTCTGAAATGACATTTGTTTTCATTTAGCACAAGGCCAGCAGTTTTGAGCTTTTGGAGGACTGCTTTCAGGTTGCTGTCATGCTCAGCAGGAGTTTTACCATAGATGATGAGGTCATCCAGGTAATTCTGGACACCTGGAAGATCTTGGAGAATCTCAGCCATCATTTTTTGAAAAGCTGAGGGAGCGGAGGCGAGTCCATAAGGAACTCTGCAAAATCTGAAAAGACCTTCATGTGTAATGAATGCAGATAAATCTCTGCTATCTTCATGCAGAGGCAGCTGCATTGTATATGCATATGCACTGGCCAGGTCGATTGTAGAAAACACTGTGGCACCTTCTAAACTGACAAACAACTCATCCACATGTGGTAGAGGATAGCAGTCTGTGATAACAGCTTTGTTTGGTTCACAGAAGTCAGCACATAATCGTATTCCTCTTGTTTTACGTCCTGTTACTACGATAGGTGAAACCCATGGTGATGCATCGATTTGTTCAATGACTCCAGCTTTCAGGAGGCGTTTCAGTTCTGCTGAAACTGGAGCTCTCACTGCAAAGGGAAGGCGTCTAAGCTTCTGTCTTACAGGTTTGACTGTAGGATCTAGTTTTACTTTATGAACAAAGGATTTCACACAGCCTATATCAGGAGCAGCAGAGGTGAGCGATGCAGGTGATGTGTCTGTTGTCATCACAGGAGTAGCAGGGGCAGTACTTGGTGGAAGAACAGCATTTCCAGTGATGCAGATGTGCAGTGCTTCCATCAAGTCTCGGCCAAGAAGAGGAGTTCCCTGTTTTACAACAAAAAGGGTAGCTGGTGTGGTAATAGTTCCTCTACTTGCTTCAACTTGTAAACATCCTATTACAGGGATTGTTTTCTTTGTATAAGTAACTAGACGGAGGTCAGGAGGGCATAGTGGTGTTTCACTGAAGTGTTCTTTGTAGATTTGTTGAGGCAGGATGGAAACTGCAGAGCCTATATCGACAGTGAGTCGCAAAGTCTTGGTAGGTGAAGTAGGCGTGCTTAATTCAATATCACACTGTAGGGTTTTTGATGCATGCAAAGTGTCTCTCAAATATAACACAGTCAGATTTGGTAACTGAACTTCACGGACTTGTCTTGTTTTAGATGAGCAGCAGACACGAGCAAAGTGACCAACTTTTTGGCTGAGGTTACATGTAGCTTTAGCAGCTGGACACTGGTGAGAGTTAGCAAGGTGTTTGTTTGAACCACACCTAAAGCAGCTTTTAGTAGAGGTTGATGCAGCAGGAGGTGACTTGACAGGTCGAAGAACAGATTTACTATTCTTTGTAGCTGAGTATGAACGAGGCTGTATAACTTGGACATGTCTGTCGCTGTTAGCTGTTAGTGCTTTAGCTTGGTAAGCTGCTGATTCCATTTGTGCTGCAAGAGTAACAGCTTTATCTAATGTCAAATCAGGTTCAAGCAGGAGTCTCTCTCGTACTCTAGAGTTGAAGATGTGTTCGACTAGTTGATCACGGATCATTTCCTCTGTCTTATCATCAAAGTCACATTTTGAAGCCAGGTCACGTAAGGCAGTCACATACTGCTCAACTGTCTCATGTGGTGCTTGTGTTGGCTTTCTGAAAGCATGCCTTTCTACAACAATGTTGACTTTAGGCGAAAAGTGTTTTTCCAGAGCATCAATAGCAGAAGAAAACGTGTCACCTGTGTTTGTTAAAGAGTAGAAAGTTCGTTGTCCTTCGGCTCCCAAGCAGTGTAGTAATGTTGCTCTCTTTCGTGCATCAGGCCAAGCATTCCCTGTTGCATTAATCACCAGCAAATAATTGTTGAACATACGCATCCACATGTTGAATGGTAGAGTAGGTTCTCCTGGGCAAGGCAAAAACAAAGGCGGTGGATGGACGTTAGCAGCCAGGCTAATTCAGCAGGAAGAGAGAAAAAAAAACGTTTTCATCAGGCTTCTTCACCATTATCATCCTCCTCACTCTTTCTACCCTTCTCATCTTCACTTCTTATCCTGCAGCGCCACCTAGTGGCATGAATGACAAAGCATTACACAACACAATGTATCACAACAGTTATAAATACCTTTACAGTTAGCAAACTATCGAGGCTGCTGCACGCCTCTCGTGTCCTCAGGTAAGTGCATGTAGCTTCAGGTAAATGTGTGTGTCGAGCTCAAAAGATCTCGCCACTCTCTTCCATTCACACAAAGCTCGCGATAACAGTGCAACCAAAAAACAGTCCTTCATGACAGAATAAATGCATCTTATACAAAATAAAACATATTTCACAGCGTGAACTAAACAAACTAAAAACAAAAATATTCTAACTACTGAAAACAAATATGAACCCGTTTAAAACATAAATCAATCATTGTGGTGACACTTACAACACTATTAAAACAAGTTAACTGTAAACTGCATTAATGAACTGGACTCTGCTCTGTTTTCATCCTGGATAATACTGGTCCCACGTTGTTCATCTGGCTCGTTCAGGTTGTCACTCCTTTGATTAATGCAGCTTAAAACATTGAATGGATTGAATAAAAGAACTGAGGGGAATTTTAAATAAATAGTTCATCCAACATCTCTCTCTTTTCCACGTTCTCCTGCACTGCACCTGGGCCGAGCCTCGTTCAGAACCGGTCCGCCTGGTGGAAGGACAGCTTCTTCTTCTTTCAGGAAAAAATAAAAACTCAGTTGGTTGTTTTGTAACCGAAGTAAACACAAGCAAACATTATTTAGAACATTGATTTACCTGCTGTAAATCAGCTACTGATTATCACTGAGTAAAGTCCGACATCGTTGACTCGGTTCTGGTCCACTCAGCGACCGGTGTGGAGCTGTTAGATGAAGTAGTCCCACTTGGCGTCAAATCTGTCGACTCTTATCTAAAATCCAGCTTTAACTTGTTGTTAAGATGTTAGCTGAGCTTTTAGCCCAGAGGAAAAGAGCGGGCCGAGGCAGCACGCATGCGCATTAGGTGAAGGTACAAAATTCACAGCGCCATCTAATGACTCAGCATGGTAACTACAGCAGATTCAGTGGGGTGGGGTGGGGGGATTCCTCCGGATGCATGTAAACACAAAATCCGACCGTGTCAACGCAGATCTTTTCCTCTAATTAACATATGAAAAAACCTATGTTTCCCCCCACCGTGTCCGTGTAAATAGGGCCTTAACTGTTGTGGGCTGTTACCCCCCACCCCCCTCCCCAGCAACTTCTGAGGCTCTACTGTCTTTAACGGACTTCCTAACAAATTTACATTTCAATGAGATAGTCTTTGCTGTTGATTTTAATCTTGACTGGCTGTCTCCAGTGTCTGAGGATTTTTTTTTTTAAACAAAGTATTTTTTTTAACAGCAACAACACCAAAACAGAGAACAAAGAAAAAAAAACACCAACCCCCACCCATTGCCTTCCACATCGGATCAAACAGGCACTGAAAAGTTTTCGACATATAACATAAAAGGCTCTCACGTGTCCCAAAATTGTAAGGATGGCACCATCTGGTGGGCCTCCTTTATCTGTACTCCCTGGTGTGTCTCCTAATTAACCTGATCAGTTTCACCCTTGTCTCACGTTCAGCTATTTGTAATCATGCCCTGTCTTGTCTGTGTGTTTAAGTCTATCTGTGTGTCTTGTTCAGTGTCGGTTCGTTGTTGGGTATGGTCTTCTCGTGTCCTGATCCTGATCCAGAACCCAGCAGGTAGGTTCTCCTCAGCTTCGCTCACCTGTCTGTACCAGCCATATGGGGGAGTCCGTGATCCAGTGTGACGGGTTCTGGACAGAACCCGTCCAAACACAAGGACGCCACTGTCTGGTGGTCAAAGTCCTGCCTTCGCCTCTCCTGGTTCTGGAGGAGTAGAGTCAGAGAATCAGAGATTCTTTATTGTCGTTCACACCACATGTGGTACATGTGGTGGAACAAAACTATATACATGAGGTCCCAGTTACATCCAGCAATAAAGTGGAAAAGAAAAACAATAATAAGATAAGATATGAACTAAGAAAAACATCACCTAAACATACACTAAGCACTAATAGCATATCTAAAAAAGTTAAGTCTGGTCCTCTGGACATTCAAAACTTCAAAACCAGATTTAACTTTTTTTAGATTTTCTTCCTGGATTATTGAGCATGCATCAGGACACTAATAGCATAAAAACAATAAACACAATACGCCGAAAAGCAGCACGAAACTGTGTGAGCAGATGAGCACGAATGAACACAGCAACATGAAACAGATCGGTAGCAACAGGATGTGATTCTTCACACTGATTATCTTGGTTAGATATTCATGAGTCTAACAACCTCAGGGTAGAAGCTGTTCCTCAGAGTAGAAATGGTCTCAGCTCTGGGGGAAACACCAGGCATCCAAACCAAGCTTCTCCGCACCTCCTGGGCTGCTCGGCTATTCGGGATGGATGCTGGAGTATGAAGCTCTGTTTCATTCCTGCCCTCCTTTCCCACCGTCGCTGCTGGAGTGGCAGAAAACGAACCCAGAGATGGTCTACGGGAACTTCACCAACATCTCTGACACAAGCAACTGATCTGACTCGGCCTGGCAAGGCTGAATTTCCTGGACCCTGTTCTGTTGCTTCCATGAGGGCTGATCCAGACGCCTTGCCTTCCAGGACCCTGGTGAGGATGGAATCTGGCACCTCACTCCCGCACAGAGTTCCCAGAAAGATCAGTCCTGTCACCTCTCGGCTCCAGTCTCCATCCTGCTCTCCTCAGACTGAACCTGAAACTCCGGGGAAAGTTTTGCAGGGGGAGGGGCAGGGGGGGTCCAGGTGGGCTCCTCTATGCCACCTCCTGCTGTGGGGTCCATGCCGCATGCAGCTCCCAGGGTGGCTTCTATGTCAGCAGCTGCATCCCAGAGGGTTCCAGGGCAGCTGCATCCCCAGAGGATCTCATGGCAGCTGCATCCCTGAGGGTCCTGTGGCAGCTGAGGAGTGTTCTACATCCTCAAGGTCTCCACGCTGTTCGAGGTATCCATGCTGCTCGAAGTCTCCATGTCTCATCCAGGGTCTATATCTCATCCAGGGTTTATGTCTTGTCCAAAGGGTCCACGTTTTGTCCAGAGGGTCCCACAGCAGCATCATCTCACCTTAGTCCATCATTCCACCTTGGTTTGTCACCTCGTCCAAGTGCATTGCCTTGGTCCTTCTCATCGCCTCAGGTCCATGCCTCGTCTGGGCTCCATGTCTCGTCCAGGCTCTAGCCGCGCCAGCATTTTGGATGGCCTCCCAGCCGCCCACCTGAACTATAACCTTTCTTGGAATGGTTTCCTAACTGTCCAGACATTTTTTGTGTTCCCTGATTGTTTAGTTTGGTTCCCAGGTTTTGGTCATGCTGATATTTTTTTTCCCTAGTGTTTTCTTTGGGCCCTCTGTCCTTGCAGTTCCTCCCTCCTCCCACCCAAGTCTTTCAGGGTAGGCTTTTTTGGAGATGCCAGGGGGCGACCTTGAAAGTACTATAAGGATGGCGCCATCTGGTAGGCCTCCTTTATCTGTACTCCCTGGTGTGTCTCCTAATTTACCCTTTAGTATCACCCTTGCCTCATGTCCAGCTGTTTGTAATCATGCCCTGTCTCTCTGTGTGTTTAAGTCTATCTGTGAGTCTTGTTCAGTGTCGGTTTGTCATTGGGTATGGTCTTATTTTGTTCTGATCCTGTCTTAGTTCTGTCCTGTTTACACCATACTGTAAGTTTATGCTGCCGTGTCAGCTCTTTGATTCATTGTGATTAAAAGTATTTATTTTTACCTGCTGAGTCTCTGAGTCCCTGCCTGCACCATTGGGTCAAATCTGCTCCTGCAAGTCCTGACAAAAATCTCTTAACAGAACTCTTTAGGGTCTCTTGGATGAGGGGCGAAACGTTTCTTTTTAACAAAAAAAACGAAGTCCAGATGACATGATTCAACCTTTTTTGTTGTTATATACCTGGATGACTGAGAAAACAAACTTTGTGTTTTTGAAACCATTAGTGAAAAGGCCAGACTTCAGGGGTATCTGAGGCAGGCTTGAAACACAAGAGTCAGGGTGGCTTCTGGGTAATACCAGATGGCTAGGCCTCAGACTGACGAAGCCTCTTGGATGAGGGGCGAAACGTTTCTTTTTAACAAAAAAAACAAAGTCCAGATGACATGATTCAACCTTTTTTGTTGTCTTTAGGGTATATCTTTTTTTTTCCAGATGAATGTGATATATCACCTCTCTTATCTAATGTATATATGCTGGGGGGTGTGGGTCCTTCCAATTGCACAAAACAAGACTCCTGACCAAAAGAGAGCCAAAAGAAATCACATCCTTCTTGTACCTACTGAAGAACATATCCACAGGGACCACCCCAAACAGGGAGATGAGTGGTGATGGGTGTAAAGTTTTTCCACATATCCCAGAGAAGGTGTCAAAAACAGTCCGGGGGCCTTCCTGGGTGGAGTTTGCATGTTCTCTCAGTGCATGCATGGGTTTTCTCCGGTACTTCGGTTTCCTCCCACAGACCAAAAACATGTATGTTAGGCTGATTGGTAACTCTAAATTGTCCTAGGTGTGAGTGAGAGAGTGAATGGTTGTTTGTCTCGTTTGTCTCTATGTGTTCCTGTGATGGACTTGCGACCTGTCCAGAGTGTACCCTGCCCCTCGCACAGTGATTGCTGGACATGGGTACCGGCGACCCCCGTGACCCAAAATGGAAGAAGCGAGTAAAAAGAAAATGGATGGATGGATGGATGAATGGATGTATGGATGGTAACTCTAAATTGTCCCTAGGTGTGAGTGAGAGAGTGGTTTTGTTGGTCTCCATGTGTCCCTGTGATGGACTGGAGACCTGTCCAGGGTGTCCCCCGCCTCTCGCACAGTGATAGCTGGATCTGGACACCAGTGACCCCCGCGACCCAATAAGGAAGAAGCGGGGAAAAGATAATGGATGGATGGATGGATGGATGGGTTTTATTGAACTCTAATGCACAAGATAAAGTATTAAAGAATGAATGTTTTCTTTGTGCTTGCTCAGGATGGGAGAGTGCGACGAAATGACAATTCACCTCAATCTGCTGCTTCCTTAGATAACTTTTACTAATTGGATTTTTTTATGTATGTGAATGTTTTTGTACAGCGACCTGAGACGACTTCTGTTGTGACTTGGTGCTATAGAAATAAACTGAATTGAATTGAATTAATAAAATGTATGTCTTGAGACTTTTACTTTTGCATTGATGTCGCTTAATATATCTGGTGTTTTTTTTTTTTTCTTTCGGCTGCTCCCTGCATTAGGGGTCACCACAGCGAACTAAGTTGCACAATATATATATAATATAATATATCTGGTGTAATAAGTTAATTTTTTTTGTTAAATGATCTCAATGTAGGGCAGCACGGTGGCGCAACTGGTAGAGATGCTGCCTCTCAGCGAGCAAGTCCTTGGTTCAAACCCCGGTCCAGGGGCCTTTCTGGGTGGAGTTTG
>NC_056519.1:25765840-25793188 GCF_014905685.2 Nematolebias whitei
CATGCATGTTAGGCTGATTGGTAACTCTAAATTGTCCCTAGGTGTGAGAGAGAGAGTGTGAATGGTTGTTTGTCTCGTTTGTCTCTGTGTGGCCATGTGATGGACTTGCGACCCGTCCAGGGTGTACCCTGCCCCTCGCACAGTGATTGCTGGACATGGGCACCGGCGACCCCCCGTGACCCAAAAATGGAATAAACGGGTAAAGATAATGGATGGATGGATGGATCTCAATGTAGGAATTGTAATTAAGATGTTTTAATGACACTAAGATAATATTTGACTTGTCTGCAGTCTGTTCTGGGGGCCTTGGTGATTGTCAACCTGAAGGGGATGCTGATGCAGTTCAGAGAAATACTGTACCTCTGGAGGAGAGACAAGCCAGAGTGTGTAGGTGTTCAGGAACCATTTCATGAGCAACAACATTTGAACCCGTCACTTTGTGATGTGTTTCGTGATGTCTCATTCTTACTGTTTGACTGGATGTTTGCAGGTGGTGTGGGTGGGAACGTGCCTGGGTGCCACTTTGTTGGGACTGGATCTTGGTCTGGCCTTGGGATTGGGCGTAGAGCTGCTCAGTGTCATCTTCAGGGTTCAATTGTAATGTAAAATTCATGACATTTACTGTAAAAAAAAGGCTAAATTAAAAATAAAGCTAATTTGTGGCTATATATATAAAAATACAGGACAACAATAAAACAGTCGCATCATTCTACACAGAAGACGGTTTGAGCATACAAAAATGCTCATAAAATTTTTGTAGTTCACGCTAACAACATTTTGAAAGTCTAATGAAAATATCAGGAATGTTTAAGATGTTTAATTTTATTCAGAGGCACTCTTGATATACCGTACATATTTCAGAAACTTGATCCATCCATGCACCATCATTAGCTAGACCTAAGGAGGTCTTCAGGACATAAGTCGTGACAGACATGTCAAGGGGGCATTCTCACCAGATGAACAAACTACCTCAATCAGCTCCTTTCGATGTGGAGGAGCAGAGACTACACTGAGTCTCACCCAGATAACTGAACTTCTTACACTATCTCTAAAGGAAAGCCCAGTTACCCTACAAGGAAAACTCATTTCAATCACCTGTATCTGCAATCTCCTTCTTTCGGTCTTTACCCAGTTTTTGACCATAGCTGAGGATAGGAACGTAAACCAGCCGGTAGAGAACTTTGTCTTGCAGCTCAGTTCCCTTTTTACCACAACAGACCAATAAAGAGTACGCAATATTTAAGAAGCTACAATGATCAGTCTGTTGATCCCATGGCCCAATCTTCTGTCACAAGTGAACAAATCCTCAAAACGTAAACTCCTCCACTTGAAGCAGCGCCTCATTCTTAACCCAGAGAGGGCGGTCCACAGAAACTTGATAGTTGTCATAATTTCTTGGAGGACAAAGTTATCAGGTGAATACTTTCTTGAGTCTATAAATTTAAAATCAAGTCAGCCCTGTGACAGCTTTTGTACACCACTCTACAGTTAATAGAAGGCATGCTATATTCAGTCTTCAAAACTCTGCTAATTATCACCCACTGCCAAAAGGCAAAGGCAGACAAGAATGTTTTTGCCTGCATACTATTACCCCTTTTCCATTAGTGACGGTACAGCACGGCTCTACTCGACTCAGCACGGTTCCGAGGCTTTTCCATGTGTGTAAAAAAAAAACTGTCTGTCTGTTAGCAAAATATCTCATACACTATAATGATTATTTTAATTACTTATGCAGAATGTAATCACTGGGTGTACATTTAACAATGATCACCTTCTGGACGAATTCAATTGAAGATGGTTGCCACAGCATATCAGTTTTATTCTAACAAAATCAAAATTAGCTCTAACTCAATAAATTTTATAGACTGAAATAAATTAAGCCCTGTGATGGACTGGAGACACCAGAGACCCCACAACCCAAAAAGGAAGAAGCGGGTAAAGATGATGGATGGATGGATGGATGAAATAAATGAATGTGATAGTAGCTGAGAGACATTTACAACACATTCTCTGAGCTTGAAATTGCACACAATATTTTTAAAGGTTTGATCAAAATGTTGACATTTTGAATATTTGTTGGGGATGACTCTCAATGAGAAATTTGATCTGCAATTTACAAGTGCCGAGTTCAAACACATACTTACACAACTTTTTGTCAAAGTCCATGTCAAAGAGTGAGCTAGCTCAACTCTTTCATTACCCCCTTACCTCACAAAATAGAAATGAAACATCATTCCCCCCCCCCCCCACACACACACACACACCTTGAAAAGTAAGAGTAGGACTACGACCTTTAGGGGGAGTACATCATTGTGACATGGTTACAAAACTAGGAATTGATCGGCACCCCCAACAGACCTTTAAGATGCTGTTGTCTATCCCGTTAATAGTATTTTGTGAAAATGAGTGCTGAACTTAAAATGAATGAGGTCACAAATTTCATTGTTTGCCATCATTATCTGTACTTTTCCTGAAGGTTAAGCTTTTATTTGTTCACACTTCCTGTCTCTCTTTAGCCCCCACTGTTCCATCTTAGCTAACATCCCTGGGACTGACTTCTACAGAAATCGCAAAGATTACCTGCACGTAAGTATGTTAAATGAAACTAAACATTTGATTACAATAAAAGCTGAATGGTTTCACGCCACCATGCATTCCTTCTCAGATGTTTGAACCAAAAGGGATAAAAATCTTCCGGGTACCTTCACCTATCTTCTTTGCCAATGTTGATTTCTTCAGGAAGAAGATGATAGAAGCTGTATGTATGACACTCCATATACATGCATATACAGTGGCAGTTTTATTTGTCTTGAAATAAATCAATGATGATGCTAAAACTGTGTTCCAGGTTGGGTTTAACCCCCTGAGGGTTTTGCAGAAGAGGAACAAGGCCATCAAAAAAATCAAAAAAATGTTGCAGGAAAAAGATCAGGATATTAAAGAGGTGGGACTTTTACAAAAACTATAGCGTCAAGCAAATGTAAAATACTAGACTAGTTGCCTTTTTGTCTGTCCGTCCTTATATAGATTACTTTAAATTTTTGTTCTTCTAAACATCTTGAGCACTTTCATTATAAAGTTATTATTTCAAACACTGTTTCATGAAACTCTTTCTCCTAATCTTCATTACATTTGCCAAACAGAAAGGAATAAGGGATTTGTTCTGCCAAACAACCGATAACTCTAAAGTGAACCTGGACGAGGTGGATCTGCCAACAGATCTCAAGGACCTTCCATTCCACATAAATTGGAATGCTGACCTTCCTTCTGAGATCAATGTTCCCAAAGTGGATCTCCACAGTATGATCCTGGATTTCTCTGCTGTCTCCTTCCTGGACATTTCCGGCATGAAGGGACTCAAAATGGTAAAAACAATCTTCAATATTTGTCATGCAGGATAGTGTTTAAAAATCTTTCAAAATAGGACCCCTTCAAAAAGTCAAATGCCATAAATTCACTAAAAGGAACCGCAACACAACAAACTGTTTTCTAGGTAGCAACACGTAATACAGCCCAGCACAGGTGTAGTACATAAGCTCTATCTATCTGTACTGTGGTCTTGTAACCCTGAGGCTGTGAGTTGGAGCCCAGGTTGTGCCAGGAATGGCATCCAGTGTAAAATAATTGCCATATATTTCATGCTTGCTGTGGCAACCCCTGTAGAAAGGAGCAGCTGAAAAAAAAGAACAACATGCGTAGTACATACCTGATACTTAGCGTAATGTTTAGCTCTATACCCAGATAGTGACCATAAACTGCAACTCCAAGACCAGAGGAAGTTTAACTGTTTATTTACAATAAGTGAATTAATAAACAGTATGATGTCAATCATCAGGGAGGGACTGGAACCCTGGAGACAAGGAACAAAGTTAGTAGGAGGCTTTAGATCCTTGGGGATAATTTGATGTCCAGTTAGTGTCTTACTGTTGGAGTCCAAGGTTATCACAGAGACAAAGGTCCAAATGTTTCCAGTAGCAAGGAACAAGGAAGTCCCAGAGAGGTTCATACATATGTGGGCAAGTAGTGGAAGCAAGGGATGGCTGTAGCGATCACGAGGAGGCTTAGAAGAAACCATTGAGGTCCAAGGCACAGGAGCCACACAGGAATCAGTGCTTTAACATGCAGGAGATAGAGGTTAGTTTTCCCATATCACAAGGACATATATAAGGCCAGGAACACAAGCTACCAGTAGGTAGATAATGCACCAGCGTCGGATAGATGTCATCTACTGCCATTTACACTTCTGAAGCTCATTATTGGAATGGTCCACAGGTGTGTGCTTGTTGATGTCATCTGGTGTAGAAAAGCTGCAGGAGAAAAACTGGAAATCCTACATTTAGTGGGTATATACCTGATATATATGTGATAAGTACCTAGTACATACGTGGTATCTGTATATGAATGTTTTGTTGCCCTGTACTTACGATACGTACCTAGTCCATGACAGGTTTGTACTTCCTGGTATGTACCCTGTAAACACGTTGTACGTATCTGGTAAGTACCAGACTGTTTAATATATCCACCGTTCTTCCTCTGCTTTGTTTACATCCGGGGACGGCATTACTGACTCAATATTCATTCAATGCCAAGACTGTCTGAAGTATACTTGTCATTGTTCAAATATAAACAATGACTCGTAATGGTTGGTACCGTAACATGACTGCTGATTTCATTCATTTATTTCAAATTATGCAGCAGACTTCTAATGCATATTTAGTAAGTTTTATTGTAGGTAATACGCATATACCAAAAATTTTAATCAAAAAACATTAAAAAATATTGCATATTTCAACAGCTAATACAACTTTTGGGGAAAAAATGCAAAAGTGTGAATATATCTAAAAGTTGTGCCTCATCTGGGTAGTCTCAAAAATTACTAGAACGAAGAGTCTGGGTGTGGGTTCCATCTCAGAAGAAAAACCCCAGCCAATTTACTGATCCAGAATGCAGCAGCCCGATTTTTAACCAGTACAGGCAAAAGAGAGCACATTACACCAGTTTTGGCCTCCCTGCACTGGTTACCGGTTCACTTTCGAATCCAGTTCAAAATACTCATGTATGTCTACAAATCACTGAAAAGTTTCGCCCCCCCTTATCTCTCTGATCTGCTACAACCGTATGTCCCACCATGTTCCCTGAGGTCAGCGGACCAGTTGCTCCTCACAGTTCCAGGATCTCGTCTTAAGCGCAGAGGTGACAGGGCCTTCTCTGTAGCAGGACCAAGACTCTGGAACGAGTTACCTCTGCTTGTCAGACTGGCCCCTCCCTCTCGGTTTTCAAGTCCCGTTTAAAAACTCACTACTATTCAGTAGCTTTCAACACAAGATGATCTGTGTTTTGAACCTGTATGCTCCACACTGGTTTGTCGTCATTATCTGCATCGTTTTTATGTCTATATTTCTGATTTACTTAATTTTGTATTTTGCTTTGTGTGTTACCTGTTGTTCTGTCTGTACAGCACTTTGGTTGGCCTTGTCGCTGTTTTAAGTGCTCTATAAATAAAATGGTATGGTATGGTTTAGGACCTTCTCAGATGGTGCCTAGATTGGACCGTTTTGAGATCAATTTAACCAAAACTTACATTGTACAACTGGATTACTGCATGCCACTTTAGGTGTAAAAGACAATAACCTTCTTGTATATGTCTCTCTGTGTGTGTTACCACTACTATGTTTCCATCTACCATAGTCAACAAAGAAATGTCAACAAGTAAGTAAGGACAGGTGCTATGTGTTGTCATCATTGTATGTTCCCTTACAAAGACGAAACTGGCTCTCTGCATTTAACCCATCACACATGAGATACACCCAAGTGGAGCAGTGGGCAACTATGTAAGCGCCCAAGGAGCAATTAGGGATTAGGTTTCTTGCTCAGGGACACCATGATGTGGGCATAGCAGGGAGTCAAACTGCAACTTTCTGGTCCCAGGTCAGCTGCCTCTACCTTTGAGCCAAGAAGGGGTGCTGGGTAGAGCAGCTGATTGGGGACCAGAAAGTCTCAGTTCAACTCCCAGCCATTCCCACATGTCGTTGTGTCTCTCAGCAAGAGACCTAATCCCCAGTTGCTACCCGGGCGCTTACATAGCTACCCACTGTTCCACTTTAGTGTATCTCAGGTGTGATGGGTTAAATGCAGAGAACTAATTTTGCCATTGTATGGGAACATACAATGATGACAATCTCAGACTTCCCTTCCCCCCTTCCCCTACACCATCTTGGCCCCAATAACAACAATAATATTTGTAGATTCTGTGCTAGTTTGATGCCGGAATAGCTGAGAGTGTTCCTGAACATATACCGGTACTTCAAGCGCTAACTCGTCTCTCAGGATTGCACAAAATCACACATAATGTTATTTAAAGGTCTGAAAAAAACTTTCCCTTCTCATAAAAAGATCTTGGTTTAAAAGTCTGACATGCGCAGTAGCGGGCTACAACAAATCCATTTCTAATGCTAGGATTTTAATTCTGATTATGACTGGACATGTTTAGCGGGCACCCATTAAGGCTTGTGGTTGGAAGATACTAAACCAGACCAGACGAGATGGGAGAAGAGATCAGATGTATAGAAATATTTTTAGGAATCTCTTCTTAGTCTTCAAAAGCTCTCCACGACAATTTATTTAAGACATTAAAGCATGCAAGCTCTGCTGATTTAAATTTACCACATTTTTAGACATTATCAATAAAGCAAATGTTGAGCTAACATTCTATTCTCCACAGGCACTCAAAGAGTTCATCCAAATTGAAGTGGATGTTTACATCGTTTCATGTGATGGTAAGTTAACCTTTTTTTATATGAACACTGTTTTTCTCTGTAGAAAGCACAACCCCAGTAAATGTGAGTGTTGCTGAAATATGGATGTAAACCATAGAGTTGTTGTTCCAGCCTTAATACTGGAGAAACTGCACGATTGTATGTTCTTCGATGATCAGATCGTGACCTCCATGTTCTTCCCAACCCTACATGATGCCATGCTGCAAGCACTTGAGAAAGACAAAGACGGAGGCAGAAGCTGGGAGGTAAAGAACTTGCTGGCTATATATAATAGAGTTTTTCACAGCAGCCATTGTGACGTGAAAAAAAGCAAGGCAGTTGTTTAAAATGGCTGCCGGTCCTTGGGAAGGTCTGTTTGTTAAACATGTTGGTGAACATAGAAAAATCTAGCAAAGTTTCAGTTGCACTATGGTTTCTAGATAAATATAAATGGTAAATGGACTGTACTAATATCTAATCAAGATACTCAAAGCTCTTTACAACACAATCTGTGCCTCATTTACCTCCAACACACTCATTCATACAGCACTCTACTAGACACAAAGGTCATCTGAATCTGCAGAAACTAATCAGAGCTTTAGATCACATGCAGATGAGGGTTCTCCAGGACCCTGTCGCTTTGTTGAAAAGATTTAGTCATTTACGTTGAAAGTCCAGTTGGTCAGATCCAAAACAGTAGTTTTCATTTTGGAAGATGCGTAAAAAAAGAAGCTGCTCCGATACACAGACTGAGAGCAAAAGAAGCAGGAGGAGAACAGGGAGCGGGGAGAAATGCATGCGCCTCATTAGAGAGCCAGTGATAAAAAAAGTACCTGTGACATATCCTACAATTACAAAAAGTTCAACAACACAATATTTAAGAAATCTGACATATGATTTTACCCCGTTCAAGGTTCTTTATTGTCATTCGCATCACATGTGGTACATGAGGTGCAATGAAATTGTGTACTCGAGGTCCCAGTTACATCCAAAAATAGCAAAAATATAAAGCATAAAAAAGAAACGGTATACAAGGATCTAAGATATACGCTAAACACTAATAATGTAAAATAATATGGTATATTAAACAGCAGCCCGAACATGAGTCTGTAGTGAGCAGATGGGTGTCGTCACATTAGCTTGTCGTTTTTATTTAGCTCAGCCAAAGTAAAGCAGGAAGTGACATCAAAGGGGAGCCCTTTGAAAATACAACTCCCTGGTTGTCCTTCGTTTATTGAACCAACTGAAATCTGACTTTTTTTTAACTCTGTAATATGATATCTTTCCAATAAGACGTTATTTATTATGAAAATTTGATGACACAGGCACTTTATTTTCATTATAATCTGTCAGGTGGTTCATGAGATACTTTGCTAACAGAGCTGACCATGTTGGAGAAATTTTCACTCACGACTGTTCACTGAAAAGAACCACGGACACACACGGCAGGTGAAGATAGATTTACATCCAACCTTTTTACTTCCGGACAAGAATGAAGTTCCTCGAACTTCCTTTTATTTTGATAGTCCCCGACTATCTACTGAAAGTCCCTTTGTGACTTCAGAACATGTTGAATAAGTTCAGCTCCTTACCCTCAGTGCATGTGGCTTGTTTCTGGACGTCCATCACCTCCCTCGACCCACCAGCAGACCTGGTCTCTTTAAATTCGGCAATTCAGCCAGAGGACATTAATTCTTCTCCGTGCACGGTTTCAGATCCAAGCCTGGCGGTTTGAGGTTACGTGTTGGGGCCGGCACTCGAAGGACCAAAATGTTGGAGAAATTTTCTCTTATACTGTTCACTCAAAAGAAGCGCACACACACACGGCAGGTGACTATTTACTGTACAGGTCCTTCTAAAAAAAATAGCATATTGTGATAAAGGTCATTATTTTCCATAATGTAATGATAAAAATGAAACTTTCATATATTTCAGATTCATTGCACACCAACTGAAATATTTCAGGTCTTTAATTGTTTTAATACTGATGATTATGGCATACAGCTCATGAAAACCCAAAATGCCTGTCCCAAAAAATTAGCATATTTCATCCCACCAATGAAAGACAAGTGTTTTTAATACAAAAAACGCCAACCTTCAAATATTCATGTTCAGTTATGCACTCAATACTTGGTCGGGAATCCTTTTGCATGAATGACTGCTTCAATGCAGCGTGGCATGGAGGCAATCAGCCTGTGGCACTGCTGAGGTGTTATGGATGCCCAGGATGCTTCGATAGCAGCCTTAAGCTCATCCAGAGTGTTGGGTCTTGCGTCTCTCAACTTTCTCTTCACAATATCCCACAGGTTCTCTATGGGGTTCAGGTCAGGAGAGTTGGCAGGCCAATTGAGCACAGTAATACCATGGTCAGTAAACCATTTACCAGTGGTTTTGGCACTGTGAGCAGGTGCCAGGTCGTGCTGAAAAATGAAATCTTCATCTCCATAAAGCTTTTCAGCAGATGGAAGCATGAAGTGCTCCAAAATCTCCTGATAGCTAGCTGCATTGACCCTGCCCTTGATAAAACACAGTGGACCAACACCAGCAGCTGACATGGCACCCCAGACCATCACTGACTGTGGGTGCTTCACACTGGACTTCTGGCATTTTGGCATTTCCTTCTCCCCAGTCTTCCTCCAGACTCTGGCACCTTGATTTCCGAATGACATGCAAAATTTGCTTTCATCCGAAAAAAGTACTTTGGACCACTGAGCAACAGTCCAGTGCTGCTTCTCTGTAGCCCAGGTCAGGCGCTTCTGCCGCTGTTTCTGGTTCAAAAGTGACTTGACCTGGGGAATGTGGCACCTGTAGCCCATTTCCTGCACACGCCTGTGCACGGTGGCTCTGGATGTTTCTACTCCAGACTCAGTCCACTGCTTCCGCAGGTCCCCCAAGGTCTGGAATCGGCCCTTCTCCACAATCCTCCTCAGGGTCCGGTCACCTCTTCTCGTTGTGCAGCGTTTTCTGCCACACTTTTCCCTTCCCACAGACTTCCCACTGAGGTGCCTTGATACAGCACTCTGGGAACAGCCTATTCGTTCAGCAATTTCTTTCTGTGTCTTACCCTCTTGCTTGAGGGTGTCAATGATGGCCTTCTGGACAGCAGTCAGGTCGGCAGTCTTACCCATGATTGCGGTTTTGAGTAATGAACAAGGCTGGGAGTTTTTAAAAGCCTCAGGAATCTTTTGCAGGTGTTTAGAGTTACGTCGTTGATTCAGATGGTTAGGTTAATAGATTGTTTAGAGAAACTTTTCATGATATGCTAATTTTTTGGGACAGGCATTTTGGGTTTTCATGAGCTGTATGCCATAATCATCAGTATTAAAACAATTAAAGACCTGAAATATTTCAGTTGGTGTGCAATGAATCTGAAATATATGAAAGTTTCATTTTTATCATTACATTATGGAAAATAATGACCTTTATCACAATATGCTAATTGTTTTGAGAAGGACCTGTATATCCAACCCTTTTACTTGCAAGGCCTCATTCAAGACAGATTACATAAATACATATGCATGGGACATGTCACAGAATGAGTGTAGAATAGTTTGCTGCAGACTTTTATACAGCCGCAGAGTCCAGCACGTGTTCCCTCATAAGACGCACAGACCTGATCCATGGCTGTCTGCAAGTCGGCCTCCAGGTGGAGAAAAGAAAATGTTTTGGGCATGTTCTCATGGCGTCAACACCAGTGAGGCACCGAGTCAGTGAGCTGGCCTTCAGGCCGAGACGAAATGTTTTGTGCACGTCTTACAGAAACATGTTCTCAGCCATGATATAATAAAAGTATTCACACCAAAATTCTCCAACAAAGTTGGCATAAAGTACGCTGGGGGAAATTTCAGCTACTAATTCACTAAACTGTCGCAGCGTTCTCTATTCAGCATCTGTAAAATTGACTGTTTTCGCCATTTGCATTTGCTAAAGCTGATTTTCTGTGGTAGCCGTCTTGAATGGGTTGACTAACGGTTTATCAGTTGTAGATGCACATCCTGTAATTACTTTAAGCAAGTTTCATCTGTTCAGCGATTCATGAGATATTTTGATTAATGACATGCGCTATGTCACATTTTGGCGGTGGGCAATATTGAAAGTATTACAAGTTCCACAGATATTAATTACAAGTAAAACGTCATGTGACTTATCATAAATTTAACACAATCCTCGTGCAACACATTTTTTGAATACTGTAAATTAACATTGATGTTTTACAATATTTTTGTTTCTTTTTACAGTTAAAATACACCAAACTGTAGAACGACTGCCTCTGGGAGGATCAGTTCACCAACAACTTTTCTGGAATAACAGCAAAGTGTCCAGTTTTAATCTTCTGTTCAAACTGCTTACTGTGTAATATTCTGCCTGTTTGTTGAAACTTTCAGGGTTTTTATTAAAGTGTCGTTACAGACCGTTCCACCTTGCAGTAGTTTTGATTTCTCTTAACATTTACGGGGGGAAAAATCAAGTTTCACAAAGTAACAAAATGTCTATTAGATTAAACCGTTTGATTGTGTTGCCTAAACGAGACGGTCAGTTTTCACGTTTACAGCGTCTGTAAAACTGAAAAAGCTGCATGCATCACTTTTCTTCCACATTACCATCTATCCCACAAAATGAAAATAAAATCAGTGGAAAAGCTCAACAGGCATCAATACTTTCAATACAACAAAACCCTTTTTTCATATACTTTACGTATTACAAACTAATTGAGTCCCTAAAAAAGTGAAGTCATAAATAAACACAAAACCCATTAAGTGTTTATTAGCTGGTATGATCTTGAATCGACAACCATATCATGAAAAACAAGAGAAATATGGCAATAAAAACCATAAAGAACTGGTAACATCATTTAATGGCGTGTGTGTGTGAAACATCAGCATCATCAACATACACACACACTCATCAAATGCTCATCAGACTCAGTAACATGTTCAGAGTCACTGAGGACAGCTAACTAAAATGTGCACCACATACAATTTATTCAGGGCCGTTTTATTATAAAAATCAAAGTCCTACATCCTGAAACCCTGAGGCTCTATCACATTATTCAATAAGTTTGATGAAAATGAAATGACACTTAATGTTTATCGAGTTAGCAGTTTACTGATAGTAAGGTCGATAATGACCCTGATCTGGATGATGTGGACCAGGCATCTGGCCCTGAGGAGGGGGACCCTGCATCCGTGGAGGTGGTGGCCCTCTTGGAGCAGGCCACATACCGGGACTAAGCCCTCCTGGTTGGCTAAATGGGGGGCTAAGAGTGCCCTGGTCCTCGGGGAACTGCTGCATGGAGGCGGGGTTATAGTGATGTGGTGGCGGGGCGTTAACAGGGGGTCCACTATGCTGTGGTGGAGGTCCTGGGGGTGGGTGGTTAATATAAGGGGGCATCTGACCTATGATGTGCCCTGGTGGGGGAGTGATAGGTGGGGGAGCTGTGGACATCGGGGGTGGAGGGGCCTGGTTGTACACCAAGTGTGGCGTCCTGGAGGCCTGAGCAAGATGCTGCATTGGGTGACTGATAGGAGGGGGAGGGGGAGGAGGGGGCCCAAAGTTATGCTGCGGTGGCCCCATCATGTGGTGAGAATGTGACACTACAGGAGGCTGGCCAGGATAGTCTCCAGGGTGGTGGTGGGGGGGCTGACTGGGACCCCCAGAGAGGGGGTCCCGTGTGGAGGAGTCATCCTGGATGGGTACGGTGATGAGATTGCTGTGTTTGCGAGTCGTTACCGTGGAGATACGGAAAGTCTCGGGCCCTAGAGCAGAAGGCGGTGGTGGGCCTTCGTGAGGGCTTGGCGGGGGCGGCTGACCGTATGGGTCGTGACTGCCGTGCTGGAGCGGGTTGGGGAGGTGGACATGATTTTTGGGTATGTGAGGCGGAGGCACGCGGAACCGCTCCGAGACTTCGGGCACGGGCGGCATGTGCACAGGATCCTGGCGGCCCATTGAGGACTTGGACGCCCTCATGTGGCGGTGGTTCACGTGGGCCTGGAGGTCCCGCTGGGACAGGTAGGTGCGCTTGCATCCCGACACGACGCTGCACATGTAGAGGGAACCTCGCTGGCACTGCTCAATGCGCTGAACGGGGTCTGTGCAGCTGTACAGAGAGAGACTGAACACGGACACAGAAGCTCAGTGACCAACAACTTCCTCCCAAAACACAAAACTACCGCAGTCATGTAGCAAATGTTGCCAGATCATTTAAGCTTTAAAACATTCTTTCCTTTAATAAAGCTTGATTGACTGTTTTAAAAACTTTGGATAATATGACATGAATTACACACAAAATAACACTCATTCTTGAACCTTCACATTTCAGTACATCTGGCCAAAGTCTGGACTTTTTTCAGAACATTTAGCTTAAAAAAATGAAAATGCATTTGTTTGTTTTTTTTAATGCATCTTTTGAGAATAAACAACTACAAAACTGCAACAGACACAGCCTACTGCTTTGTTTTTTAAAGTTTAAGAAAATGTAACATGTAAAAATATATTTTTTTGCATAGGCAAAGTACTTTTTGAACAGAATTTTAAAATTTTCATCATCCTATCATGTAAATCTTTTTTGCCATTACCGTACTTTCCGGTCTATAAGCCGCTACTTTTGTCACTGGCTTATACAATTCTGCAGTTAATTATTATTTTTTTTTGACAGGCTAACGAGCTTCCTGTCACCAAAAACATTTAGCTTCGTCACACCCGAGTGCTCACATAGCTGCCCAATACACGTCTCTCTTGGGGGGTGGGTCCTCGTGCCACACAGACAGAGTGAACCCCACAGGTCGTCATGACAACAACCTCCTCACTCATGGTACTCTGCTGAATGACCCAACACATAATGAACACATAAACTAACAAGAACAGACTAATCACTAAAAGAACAATGTTAAACAGCTAACAGAAACGATTAACAATGAACATTAATTTTACCCATGATCCCTCTCTGAGGCCATGTGACCGACAGTCAACCACAATGAACCAGTGAGGTAATGTCATTGAGTCACGAGGACTCACCTCCCCAAGAGAGATGTGTATTGATGAGACTACTTGTATAAATAAAAGGTTAAAAAAAATAAAAAATCAGAGCAATGAAATTAATGAACAGGTCACAGTCAACCCAGTGAAATGGGGAGGGGAGGACCCCCCCCCCCCACTCCCCGTGAGTCATATGACCTCTGTGGAGCAGGAGGTCAGCTTAATGAAGATAGTGATCAATCACTTCCTGGTAGCCTACTGTATTATTTTTAACCAGATGCGTTTCTGGCACTCTTCAGAAAAAAACATTTACTGTAGTATTTGTGTACATTACTGATATGTATTGTAGCATTCTGCTGTGGTTGACTGCCGGTCACATGGCCTCAGGGAGGGATTATGGGTAAAATTTATGTTCATTGTTAATCGTTTCAGTTAGCTGTTGATCATTGTTCTTTTAGTGGTTAGTCTGTTCCTGTTAGCCTAGTTTATGTTAGTTTGTGTTAGGTCATTCAGTAAACAGAAACAGTTTTCAGTTAAGGAAACATCTTGTATCTGTGACTTTCCTTCCCTCCATTGATTAGTGACATTATTTACATGAACGTTCCTACAAGAACCCTGCAGATGTTGGATGCTGTCTATCATGGTGCACTAAGATTCATAACTGGCTGTGATTATCGTACCCACCACTGCACCCAGTATTCACTGGTTAACTGGACATCATTAACTTCACGCAGACTCTCTCACTGGTACATTTTCATCTTTAAATCACTTCTTGGTCTGCTGCCTTCATACATCTCCTCCTACATGTCTCTGTGTGAGTGCAGCTACAGCGTGCGCTCTCAGGACATTATTGCCCGCAGTGTTCCCTCAGTGAGAACTGAACTTGGGCAAAGAGCCTTCTCCTACTCCGCTCCTGTTTCCTGGAATATCTTACAAAAAGACCTGAAGCTCTCGACCTTGACCTCTCCAAGTGGCTTTAAGAATCTGCTACGTTCATGTCAAGAACGAATGCAGACATGCTCCTGTTTTTAGTTTTCTACACCGCTTTACAATGTAGTTTTTTTTTTTTTTTAAACACCATTTTCTTTCGTTTATTCTTCTCAATTTGTATGCTTTCTTTTATGATTGTCTACTGTTGTCATCATTGTTTGTTAAAATCAGGTCTCTCTTGTAAATGAGTCTTTGAGGCTTAATGGGATTAACCTGTCTAAATAAAGGATGAATGAAAAACCATGAGTGAGGAGTCATGAAGACCTGCGAGGTTCACTCTGTGTTGAACAGGAAGTTAAAGTCTATTAAACACCATCTGGTGGTTGATTCTTGATCTACAAGAGCTGCACATGTCAGTAGCTGTGAGCTGCCACTCATAACGTGCACACCTGCAGCTTATACATGTACAAAACTGTTGATTTTTCTAAATTTAGTGTGCACGGCTTATATTCAGGTGCGCTCTATAGACTGCCAATCACTGTAGTTATGTTTTCTTTTTTTGAGTATTCATACACAGAATACTTCCACACTGTAAAACCATGTCTGCAAAAGTAGCAATTCCATGTTCCCCAGAATATTTACTGCAGTACTTAAATTTCTATAAAACAGTTCTACTGAGAGTGGGTCTTCTGACACGTCTAAATGATTTGAGAAGTTTGGAGTCCTGCCACAAAAATAAGAATCATAACAAACAAACTATTATATACAGAAATAGTAGAATCTCTTACCCAGGGCACATCTTCTCTCCTTTTTTCTCATGCAGCAGAGCGCAGTCGTAGCAAAAAACATGTTTGCAAGGAATCTAAAGAGGTATGGGTGCAAGAGTTAGACTGGAACACAGTCTTAGACGTACACTGAGAAAAGACGGCCAAGTACGTACCATCCGTCCGTACAGCTGGATAGGGAGGCCACATTTATCACAGAAGTGAACTGGTACCTCATCTCTTTCACCAACTAAATTTAACTACAAGAAAAGTAACAACGTTAAAATCACACATGCACTTACAAACAGATGTTTACATACAAAGTATAAAAACAGACACAGAACACCCCCCAACACTAAACCAGACTAAACCTTTCCTGTTTTTTACCTGTTGGGATTCTATAAATTATTTAGTTTTGCTTAATTTGACAAATAATGACAGAATGTTTGAGAACTTTTCATAACTTTTAGTTTTAGTTACCAGGCTGGTTGACCTGATTTCACCAAAGCAGCCTTCAGACAAGTTTTTCATTTCAGAAGTAAAATAAATAAAGAAGACAAATATAACTTTCATTCATTATGTATGTACCGTACTACACAAAAATCCTATTTAAATACATACTTCTATACGAATACAAAATACTTCACAATTGTTGTCCTCTAAGCATTTTCTTCCTTAAAGACAAATGAATGAATAAATAATCGCTCTCGGATGCAATAGCACTTAAGTGACAAAAACTAATTTTTAGACTGAGTTAAAAACATCTAAAGACAAAAGTTTTCACAAAAACACTAATTTAAATTTTATTACTTAAAGTTATTGTATAAAAATATTAACTATTAAAAAAACATGTGTTTTTTTTCTCCCAGAACTGTTTTAATCAAGAACAGCAAGCCGTCATCACGAGTGGTGAGCAGTTTTTCACAGTTCAGCATCAATCCATCAAATAAATACAGAACAACTCAAGTGTTGCAACGTGGCGCTGATCCGGTACTTTGGACTTTAAACAAGTTTTACATAGGAAAGAGCAACGCGACGCGTTTTATCAGCAATCTGAAAAATATTAACGACAAATCAAATAACAGATTTTTGTTTTCTGATGTGAATTAGCTGATCGCATGTTTAAAACCCTGGATGGACAAGTGCAACAGAGGTGGGGGGTCCACCACACCACAGAGGTGGGGGGTCCACCACACCACAGAGGTGGGGGTCCACCACACCAGACGGGACCCAAGATGCAGCTCAACACATCGGTGTTTGTAATTCATGCTAGTGCAAGTCAAGTCGCTGACAGCAGCGAGGTAATATGGGAAAAAGGAAATGTGAGAAGTGATAAAGTTGCATGACTAAATTATCTACTATTATTGGGCCGGACTAGTGAAGCAGTATAGTTTAACTTTATTTGTTGCATTTGTTTAAGTGCCAGCCAGGCTGCAGGTTAGCAAATTATTTTACCACCTGACGGCAGATTAAGCTACAATTGGAGCTTGGTTGAATTTAATTTCCAGGCCTGCTGACAGCTTCAACACACACATGGGGCCTTCCCTTTCTAACAATGAAGACGCGAGAAACAGCTTTTATTGTAGGTACAAGCCAGGGGGTCCAAACAAACAAAACAATAAGAGGTCAAGAACCAGTGATGTAGCACATGTGCGTCCAATCATTTGTTACTTAGTTGATGAACTTGTCAATAGAATACTTGACTAAATTATAGCTGCAGTTCTAATGAATATTGTTTGCAAAGCTGCCGAGCTCCACAAGTCTTACCTTATAGTCCCAAAACAGTGGCTGGGGAAACCTCCTCTGAGCTGCAAATACATCTCCAGCTTTTGTGCCACAATCAAACCTGTCCTCTTGCTTGAAATTAAATTTATCTGTAACATACAAGAGAAAAGAGGATTACTGATACAGGGCTGAAAACTGAAGAAAAAATATCTAATTGATACCGTTTTGTTTTGTGTCAAATAAAAGTAAAAAAATAATCAGACTACGTACAGAAAACATTTTTAACATCTGACAATAATAAATGGACTGTACTTATATAGCACCCTTCTATGTTAAAGATACTCAAAGTGCTTTACAACATGTGAGTCCTCATTTTAACCATTCTACTAGACTATATCTGTACAAAGATAATCTGAATCAGTAGAGACTAATCAGAGCTTTAGATCACGTTCATACACCTATAGGACACACATCAGAGACGATGAGGGGTTCAGTGTCTTGCTCAGGGACACTTCAGCATGTGATTGCTGGTGGAATCAAACCCCCAACTTGACCATTGGAGGACGACTGCTGTAACCACTCAGCCGCAGCTGCACCAATAATAATATAATAATAATCTAACAATATAGGTTAATGCAAAACATGTAAAGGCATCCAAATTCAAAGTGTGAATTATAAAACACTCCAAATTCATTCTAACCCGACTAAAATATAAAATGACCAAACAATTTTACATAAAAAATAAATTTGACATTGTTTGACAGATTTTCCACTAATGAATGCAGAGAAAGCTGTTGAACATAAAGCCACTTTGCCACTGATAAGTGCGACTCCACTTGGCTCTCGTCTCATCGGTTCTCCTCAAGTGGCGATGATTTGCCACAGTGACCCGTTTCCCCGCTCTGTGAGCAGGATCGCAACATTGTGTTAGGGCCACTCCACCCACTGTGGTCCATCATCGCCCTGTAACCGGACTTCACTTTTTTGCTTATCCCGGCACTGCTCATAAGTCTGGGTGTAGCCACGCTGCGCCATCATCTCTAACGTAGCTCGATAAATGCGCTCATTTCTTGTGGCGCCAATAAAGTTAGGAAGGTCTGCACCTCATCATTGGTACACGGCACCATTTTTGGAGCTTCTATACCAGAAACTAGCAAACACGTGCACTCAACACAATCAGAGAGGAAGTAGAGGTTCAGACGTAGTTTGTAGTTTTGTTGGGTGGGTCATCCAGTGACGTAGCTCCACTGGCCGATCATCGGCTGCTTACGCCAAAATCGTCACCTCGGAGCAGTTTGCTTGTTGGAACCATGAACAAGATGGTCCCATACACTGGGCTGAGTGGTGGTGGGTACTGGCAGTGGGCAGGCCCTGAACTGGTGCGGTGTGGAACTGATGAGAGTAGAAATTATGGCAAAGTGCCATAAATGCCACTGGGAGCACATCTACCTCATAATTCAGACACTTCACGTTTCAAACAGTTGAGTGAATTTTGAGAAGCAATGCAGGCTAGATATTAAATGATGAAAAAATAACTAACTGATTTATATAGTGGCAAACAAATGGCTATAAATGATCATAAACTGTTATGTTTAAATTAATTAATATGTTACATATATCGATTTAATACTCGTCATTTCTGTCCTTTGTAGCCTCGAACACAAATCAGCATAAAATTATACTTGTGGGGTGCACAGAAAAGCAGCTAAATAATTTATATTTAGGGTTTTCTTTAGTTTATTTAGAAAAATAAATAACTGGGAATATAAAATTGTTCATTTACATCCAACTATCCTTTATATTTACTCGCGTCTTCCTTTTCGGGTCATGGGGGTCACTGGTGTCCATGTCTAGCTATAAATGTGTAAGAGGCAGGGTACACGCTGGACAGGTCTCCAGTCCATCACAGGGACACATGGAGACAAACGAGACAAACAACCATTCACTCTCACCTAGGGACAATTCAGTTACCAGTCAGCCTAACATGCAGGTTTTTGGTCTGTGGGAGGAAACCGGAGTACTCGCATGCACAGAGAGAACATGCAAACTCCACTTAGAAAGGCCCCCGGCTGGGATTTGAACCGAGGCAACCTGCTTGCTGAAAAGCAGCAGCTCTACCAACTGAGCCACCGTGCTGCTAGTTCATTTCCAAACTTTGAAGTAGTCCTAGAGAAATGTGACCTTGTGTTTTGAGAGACACTTCACAGAAACAACAGTTTCTATAGCGTCAGCAGAGTCCTGCTGCGTGGCGTCACGTGTTCGACGCTACTCCAAGTAGATGCTAGTAGGCATGTTGTGCAGCGTGCCTACCATCTTCTCCAGGTTCACTTTTACACGGCCTGCTGGTGGGTCTCTGAACACGCTGCTGGGGTTTACTCCTTAGGGGCGGCTTCGAGATGAGTTTGATGGGGATTCGTCTGCGAACATCCAGTCCACCCAAACTCCCAGAGCCATCACTTCCTTGAAGATCATTGTCTGTTGAACAGCAAAACAACTTTATGGCATTACTTGACTAAAGGGAAGAGCAAAATCAATACAGTAATTAAAAAGCCAAGCGATCTTGGGACGGAATGCATTTCACTCGCCACCTTTCATGCAGTGTTCAACTAAAACCAGTGCTGAGAAATTAAAAGGTCGTGGCCATTTTGGTCAAACCTTAAAAATAATATAGACAATCTCATGCAACATGACGAGATATCACGCTCAGAGTATGTGTTGAGAACGACTCTCAGTTACTACCACTACACTTTAGCAGGATAGACACAAAACTTACTGAATAATTTGTTGTTGTTGTTTTAAAGTCAGGTAACTGCGGTGGTTATCTTAAAGTGTGCTGGCTCTGAATGATGAGATGTAAATGCCCATTCAGAATGTGGTTCATAAATAGGTTTTGCTAACAGAGAAACAAGCACATCGGGTGCAAAAACACTGTCGTCCACCTTTACCTTTCCTGTGGCGGCCGATACATGCTGCTGCGCATTTGTGATTAATGTCAACAACATGAAAATAAATAAATAAATTAGGATGGACTACTGAAAATTACTTTATAAGGTCTGTAGATATTCACCTCAGTTAACAGGCTGTGGGAAAACAGAGGTCTAAAGTCTTCCTAAAACAGCCCGATTAGCATTATGCTAATAACCGTAACATTGACGATTCAACTCAATTATATTATTATTAGCACGTAATATCAAATCACTTATGATTGGCATAGTCATCGAATAAACTTCCGAGCAGTGTTACAAACACTGACTCAAACTCAAATTAATGTAAACCTTAGTTCAGAGTTAACTTTTGATGCACCAAATGTGTTTAGCACTAATCCTGCGCTAGCCTAAACCGCGCGAGCTCCAGTGGTGCATTTATAACTTATCGTAGCGAAAATGTATTCCGAGAGAATTATCCATGTTTATCTAAACAACTGCTACATCCATGATGGCACAGAGTAAAAAAGAAAAGACATAAAAAACTTTGTTAACTGCGGCCCTACTTAGCCTTTAGCTTACCGCTTTGGTCCATGATCCAACGAGTGAACGCAATGCACTGTGGGAAAAGGCCGACCAAATAGGAGGGGAGGAAAGACGCGTGTTGCCAGATAAGAAGGAAATGGAAAAAACTTTATTTGACCTTTTAAAAATCTACTACTAGTACTACTACACTTGATCTTAGCCTAAATTCTTTTTTTAAATAACTATTTATTATAAGCGTACATAACAACCCTAACACTGCTGTATACAGGCAATAATTATTGTATATCTGGCAACACAGTGAATAATAATAATAATAATACTTTATTTATAAAGCCCTTTAAAACAACCACAGCTGCCACAAAGTGCTGTACATATAAAATCAAGAACATTTAAACACATAAAAACAGTTGTTAAAACATTAAGATCAATAAAAGTAATAAAAACAGTGCAGATCAAATTCAGTGTGTGCTAAAAGCCAGGGAGTAAAAATGTGTTTTTAAAAGAGTTTTAAAACTGGACAGTGAAGGAGCTCGTCTGATGAGAAGAGGGAGATCGTTCCACAGTCTTGGAGCAGCAACAGAAAAAGCTCTGTCCCCTCTGAGCCTCCGCTTAGACCTCGGCACCTCCAGGAGCAGCTGATCAGCTGATCTGAGGCACCGAGCAGGAGAGTACGGGTGAAGCAGCTCAGAGAGGTAGGATGGAGCAAGACCATTTAAACTTTTAAAAACAAATAAAAGAATCTTAAAATGAACTCTAAAATGAACAGGCAGCCAGTGGAGTGAAGCCAGAGTGGGGGTGATGTGCTCCCTTTTTTGAAATCCAGTTAGAAGCCGAGCAGCAGCGTTCTGGACCAACTGGAGGCGTCTGAGGGAGGACTGGCTGACTCCAAGGTAAAGAGCATTACAGTAATCCAGCCGAGAGGTGACGAAGGCATGGATTACTGTTTCCAGCTGCTGTTTTGTAAGGATGGTCTTTACCTTAGCCAGCTGTCTGAGGTGATAAAAACTGGTCTTGACCACCGCTCCAATCTGGGACTCTAATTTAAAATCACTGTCCATTTTAAAACCCAAGTTAGAAATAGTTTTCTTTACATGTGGTGCCAGAGGGCCCAGATCAACAGGGCAAGGTTCACAAGAGCCACTAGGACCAAACACCATCACTTCTGTTTTCTTTTCATTGAAATTTAAGAAGTTTAAAGACATCCAGGCTTTGATGTCTTCAAGACACAACAGAAGTGGCCTAAAGTGAAGAGATGAAGCAAGTTGAAAAAGTTTGAGGAAAAGATGGAAAAATCCTTAAAATATGTTATTTTAGACCCAAGTTGCATAATAGAAAGAAAGGAATTGGTAAAGCAGATGTTAAATGATCTGTTGGGAGATGCACCATAAACCATAGTAAGTTAATTGATTAAGCACTTAAAGACATCAGAGCACAAGCCACTGTAACTCTTGTTCCAGTCCCAAGCCTGGGTATGTAAATGGTGAGGGACCGGGTTGTGTCAGGAAGGGCATCCAACATAAAACACTTTTGCCAAAACTATAATGCAAGTTCATCAAAGCGAAACCATACTGGATCGGCTGAGGCCCGGGTTAACAACGACCGCCACTGGTGCTGTTGACAAATAGTGTCAGCAGAAATTGTGCTACTGTTAGTCGAAGACCATGAGGAGGGAAATGTGTTGGGAGACAGAGGGAGAAGAGGAAAGTCAAGAATGTAGGACTGAGGGTTGCAACTCTAAATGAGGGGATGATAACAGGCAAAGGTAGAGAGCTGGCTGACATGCTGCAGAGAAGGACGGTAGATTTTTTATGTGTCCAAGAGACCAAGTGGAAGGGCAGCAAGGCTTGCAGCTTTGGAACAGAGTTTAAGCTGTTTTACCATGGTGTGGAAAGAGAAATGGAGTAGGGGTGGTCCTGAAGGAGTTGGCAAAGAATGTAGTAGAGGTGAAAAGAGTGTCAGATAGCATTGCCAACTGTCCCATAAAAAACAGAATCATCCTGTATTTAGAAACAAAAGTACACGTCCTGTATTGAGCTGAAATGGGATGCACTTTGTCCCGTATTATAGTGAAAATCAAAAAACATGTCCATGTCAATAGCGTTAGTAAATGATGGGGCTCTCTATATGAAATTTTACAGTAATTAACTACCAGCCCTCTCCTGCTCTGTGACCAATGAGCAGGCTTCTTGCTCATGAAGCCCAGAAGCTGACTCATCTCATTGGTCCAGCTACTGTTGCTTATCACAACCATAGATATCATATATCGATGATCACAACTGCCAACAGACAGGATTCATCAACGAAGAAGAAGAAGAGGATTCGACAATAAAACATCATGGATGCGAGCGGCAGGAATTCAGAGGATTTAAACAGTGCACGCGGTTCATCTTCCATCAGTAACCCGACTACTTCTTTCAGAAAAAAAAGAAATGACTGCAAAAATACAGAATTGAGTGGGAAAAGGAACACGTGTGACTGGAAATAGTGCAGGATAATGGCTACAAAACGCACTGTACTGTCTGCCAGCGCACTTTTTCCGTAGCCCATGGTGGACAGTTTGATGTCAAACAGCAAGCTTCCACCATTGAAATGTGAAAGACAACAAAACCAGGAAAACTCTTGACCAGTATGTTGTCCACTGGGCAATGCCAGAGGCAGATATGTTATGTAAAAAGAGAGAGAGAAAAGGATAAGTTTAATGTGTGAAAGTGCAATGAATGTGAGCATTAAAGGCCAAATATATATTTTTTCTTGTGATAAACAAGAATAATTAAAAAATGACTACATAAAATAGATAAATAAATAAAAATATACAAATAAATTTATATAGTATTTCCTATGTTTATGATTTCAGATTACAGCTGCAGAGATAGCCCATATATACCAGTACCAGACTGTGAAACATACTTTGTTACAACTCAGCCGACTGATTTAAGCTGACTCAACAATAACTCCAGCATTGCCATGAAGATGTCCTGTGGGAGGACATAGGCTGAAGCTGTGGTCACCAATGTCCTGTGTCCAAATGCAATAGAAGAAGTGGTGGTCGAAAAATTGAAAAGTGGAAGCAACCCACTCCCGTTCTGTCTTCACACCGATGCCTCAAACAAGGTGAAGATGAACCATGTTTTATTAATAATAGTTACAAATGGATACAATTGATATACAAATACATACATAATCAAACTTACTTTATAGTATACAAACATGCATACTTATAGACATCTTTAAAAAAATAAACAGTTTATATATGATGTATTAAAGTAATTTCAAAAGGTAGTTAGGATATGATGCAAAATTGTAAAGATAAACAAATATTTGTTCCCATTTATTTACCACTGTACATGACCTATGTGCCTCCAGTGAACTCAGATCATAAAACTTTTAACTCCTTCTGGCAGGCTAAGCATGTCTGTGGATGAGCTTCATGAGGAATGTGTGACTGCAGCACCTCACCACAGAAGCTCAGGAGAAGGTGTCAGTCCAAGGGAACAGCACAAAGGTGGATGCACGTTCTTCAGGCAGCTGACCTCCCCAACATCCAGCTGTTGTATCCTTTGTCCTCATCCCATCTTCCACTGGATTTGTGGAAATGATTTTTTCTCATGAAAAATAAGTGGACTGATGTGCAAAACAAATGCTCTTCTGAACTAATTAGAAATGAGCTCATTGTCAGTCTAAATGATGATGTCAGTCTAAAGTCATGGCTTTTGAGGCACAATGTGTTTGTTTACAAATTTCCTACAAACTTTATGTTTGCACTAAATGTGCAAACATAAAGTGGCTCCATATGTAACATAAAGTGATGTTATTGGCCCCATATTGAAAAATTGTTTTGAATGAACAGACTGGGAGGTCTTCAGAGAAGCTGCTGAATATGAAGGGGGGGGGGGGGTGCTAGACCTGGGGCAATACACATCCTCAGTTCTGGGGTACATCAGTAATAGCCCTTTTCCATTAGTACCGGTACTTGGGACCTGTTACTATTTTCAGGACCCTTGGCTCTGTGGTTCTAACCCGAACGAGTAGGTACTAAAACGTGACGTCAGAACACTGTTGGTCACTGATTGGTCGGGGGCGGAGTCGCGGGCAGAGTCACTCAAACTGAAAACTTTCCACAATCCGCCATTTTCTCTCCAGCCCGCAAAAACTCTCAGTCGCAGGATCTACAGGACACAATATAAAAACTAATAATGCCAACACCGTGGACCAACGCAGAAGTGCAGGCGTTATTGTGCTTGGTGGGTGAGGAAAATGTTCAGAGGGAGCCGGACGGATCGACTCGCAATGAAAAGATTTTTAAAGAGTTGTCGGAGCGGATGATTTTGCAGGGGTACCATTGTACACCGAAGCAATGCCGCAAAAAACTAAAGAAACTTAAAAGCGACTACCGCATAAATGTGCTGATGACGTCACCGCCACCAGATATGTTAAGAGCTACCTGAACAGGAAGCCTTGGCTGAATGCAGAGGTTTGCACTCTGATGGAAGCAAGGAACACTGCATTCAGGTCTGGAAAATCACAGGAGTTGAGAAGGACAAGGAAAGAGTTGGTTGCTGGTATTAAGAGGGCCAAGGCCATATATGCACAGAGGATCCAGGGTCAATTTACCTCACAAGACCCACAGAGCATGTGGAGGGGCATTAAGTCCATAACAGATTATAAAGGCAGAAGTGAACAATGCCTTAGAGACCCATCACTGCCTGATGCCCTCAACTTGTTCTAGGCATGCTTTGAAGACCCGAACTGACCACCAAGCACAGACTCACCTCACCACTGGATGAAGAGCTTCTCAGCGTGAAAAACTGGTCATGACCCACATCAAAGCAACCATCATCATCATCAATGAGGACTCACCAGTACGCATACCGCAAGAACCGATCAACAGAGGATGCCATCTCCTCTATGGTCCACACCGCTCTCACCCACCTGGAGCAGAAGGACTCCTATGTCCGTATGCTCTTTGTGGACTTCACGTCTGCCTTGAATACCATGATCCCCAAACCCTGATGGACAAACTACTCACACTAGGACTAAGCCCCTCCATTTGCAACTTTCATTCATTCAACCTTTATTTAAACAGATAAGTCACATTGAGCCTCGAAGACTCATTTACAAGTGAGACCTGTTTGGACAGACAATAAAAAGTGGTGGAAATAACACATGGGGGTTTGGAGATAATTAAAAAAATCCTAACATGCTCTCATGCAACACCTCTGTTTGAAGGTCAAAGTGATAATGGAAAAAAATCTCGTACACTAGCACATAATGACGCCGTCATTACGCGGGGGAGGGGGACGGGGGGACGCAAGGGCGGTGAGCAGCCAGAGACAACACACAGAGGCACTGCAGAGTTCAGATAAAATCACTCAGTTCAAATAGTTCCCTCTGGAGAGATCCATGCACACTTGGGGAGTGCCGAGGACGACCAGAGACAAATCCAGAGTCCTGAAATGATGACAAAATGTTTATTCAGCTGGACTCCTCTGAAAAGTCCATGGAAATTCCTCAGTAGGAGGGGAGGGAGGGACTGAACATCAGGTTTACAAAACTTCCAGGTGGGTTGAGATAAGATGGCCTGTCAAGACCAGTCAGGGAGCTGAATTCAAATAAACATTATTGTTTTGGGGAAAGGCAGAACTTAATGACATCTACCTTAAATCTGTGTCGGTCCACTCGGTTCCAAAACATCCAAATTAAATGACCATACCAATGGAACGTGCCTGAGAATAATCCCTGAGATCTGATCCATTCTGCCAATAGTCTGGGTGCTCGAGGCACGAACCAAGCCATCATAAAGCAAGTAGCTTGACCAGGTCCAGATTTGCTTCCAACGACTTCCTTGATTGTTGATAGACCAGGAACCAGCCAAATCCAAAAAGCAGGAACTAGTTATCATAAATCCAATTATAAATGCATCATTAAAATCCACAGATGACAGCAGAGATAGACACGTCATGAAGTCTTCCAAGTCGATGAGATATCCAGCTGTGTGCGTGCCAACAGGGCAAATCGACTCGCCTAAAGCCTGTCTTCTCTTCAAAGAAATGTTATCAATTGTGTTGAAGGACCAACTTACCAAATCCAAGTCCATAGTTATGATTCGGAAGATTTGTAGAAGAGAGGCTCTAAAGCAGTTTCACAGACAAGACAGAGCAAAAGCAAAGCGGAGAGCGAGAGGAGGAGACGTTTGCCCTTGAGAAGAGCAAGTGTTGAATGGATCCTGGACTTCTTAACAAACAGACTGCAGTCAGTGAGGATCCACAACTTCTCCTCCATCATCATAATAATAATAATAATAATAATAATAATGTCATCACAATGTCAGCACTGTATGTTTCCATACAATGGCGAAATTAGTCTCTGCATTTAACCCATCCACCACCAGGTGGTGCAGTGGGCAGCTATTGAAAGCGCCCGGCAGGCATTTTGGGGATGAGGCGTGCTGCCCAGAGACGCCACGTGATAACCCTCAGTACTGGCTCCCCTCAGGGATGTGTGCTGAGCCCTCTCCTGTTCACTCTGCTCATGTATGATTGTGCAGCTACCCATCCAGGCTGTCACATTGTAAAGTTTGCAGATGATACAGCGGTGGTGGGATGCATCACAAACAACGAGTCCAGACAGGCAGGAGGTTGGACACCTGGAGAGCTGGTGCAAAGAGAATAACTTTCACATAAATGTGAAGAAGATGAAGGAGATGATTGTGGACTTCAGAAGGACCTCCCC
>NC_056519.1:25793288-25794556 GCF_014905685.2 Nematolebias whitei
CCCCCCCCCCCCCCCCCCCCACACACACACACACACACACAAACATAGGTGGATCTGCAGTGGAAGTGGTCTCCAGCTACAAGTACTTGGGTGTACACATGAATGACAACCTCAGCTGGAGCAACAACACCACCAGTCTGATCAAGAAAGCTCATCAGAGACTCTACTTCCTCAGACGGCTGAGACGAGCTGGTCTGGGAAGCTCAGTCCTCACCTCCTTCTACAGGTGTGCAGTGGAGAGCATCCTGTGCTCCAGCATCAATGTGTAGCATGGAGGCTGCACAGCTGCAGAAAGAAAAGCTTTGCAGAAAGTGGTGAAGGCTGCACAGAAGATGTTGGAGTCAGTCTCCCCACCATCACAGACAGACAAAAACAGACGACAATAAAGAATTTTTGAATGTGAAGCTGAATCTGGAGAGTTAATAACGTCTATGCTCGGCTCACAGACAGATGTTTTGGTCACATACATTAAAGTGTGAATTACAGGAAAAATATATGGGTATCAAGTTTAGACTCTATATTTACACATCGTTGTTTTGAAGCAAAACTGGGACATTTCTGTTGTGTTTTGGCTGAATCCCCATGTCCAAGTGAACATTTTTGGAAACTCCCGACATCATTTAAAGGGAAAATGCAACTGATGTAAAATGACACGTGCATCATGGATGGCTGAAGTCAATAGTTATGCTGCACATGTACACGTAGCTGAACAACAATAATTATATCCGAAAGCAGAGTGCTGTTTGAGCTATTTACTCTTTTAATTCATCAGAGCTTCTGCCACCAAACATATATACTCTACTCCATTTAGTCTCACATTCTACAAATACTGAATGGGTCTTTAAGGCAAAAAAAATACAAAAAACAAAATCCCAGCACTAGCTAAATTAAAAAAATGGTCAAACATGTACCATTCATGTACCTGACATGGAAACCACAGCAAGTTCAATGTTTTTAGAGGTGGTAAAGGAAGACATTCATGTCAAACGAGCAAAAACAACTTTTAATTGTAAACTGACCGGGTGTCAGCATTCACTGTTTTAGAAAGCTGAAATTTGAGCCTGTTCCTCTGTTTAAAGGTTCCTGTATTCACCATTTTGGATGTAACTGCTTATTTTCTTATGCTGGGCCTGCATGTGCATCTTGTTGCCAAATATACAACAATACATCTGTTTTGACCGCCTTCTTTTCTGTGCACATGTACCTCACTTTGCAACAGAAAGTGCACTTCACTCAGCATATGATAATCTGGGTCAAAACACAAACAT
>NC_056519.1:25794956-25806687 GCF_014905685.2 Nematolebias whitei
ATATATGTATAAAAGATAATTCTTCACTCTTTTTTGTAATGTAAAGGTGTTTTTTTTTATGTTTATTTGCCACAAAACACAAATGTTTCCAGAAATGTTCCTGTGTAAACATTCTGCAGTTTAAATCATAGAACTTTTAGAACAAAACACAGTTCTGAATTTAGAAAGCTTCCTGGATAGTTAAACACTTTCATCTACAAAATAAAGGTCCAATTGCTTCTTTTTTAAAAGTTCATTTTAAGTAAAAACTAATTTTGTGCCTATTTATTGCTTTATTACTTTTACCTGTTATCTTGTTTTGCTTCTTTTAGCTAGTATTTTGCTTCTTTTAGTTTTTTGTTGCTAGTGTTTTGGTTTGCCACTCTTAAGTATACGTTTGCTATAATTTGATTTTATTTAAAAGCAGAAAGATCTTTCAGTTCTCAGGCTCCTCTCTTGTGGAACCAACTTCCAGTTTCTGTCCGTGAGGCTGACACATTATTCAGTTTTAAGACTGGGCTTTCCATTTTGATAAATCCTAAAGCTTAGACACATTGACCTAATTTCTTAAAATGAATTGTTACAATTCTGATACAGATAGGAGGAATGGTGGCGCAAAGGTTAGAGAAGATGGACCTGTGATTGAAAGGTCGCCAGCTCGAGTCCCCAGACCGACAACATCAAAATGTGAGTGGGAAAGGTGGAACACCCACACCTGCCTCCACCCTCATTTGCCCACTCTGGGCCCTTGAGCAAGGCCCTTAACTTCCACCGTGCTCCCCCGGGTTCTCTAGATAGCAGCTCTCTGCTCCGAGGCTGTGGTAGATCGGTGGTTGCCATCTGGTGTAAAAACAAACTCAAAGTCTTTGTGCAAGTTAGTTCGCTGTGACAACCCCTGAAGACGGGGGCAGCTGAAAGAAGAAAAAAAGTGTATACATTCATATACTTTTCACTGCATATTTTTAAAATATCTCATAAGCAAGATGCATAATAACGCAGAGATGCATTATGTATGTCATAGTCACTACTTACATTTTATAATTATGACTTTGTATTGTAATCCAACCTTTTACTCTAAGAATTTTATTTGATATTTCTTAATTTTGACTTTATTATCTTGGAACTGAATGTTTTGGACTCATAATAGAGCTTTTTAAATTCTAGCTTTATTTTGAATACCATATTAAAATTATTACAATTACACATAAAAAAATGCATTCGTTTATTTTATTATTTAACGTAAATATTTTTTAATTTCCCAACATGACACGCTTAGAGCCTTTCCTTTTACTTGTGGCAGGAACGGGGCTCCATACTTGCACAGCTCTTTAGAACTCAGCGCTCATGCCCGTCCCCTGCGCGCTCTCGTAACCATGTCGCCATTTTGATTCGAAATTTATGACAGAGTTTTTCTTGCTTTGCATGCTAAACTTAACCTCGCGTTTGAATTACTTTGAGCGTGAGTACGAAACATACCCCGTGTATCAGAAAAAATACCACTCGCTTTTAATTTGCAGAAGCTATTAATGTATGGGATCTGTGTGTTTGGCAGTTTTCAAGCGACATTTTGACTAACGTTAGCCAAGTTAAGCTAGCTAACGTTAGCTCGTGCCTCTTCAAAACAAATCACTAACAGGCTAACGGATGTTAGCCAACACTGAGGAGTTAGCCAAACTGACCCAGTAGCTGGCTGCTTGGCGACAGAATCCACAAAAGTCTTAACAGAGAAGGGAGGAACAACAGTAGACTTTTAATAAAAGGTAAGTTTATATCTTAAAAATGGTTACTTATTTTGAGCTACTCGCAAATGCAAACTACTTAAACTAAAGTTGTACCTAAGTTAAGTTTGCTAACTCCGCTCAACACTCGACAACTGTCATCAGCTAATTAGCTTACTTGCTAATCAGAGGAAAGGAGGAACTAGGCAATTATTTTACAAGTGAATGACTAAATATCGTCATTTGTCTTTTTTTAATCAAGTAAATAATCTTCGGCGGTTTGTTTGCCCAAGATCTGTGTTCAGTTCTTAAAATATGTCCGGCGCTTTACAACATCCAGTTCCTAAGTTTTGGCTATCACTTGTCAACAGCTGCTGTAATAAAATGGTTTCATTTTCAACCAGTTTCTCCACTGTGATCCCAACCACACAGCACATGTTTGGATTTTCCGTATATGTCGCTGCCTTAAACAACATTAAAAAGTCTTCTGTTCAGTTTTTAGTTTGCCTGGAGTCGGCAGAGGCCAATACTCAATACAGGAACAAAACAAACACGGTTCACCTTGAAATAAATTTGTAACCCAGTAGCTCGTAATATTGTTCCAACGCGAGAGTATACATTTTTGAAATTATTGTATTATTTTCCAGCGATCCCCCAGTTGAGCTGAAGTAAACAGACACCTGAGCTACTACAGCGAGTCATTTGATTAAAGCTCAGTTTACATTTATTTTCTGGGTGACCAGCGTTTCTTTTTGTTGGACTGGACTGATTCCACATGGCTTTACAAAACTTTATGAAAAGTACAAATGCATACTTACCTGTCAATCTGATTATGAAACGGGAGCTGGGCATTTAAGTAAAAAAACAAACAAAACAACTGTATTAAAACTGGTTAGGTATCAAAATCTCAAGTCTTAGCTGACAGACTCAAAAGTAAACTGGAGTAAATGTGTCACTTACATTGCATTTTAAAATGGAAAAAAAATAACAATATACGAGTAAAAATATCCAATATTGCAATCTAGTAATCTGTAATCAAACATTAGACAGTGAGCTAATTTTCACAACCTCTGAATATCTTCCTTTCAGGATGAGTTTCATCAGAGTCACTTGTTCATAACTAGAGATGAACAGATTTTTTTTCATTCATTCAACCTTTAGACAGGTAAATCCAATTGAGCCTCGAGGACTCATTTACAAGAGAGACCTGATTTCAACAAAAAATGATAACAATGGACAACAGCGGCAACAATAAACAGTTAAAAAAAAATCTGTATGATTTTTTTAGAACAAATTGGATGGCTAAAAAAAGAAGAGTAACAAAAAACAGCTAGATCATAAGGCGAATGTAGAAAACTAAAAACAGGAACATGTCTGCATTGGTCCCTGCCAGGAGTCCAACAGATTCTTAAAGCCACTTAGAGAGGTCAAGGTCTAGAGCTTCAGGTCTTTTTGTAAGATATTCCAGGAAACAGGAGAGAAGGCCCTTTTGCCAAGTTCAGTCCTCATTGAGGGAACACTGCAGGTAATAATGTCCTGAGAGCGCACGCTGTAGCTGCACTCACACAGAGACATGTAGGAGGAGATGTATGAAGGCAGCAGACCAAGAAGTGATTTAAAGATGAACATGTACCAGTGAGAGAGTCTGCGTGAAGTTAATGATGTCCAGTTAACCAGTGAATACTGGCTGCAGTGGTGGGTACGATAATCACAGCCAGTTATGAATCTTAGTGCACCATGATAGACAGCATCCAACATCTGCAGGGTTCTTGTAGGAGCGTTCATGTAAATAATGTCACCGTAATCAATGGAGGGAAGGAAAGTCACAGATACAAGGTGTTTCCTAGCATTCAGGGTTAGACAGGATCTGTTTCTGAAAAAGAAACCCAGTTTAACGTTTAGTTTCTTTACCAAGTTTTCTACATGGAGCTTGAGAGATGCGAATCAACCAAGATACCCAAATATTTATAGGAATCAACAAACTCAATGGGGACACCATTTGAGGATGAAATCAGAGGAAGAACTGCTGGGACCAACTTCCTATTTGAAAAAACATTCCTTTGGTTTTGTTGGCATTTAGGACAAGTTTGAGGTGGAACAAATCTGTCTGGATGATGTCCAATGCAGATTTCAAAAGCTGGAAAGCCTTTTCAACTGTTTTGGCTTGACAATAAACAACTGTGTCATCAGCATAGAAATGTATGGATGCATTAGGGATGTTTTTACCAACATTACATATGCAAATTGTAAAGAGGGTGGGTCCTAAGACTGAGCCTTGTGGTATACCATTGTTGACTGTTAAATAACTGGAGGAAGTACCATTATGTTGAACACATTCAATTCAATTTAAAAATACTTTATTAATCCCAGAGGGAAATTATTTGTTGTTGTAACTCGTTGTCTTCATTTCATTAAGAGATGTTATAGACACTGATGGATGTAGACAGGAAGGATCTCTTGTAAAGGTCCATCCCACAGTGGATCCTAAGAAACTGGCTGCAGATGCCGTCTGATATTATTTGAGCTTTTGAGATGTTAATCAGCTGCTGTTGGTTGTAGAAAACTGCCTTGTTGCCATGGTTACGCATCATAACAAATGTCCAAAACTAAAAAAAGTTCAGTAAAGATCCTTCCAGCTGCACAGCATTCGATACCAGAGGAAACAATCATCTAAAAAATGTGATTTACTTCCAGAAAAAGAGGAATTAAAATTTCGAAAAGCAAAATCTCAAAATGAAAGTAACAGAGCTGCTCCAACATGCAGCCACCTTGAGCGGCGCAATTCTAGAACATAGAACACATTGCTTGTCTGAGAGCTAGTTAGAGAACCAACCAATGGTGTGATGTGAGAAACCAATTTCTGAGAGCTTATGACACAAGATGTTCTGATCCACAGTGTCAAAATTTTTAGACAGGTCTAAGAAAAGTGCAGCACAATAATCCTTAGCATCCAGTGCTTCAACAACATTATTAAGAACCTTCAGTGAAGCAGTGGTTGTGCTGTGTTGTTTCCTGAAACCAGATTGATGCGGAGGTAAGATGTTAAATGAGTCCAGGTCATTTTTGATTTGAGAGTTTCAGTTTTTCTAGAACCTTGGCTAAAATGCAGAGTTTAGAGATTGGTCGATAGTTGTTCAGGCCTTCATCAAATGATGAACAAAGGCTGTTTTCCAAGCATCTAGAATGGAGTTGCTGAAGTCCTTCGTTAAAAGTAACGGGCTGCTCACTGAGGCTGAGACCGGCTCTGTTAAAGACGAAGTCCCCCACAGCCAACTCAGTTCTGTTCTAGTCCAGTTCGGGGGACACAGGTACACTTTCCCCACACCAATGAAGACACCACGAGGGCCAGTCCAGCAGAAAACCAGCGAAATACCACCCGGCGATTCTCGTCGGAACCAGGTAAAACCACAAAGGTCCAGATGACAAGGTCATTGGGGTCCAGAGAGAAAGAGAAAAAACACTGGACCTTCGTGCGACCACTCCCCAGCTTGAGGGGTCACCTGGCCGGCAGGGTGCGCTCAGAGTGACCGGTGGGGTGGGAGCGGCCGGTCCTGGACCAAAATATATTTTTGGATGGTCTCGTCCGGCTCTCTGAGTCACTGAACTCCGAATTTGGTTGGAAGGGGGGCCAACTTTAATCAGGTTTGAAAAACGGATCAGTTTTATGAGTAAAGACTGCAGAGATGCCGGAGGGAGCTGCCGTCCATTAGCTTGCCGGAAGTGAAGGGATTAATTGGCTATTAGCAATTGGCCATGCCTGTACAGAATCAGTTACCAAGCAGGAAAAGATGCATACTGCTAAAACCTAGCTCACAATTATGTATTTATTTATTTTTTGAGCAAGGGGGCCGAGATGAGGTAGAGGCAGGGCAGACGGCTGGGGACCAGAAAGTCACAGTTTGACTCCCAGCCATTCCACTTGTCATGCTGTCTCTGAGCAAGACACTTACCCAGTTGATCCCTGGTGCCTATATATGCCCCTTTTCCACCACTATTACTCAGCCCCAACTCTGCTCAGCCCGCCACGGAAAGATCCCTATTCCACCAGTTCTTTTTAGCTGATTCGGCCCTTTTTTTGTCTCTGCTTCTCTGTTGGGACGGTTCGAGCTGAGTCGAGACAAACGTGACGTCAGAACACGGTCGGTCACTCATTGGTCAGTGGGAGGAGTCACTGGATCTCAGAAACTCTTCACCGATCCGCCATTTGCAATTTCTCGGAACGCGGCGCAGGGGCTGGATCTATTTTTAAGATTTTAAAAACAATAATGACAATACCGTGTTTAATGCTGAAGTGCAGGCGTTTTTTGTGTTCGGTGACCGACGACAAAATTCGAGTGAGCGGCGTCACTGCGGAGGATCATACGAGCTGCCGACCCATTAAAGCACGCGAGTCCGGACCCCAAGTCCCGGCCTTGTGTGCTCACAAAGGCCGGACTCCGAGCCCTGGCAGGCGGGAGGACCGGGACGGGGGTGGAAACGTTTTTTATTTTATCAGTGAAGAATAAAAATGCATAAATGGTGCCGGCTTTATCATGAAGTCCTTTTTTCATTTTGACTTTATTCAATAATTTGTTAATTAAAGTTAACTCAGCTGTAAAATCATAAAAAGACAAAATTATTGGATATCAGGAATATTTCCCTCAAACATGTTTAAAGAAGAGACACAGCCTTTAGTTCAACTTTATTCTAACCCACAGATGAACAAATCACAAAACAACAATTAAACTTTAAAGCAGAGCTAACATAAAAAAAAAATCTGTATGCAAGAAACAAAACCACATATCTAAATTGAACAATAAAAGTTGACACAATGAGTGCAAATACATCAAATGATGAAGAAAAATATAAAATTTTAAATAAATGTTTGTAGAATCTGGTTCATCAGATTTAATTCAGTTTATTTATAAAGCGCCAAGTCACAACAGAAGTCGTCTCAGGGCATTGAACAGAAACATTCATATATAAAATAATAATTTAACATTATTTATCTGAGGAGCAGACTGCTTAGAGTTTAACTCATTGTAGAACTCTCACTCTTATACCTTATATATATGGAATATATATTTAATATATATGGAATATATATTTAATATATATGGAATATCTTACAAAATGATTTGACGCTCTCGACCTTGACCTCTCTAAGTGGCTTTAAGAATCTGTTGGACTCTCGACAAGGATCGATGCAGACATGTTCCTGTTTTTAGTTTTCTACATTCACCTTAGAATTTAGCTGTTTTTTGTTACTTTTCTTGTTTTTAGCCATTCTATTCGTTAAAAAAAATCTGTATGACTATGACTTTATAACTGTTTATTGTTGTCGCTGTTGTCCATTGTTGTCATCATTCTTTGTTGAAATCAGGTCTCTTGTAAATGAGTCCTCAAGGCTCAATGGGATTTACCTGGGGCGGCTGTGGCTGAGTGGTTAGAGCAGTCGTCCTCCAATGCGAGAGTTTTGGGGTTCGAATCCACCAGCAGTCACATGCTGAAGTGTCCCTGGGCAAGACACTGAACCCCTCATAGCCTCTGATGTGTGTCCCATCAGTGTATGAATGTGATAAAGCTCTGATTAGTCTCTTTAGAATGATTTGTTCAATTATCTTTGTATAGATCTAGTAGAGTGCTGTATGAATGGGTAAATGAGGACACAGATTGTAGTGTAAAGAGTTTTGAGTATCTTGAAATAAGATAGAAAGGTGCTATATAAGTACAGTCCATTTACCTGTCTAAATAAAGGTTGAATGAAAAAAACTCATTTTTAATGGCGAACTAAAGTTCCTTAAAAGTGCATTGGCAGGATTTTGGATTCTGGACTCGCCTACAGAACCGGTCCTGAAGTGCGGTGGAAATGTGACGTGTAAAGAGCTGATCTGAGCAGGGCTGAGTAGGAGTGGTGGAAAAGGGGCAACAGCTGCCCACTGCTCCACCTGGGTGTATCTCAGGTGTGATGGGTTAAATGCAGAGAACTAATTTCACCATTGTATGGGAACATATTTTTAAATGCTGTTACATATATTATGTTTAAGTGAAGCAGGTATTGTTATATCTTTGTCAAAGTAAAAAATACCTACTCATTTCCTGACCTATCAATCAGTCACCCTCTTGCCACCAGCATACTTAAATTCCTCATTTATAACTCATTTGGTGACTTGTTTGTGTGAATTTGTAAACAAATATTGATGAACCTAAAGTAAAATGGTCAATTTTTTTAAAAGTGAGATTAAGGGTCCTTCACAGGCTCCAAAAACTTAAGAATAGTAAACATTAATTATTGTAAGGCTAACATGAGTTAAGCTAACTTCCAATGTTATTTATGTTTGTGTGTTGAATACCCCCCCCCCCCCCCCACACACACAACAATAAAATGTTGTGAGCCATCAGCTGCCCTCATTTCTGAAGATTTGCATCTGCCATAGAAACACTCATACCTGTCAACCTCTATTCCTGAAACACTGGAAACTTTATTTTTACTGTTTATATACATTCGGCATACATATGGGTGTGTTTTGTATAATATAAATCTCTTTGGCTTCATTTCACTCCTTTTTAACTTTGCTAATTACAGTCGGCTTTGGCTAACAACATCCACATGTGCCCAATATGCACCATTGTTCCTCTTTTTCCCATCATCATGTGCCGATTGTTGTTGTTTTTTTAGGCTGCCTCTATTTTAGACGTAAAGTTAAGCATTTTGCTTTTCTGCTTCGGGTCCACAAGGAGAGCTCAGCAGGTTATTATTGCTCCTGTGTACTCAGTAAATGCATGCCAGATGGACGATGCTGCTGCTGCGTGTGCAAAGAAAACGTCCTCCGGGTGGGTGGGGGTGTTGGCTGTGGACAAGGAAGCACTTTGATTTCCTTCTTCAGTTTTACTTCAACAATCAACAGTTGGCCAAAGTTGGCAGTTCTAACTATTTTATGTCTTTATTGCATAGTTTAGTGACTAATGTACAGTAATTGCATGAAGAGACCCAAACTACATAAAAGTGATTTTAATAATTTTATTCAATTATTTAAAAATTTTGAACAATTGGAGACTAGTATTTTTTAGAATCATGAATTAAAACTTCACCGATGCATATTTACACATTACCGACTTGAGGACAACAGCACATGAATTTCACTGCTTCACAGATTCATTTGAACTATGAAATCATTTGTAGATTCTTTCTGAAGGAACTGGTAACACAGAAATGTGTCTGGTTAATAATCAACTTTTCATGTTCAGGTTATGGTGAGCTTCGCTGCGTCACAACTCCTGAAGAAGCTTTAGTTTTAAGAGAAGACCCATGCTGATAAATGCCAGACCTCACCACACTCTCTGTTGTCTGCGCAAACACAAATGCCTGCCTGCCTGTGGGGGAGGTCTGATTAAAGATATCCATATTTCATCCACTGGTATGTGAGAACTCGACTGTGGTTTTTCCAGCTTATAGTTGTACAAATGATGACTGCCTTTATTTTTACATGGGCTTCGAATGATCTTTTCTGTAAACAGTCTTTTTTTTGTTGTTGTCACAATCACATTTTTCAGTCAGTTTTCTTTAATCACATAGAGCAGCACTTTGTTACTGAATAACTGACAGCTTCTTATAGTTTTACTTTAATAATCTTGTTTTGTTTTTTTAAGTGCCATGTGTTTTTATTGCCAAATTCTACAGGATCGTGAAACAACCCAGTAAAATTTGTATAAAGCTGACATTAATCCAACAGTGTGTTTCGTCAGTGGCTTGGTCAGAAAGAAAACTGTTTAATAATCACTAAGTTAAGTTAATGCCATAAACTCTAAACTTCACTCTTTCTGTAAACATTGTGTTTGAGATTCTCTAGTTTAGATGTTTGTTTAGATTCTCTTTTCATCAGTTTTTTTCTATTTCTGAGTTCTTCGTTCGTCAACGTTTCACATCTTTATTCTGCCTCCTTCCCCATGCTGATGGTTTAGGGTTGAGTCCCCCATCCCAGCAGCCATCATGTTTTGGAAGTTTGACCTGCACACCTCCTCCCACATTGACCAGCTGCTGGACAGGGAGGACGTGACATTGAGAGAGCTGATGGAAGAAGATGACGTCCTGCAGGAGTGCAAGGCCCAAAACCGTCGACTGCTCCTCTTTCTCTCTCAGGACCACTGCATGCAAGAGCTGGTCAGCCTAATTACCACAGAGCCCCCTGCTGACCTGGAGGAAAAGAGCCGCTTCAAGTAAGACCTGATGCAGATAATCCAACAATAACAGCAGCAAGAAATAGATTTTACATTTGATTATTAAGTAGAATAATAATAATAAATAGTTCAAGTTTCATTATTGCCATTCGCATCACATGTGGTACATGAGGTGGAACAAAATTGTGTCAAGGTCCCAGTTACACCCCAAAATAGCAAAAATATAAAGTGTAAAAAGAAACGGTAAAAAAGGATCTAAGATATACACCAAGATATATTTTATATATATCTATATAAAATAATATATTTTTATATTTTAGTGTTAATATTGTTTAAATACAAGAAGTAAAGCAGCAGAAACAGTGAGTCACACAGGTAAAGACAGTCAAACACGCTGGGGGAGTGGGGTGTAGATGCAGATGGAGACACGTCTGTATTGTGCACTGTTTGTGCCGACCGTTGTCAACGGGGGGGTTGTTGACGGAAACGGCTCGGCATGAGGGAGACAGATGGAGCGCTACCTCTGTAGCATTTTAGCTAGCACGTCTGTATTGTGTGCCGCTAGTTTAACGGTACGTCAGTGCCGATGCTGCTTTGGACAAATTGGCATTACATGTTAATTTCTTGTTACAAAGGTCTCAGGATGTCCGGGATGTGGCATGGGGAGCGGTTGCATTAAACTGGTTACATGTGAAAGCAAAGAATTCATAAATTTATATTGAGCAATAACCTTCGTGTGTGTGTGTGGCGGGGGGGTCTTGTTTCCATTGAAATAGTGGAGTGTTAAACCCCAAACAGAACAGAGAAATAGCTTTTTCTTGGAAACCTCTGTGAATGCCGAGTGCTGATTAACTTTGCTAAAATTTGCTAAAGAAACAAAAACTGAGTTGTTAAAAGTAAAATGAGCTTAAGAGGCTGAATTGAACAAAACGCATACTAAAATGTAAAAACAGCAGAACATATAGCTAAAATGAGCTAAATTGTTTCTAAAAACCAAAAGCAGCTATTGTCGTTATTGTAGCAAAAGAGTAGCTGAAAACAGCGTAAAAATACAAAACCTATGTATCATACTTGCAAACTAGTCGCTTTTCTGCGAAATTCTAACAAAATTTAAAACTAAAACTAAAATATGCAATTTACGTGAATCGTTTAGATCCAAAGATGTTTTTTTTTTTTGGTGGGGGTGGTGGGGTCATTCAAAGGCTAGGTGAAAAGCATCGTTTCCCTTAAAGAAACAGCGTTCCTCCTCAGTCACTTGGCTTAGCAGGTGCTCATCTCTTTGGGGGGTTTTATCGACTAGGCGGAGGAAGGAGGGGTAGACACCTCCATGTTGCACGTTAGCTTACCGCTATGATAGTGACGTCAGTTGTTGACGGGGGTGGGGGCGTGGTTTAGGATATGCGAGCGAAGCAGAGCGTGTAGCATCTTAGCTAACGCATCTGTATTGTACACGGCAAAATTTGGCTTTAATATTTGAAAAGTCCATCTGATGGTGTTCTAGAGAACACCTTGAAGGAGTGTAATGAACATATCTGTTGATATTATTCATAAATTAAACGGATTCTTTCATTTTTCTGGACTGAGTAATATCGTGCCTTGAATGATAAAATGTGACGAGAGACGTTAATTTTCTTTGACCCATCAAAATGAACGTGGTCATTTATTAACAGAATCAAAATTTAACATCAAACATTTACATTAATTTGGCAAAAGTGATTACAATAACACATAGCTTAATTAGCAAGCTTTACAATTAGGAAACCATACGGCCATGGTTTCCACTTGCAGCTTTTAAACCAACAGACATTTCTGAAAATATCTGGATGATTACTGGCAGATAGAAGAGTTTTAAAGATGGGAAAATGAAGTTTAGATGG
>NC_056519.1:25806697-25818823 GCF_014905685.2 Nematolebias whitei
GGAAGGCCCTCAGGGCCAGATTTGACCTGAGGCTTAGTTCACTACAGGAGAAAGGTGGTGTTAGTGAGAAAGAAGCCAAGTAACACAAGTTTTCTGGAAAGTAAAATTGGTCAAATCAGTGATTGGAAAGGAAACAATGGGAGAAGGAGATGGATGTTATTCTAAGTGGATTGTGAAGGAGAATAAAAGTTATGAAGTGTAGAAATGGTGGCACCAAGGTAGGAAGGAACCTGTAAATTATTTTGTTTTAATAATTACATTCTGGTTGACAAAACTGACTAAAATGATTTAGTTTTGTTTTTTGTCACTTGCTTGGCACAGTGTGATTTAATGTTGTGAAGACTGCATGATATCAAGTCGTTTTCTGTTAAGAGTCTTATCACTAAATCAGACAACAGTAAAAGGTTATTAAAATGTTCATTTGGTAAAGTTAATATTCTTTAAACATGCAGTTCAGTGGCACCTTAGCACAATGGCATGTTGTTACAAATAAAATTCAAAGTTAACAAAATAAAAGTCAAGTGCACCCCTAAAGTCATTGTGATAAATTCTGTCACATTAATTTCATTGTCCTAACCACAGGAGCGAGTTTAAAAACAGGATGTTGCAGATATGGACTAGTTGAATGAGGTGTCTTTAAAATATCCTGCTGCATGCTCAACAAGTTCAACAATTATTTTTAAATCCGTCCAGAGGACCTGATTTAATTTTGTTAGATGGCTCTAAAATAGTTATTGAATCAAGTGTTTATTTATGTAGGTAAACATATACTGTATGTTCAACAACTCGTTAAAATACACCAGAATGCAGGAAATGGCATCTACTGGTTACTTTATTCAAAAATTTCTAATGCTTCTGATGCCAAAGGGCACAAAAGAGGAACTTGGCCAAGCAGTAGAAACTGGGCCTTAAAAGTCTTGTTCAGGCCAAAATTAAAAAAAAAAAGTTTTTCCTGTTAGCAAAATATTCTGCTATATTTGGTTTGCTGTTGTTATTTGTTTATTGTTTATTTTTTGGTTGATGCCTTATGTATGTCCTCATTAAATTAGGACATGTTATTAAATGTCTTTTACTTGCAGCATGTTGTTTTTTCCTACCAGAATGCTTAAATTTCATGTAAAAAAAAAATCACTAAATCTTGGGTGGGGGTGGGGTGGGGGCTAGGTTTTGCACCTTTTTCATCCCTTCTGAATTTGCTGGTATGAAGTATGCTGCATCAGATTTCAATGTACAGTGAGGAAAATAAGTATTTGAACACTCTGCGACTTTACAAGTTCTCCCACTTAGAAATCATGGAGGGTCTGAAATTTTCATCTTGGGTGCATGTCCACTGTGAGACATAACCTTAAAAAAATCCAGAAATCACAATGTATGATTTTTTAATAATTTATTTGTGTGTTACTGCTGCAAATAAGTATTTGAACACCTGTGAAAATCAATGTTAATATTTGGTACAGTATTTTTGTTTGCAGTTACAGAGGTCAAATGTTTCCTGTAGTGTTTCAGCAGGTGTACTCACACTGCAGCAGAGATTTTGGTCCATTCCTCCACAGATCTTCTCTAGATCAGCCAGGTTTCTGGGCTGTCACTGAGAAACAGAGTTTGAGCTCCCTCCAAAGATTTTCTAAAGGGTTTAAGTCTGGAGACTGGCTAGACCACTCCAGAACCTTGATATGCTTCTTACAGAGCCACTCCTTGGTTCTCCTGGCTGTGTGCTTTGGGTCATTGTCATGTTGGAAGACCCAGCCATGACCCATCTTCAATGCTCTGAGGGAAGGAGCTTGTTCCCCATAATCTCACAATACATGGTCCCGGTCATCCTCTCCTTAATACAGTGCAGTCGTCCTGTCCCATGTGCAGAAAAACACCCCCAAAACATGATGCTTCCACCCCCATGCTTCACAGTAGGGATGGTGTTTTTGGGATGGTACTCATCATTCTTCGTCCTCTAAACACAGCGAGTGGAATTAAGACCAAAAAGTTCTATTTTGGTCTCATCTGACCTCATAACTTTCTCCCATGACTCCTCTGGATCATCCAAATGGTCATGGTCAAACTTCAGACGGGCCTGGACGTGTGCTGATTTAAGCAGGGGAACCTTCCGTGCCGTGCGTGATTTTAAACTATGACATCTTGGTGTATTACCCACAGTAACCATGGAAACAGTGGTGCCAGCTCTCTTCAGGTCATGGACCAGCTCCTCCCGTGTAGTTCTGGGCTGATTCCTCACCTTTCTTAGGATCATTGATGCGTCACGAGGTGAGATCTTGCATGGAGCCCCAGTCCGAGGGAGATTGACAGTCATGTTTAGCTTCTTCCATTTTCTAATAGTTGCTCCAACAGTTGATGTTTTTTCACCAAGCTGTTTGACAATTGCCCTGTAGCACTTTCCAGCCTTGTGGAGGTCTACAATTTTGTCTCTGGTGTCTCTGCGTGGTGTCTCTGGGCAGCACACCTCATCCCCAAAATGCCCCCAGGCGCTTTCAATAGCTGCCCACTGCACCACCTGGTGGTGGATGGGTTAAATGCAGAGACTAATTTCGCCATTGTATGGAATCATACAGTGCTGACATTGTGATGACATTATTATTATTATTATTATTATTTGGACAGCTCTTTGGTCTTAGCCATGTTAGTAGTTGGAGTCTTACTGACTGTGGGGTGGACAGGTGTCTTTATGCAGCTAACAACCTCAAACAGGTGCTTCTAATTTAGAATAATAAGTGGAGTGGAGGTGGACATTATAGAGGAGGACTAACAGGTCTTTGAGGGCCAGAATTGTTGATGATGGGCAGGTGTTCAAATACTTATTTGCAGCAGTAACACACAAATAAATTATTAAAAAAATCTTACATTGTGATTTCCAGATTTTTTTATTTTTAGATCATGTCTCACAGTGGACATTCACCTAAGATGAAAATTTCAGACCCTCCATGATTTCTAAGTGGGAGAACTTGCAAAGTAGCAGAGTGTTCAAATACTTATTTTCCTTACTGTATTTTTTATGAGAAATATGATAAAGTTGTAAAAGGTGTTAATACTAAATAATTTTACACAATCCTTGATCAAACTAAACATTTGATATGCTTAATGTTAAAATAGCACAAAGAATGCTGAAGGAGCAAAAAAAAATGCACAGATAAAACAACAAACAATGGTACTTGTTCTGACTGGCACAATAAAGATGGAAAACAAAAAACAGATGGATTGTAAACAAACTCGTATGTTAGTCAGTACCATCTCTAGACAAACTGTATGGTCCATGTATCATTTTTAGTATTGTCAATATGGCATATTCAGTGTTTCCCTTACCAAAGAGAAGGAAAAATGTACAATCTAATTAAATAATGTGCAGTGTTTCCCCTAGGTTACTTGGCAGGGTGCTCATTTCTTCCATGATTTCTGTTGACCGGGGTGGGGGGGTAGACAGAGACATCTGTGCTGCACGCTGACACTGTTTGTGCCGACAGTTGTCGACCGGGGGGGTGAAAGAAACGGCTCAGTGGCTTAGCTTTTAAGCTAGCGCAGATGTATTGCACACTGCTAGCTTAGCGCTACGCAAGTGCCGGCACATGTCGACGGGGGTTGGTAGGCAGGGCACTCGGTTCTGTTGACATGGCGGGACACCCTCCTTGTTTAGTGGGCAGAGGATTTTGATATTTCTCATAAACAACAATACTGTCCTTGTTTCTTCAATACTTATATCATTATTTGGTCATTTTATAATTTTTGTTATAAGGATGTCAACGTTAACGCGTTAACGCATGCGATTAATCTAAACAGATTAACGCATTAATATTACATAATGTAGATTAATCACATTACCTATTAACCTATAAGGGACTCTATCCTGCAGAGGTAGAGCTGCCATTTCTAACCCGAGCCTGGAGCCTGGTCGGCCGACCCGTATTTGGCCGGGCAGGCCATAATGTGTGTGTGCTTAATGTGTGGCTGTCCGGTCTCGGGTTTTGATGTGACTTTACGAATCATACAACACAAAAAATAAGAAAGCATGATAGAAACTTCTGTTAATCTACTTGTAGAGGAAGAGGCAGTAAGTTTAAATGTTGAGAGGATGAAGAAAGAAAGAGTTCAGCAGTTAATCAGACTGTGAAGGGATCACTGGCGCATTGTATGTATGTTTTATTTATTCATTTCATTTCATCCAAACAACAAATATAATACAATTTAAAGAAAAGAAAAAAGATATACAATCACAGAAATAAAATGAAAGGCAGCAGAAGAAGAATGAGTTCTTATAATATCTGCCCCTTGTCCCCAAAATATATTCCAAACAAAATTACTATACAAAAGCAAAATGAATTAATAAAAAAATAAAAAATAATAAAATAAAAACTTAGCTAAAATATAAGATCAACTGTAAACAATTTTTATGAGCTCACATTATACTTAATATTTAAAAAAAATAAATAAATTTTTATCATCCTCTTGAATATGTACATAGTACATACATATGTACATTGTGCAATAATTGCGCACGTGGGCTCGGACTTCTGTGATGCGTTTTTACGAATCACAGCGCAAAGAAAACTAAATGAGAATGCACAATATAAAATTAAATTGTGTAAGCTACTTGTTGAGGAGGAGGCCGATCCGACCGGCCGGTTTAAAGAAAAAGCCACGTTAAGCTCAGATGGACAACCTGTCACCGGCTGTGCGCGTCCACTGACCCGCCGGTTGAAATGGACTTGCGACGTGTCCAGGGTGTACCCCGCCTCTGAAGGCTGGACATGAGCACCAGTGAGCAGCGACCCAAAAAGGAAGAGGCGGGTAAAGATAATGGATGGATGGATTTGCGTATCAGTGGCCGTGCACATCTCCACACCTGCTGTCGTGTGTGGTGGAGGAAACATACAAAAGCTGAAGTGAGCAGCGCATTCAATTAAAATGACCTCGTTCTATAATTTTCCAAATAATTTTTCTCTAAAAGCATTTTTGTTCATATTGTGTAAGAGCCTGTCTCTAGAGTTGAATTTTTAGGGTATTTGTTTTTTGTATGTTAATATCTATTTGGTGAAACAAGAAATCTGATGTCTTATCAAAGAAGGAAGAAGAAGGGTTACATGTTTTGATCACATGGATGATGCTTAATGAGACATTTGAGTTAACATAAATGTTTGAAACAAAATAACTTCTGTAAACCTTGCTGCGTATAAAAACCTGGAAAACTGTTTGGTTTGACACAATAAAACATTTTCTTCGACATTTTATGAAAACCTGTCAGGAGCAGGTTTTGGATTCAGTATAAGGCAGACACAGGAGTGAAAAACAAGAACAGTTTTTATTAGTAGCTGCTGGATGGAGGAGTCAGGAGGTGGAGGAAACTGGCAGGAGTGACCATGAAGGGGCAGAGACGTGAGCAGATGGGGGGCCAGCGGGGGCCGCTGATCATGACAAAACCTGCACATTTACATTTCAAGCTAACAAAGTTAAGCATAGTGATTAATCAGATTAATCATAGCCCCAGAGTGTGATTAATCTGATTACATTTTTTTAATCTATTGACAGCTCTATTATAAAATTATCTGTGGTCAAGAATCTTGGGGTGTTTTTCGACAGTTATACTTGATAAGCAAATATCTGCAGTTGTAAAAACCAGTTCAGTATTTCCCCTGGGGGCGGGGGGAGAGACACGTCTGTGTTGCGCGCTGTTTGTACCGAGAGTTTTCGAGCGGGGGTGGGGGATGTAGACATCTCAGCGTGAGGGGAACAAAGCGCTGCCTCTGTAGCTTTTTAGCTAGCGCTTCTGTATTGCACGCAGCTAGCTTAGCGCTACGTCAGTTCGGGGGTGCGGGGGCAGTTTGGTAGGCAGGGCGCTCAGTTCTGTTGACAGGGTGGGGTGCCCTCCTTGTTTAATGGTAGGACTGCAGTTTTTATCAGCTACATCAAATAGTCAAAGCAAAATCTTACATTCCTCTTAAAGACCTCAAAACTGTTCTCCGCGCTTTCATCCTCACCGAACTGGACCAGGGGTGCCCCGACTGCAGTTTTCTGGCCGGTCACCGATTACTAAAAAGTCTGACCTGCCGATTCCGATTTTGTTTTCTAATCGACTCTGTCAGGTGTTATAAGGTCACAATGCACCTTCAATGTTCCAATATTATTTTATTAAAAACAGACCCTTGAACAACATCCTAGAAACGATACAAACGTGTTTTAACTGGCCATGAGGTAGTGCTCTAAAATATAAATGAAGTTCAGACAATTGTTGTTAAAACTAAAAATATCTGTAAAATCTGTTTCTCATGCATCGGCCCATTTTCGATTTCCCAAAATTAAGGAAATCGATTTATCGGTGCACCCCTAGACTGGCCGACTGCAACTCTTTATATGTTGGTTTGGAACAATCCTCTCCATCGCCTGCAGGTAGTCCAGAATGCTGCTGCGCGTCTTTTAACAGGAACTAGAAGACATCACTACCGTTTTAGCTGATTTACACAGGCTATCTGTTCCTTAACACATTCATTCATTCAACTTTTTATTCATACAGGCTAATCCCATTGAGCCTTGGGGACTCATTTACAAGAGAGACCTGGTTTATTTATTTATTTAGTAATTTATTGATTGATTTTAAGATTATTTTACTGATTTTTAAAGTTTTAAATGGCTGTGCACCCAGTTAATTAATGGATTTTTTGCATTTTTATAATCCAAACAGAACACTGACATCTTCCATTCGGATGAGTTTAGCTTGGCCAAGGGCAAAATTAAAACGCAGGGGCATCAGGCTTTTGCTGTGGCAGCCCCCAGACTCTGGACCAGTCTGCCCATTGAACTGATATTTATTGTGCAGAGTCTGAACAGGCCTTTAAATCCCACCTAAAACTCACTTTTTTGCTCTGGATTTTAACTTGAGTTTGGTTTGAGTTCCATCCGAACCTCTTAGATTGATATTTTCTTGTTTGTTTGTTTTTAGCCCATTTTTTTTTTGTACATGTTCGTATTTTTAGTGCTTGATCTTTCATTTATTTTATTGCTAATTTTCTGTTTGTGAAGCACTTTAGTCAACATTGTTTTTAAATGTGCTATATAAATAAAATTGACAGACATTTATGTAAAAATATATATTTCAGCGTACCCATTTTAATATATTCTCCTAAACAAAGATAATTTGATTTATGATTCATCTTTGATTGCGCTCTGTGTTTTTTCCACAACATTCAGGCTGTCCCTGCGGTTCCCATGCAATTCAAAATTGGTTTATTCTAATTTAATAAACAACATATTTTACCCTGTGTCTGCTACTTTGACAACTTTAGTTAGACAGCGATATTTTCTAATTGTCATTTTGTTTTTCCCTGTAAGGTTTCCTAATATTGCTTGTGAGCTCTTGACCTCTGATGTGACCATAATAAATGATAAGCTTGGCGGGGACGAGTCACTCCTTGAGGTGCTCTACCATTTCCTGGAGCAGGACCCGCCCCTCAACCCCCTGCTCGCCAGCTTCTTCAGCAAAACCATTGGCAATCTCATTGCCAGGAAAACTGAACAGGTGCGGTGAAAATGCTCACATCAAAACATGTGGGAGACGATATGCTTGTTATTTTACTTGCTTATAAACAAAACACTAAACGTTAGAATTTTTTAGGTTATTACATTTTTAAAGAAAAAGGAAGGCTTTATCGATCTGGTGCTCAAACACATTGACGCCTCTGCCATGATGGACCTGCTGCTGCGCCTCATTAGCTGTGTGGAACCTGCCCCATTAAGGCAGGAAGTCCTGCATGTAAGATACCAAAACATCACTTACCTTTCCTGGCTGAAAACATGGCCATTCAAAAGTGTTGTTGACTTTTATTTTTGTGTGTTTTGTTTCAGTGGCTGAATGAGGAGAAGTTGGTACAGAGACTTATAGAACTTATCCATACTGGCAAAGATGAGGAGGTGAGTGGAAAGGAGAGGTGGGGGAGTCCTTCCACATCTGTGTTTTAGATGATGTATCAACAAGGCTGTTCTAATTGTCTGATTTTTATATATTTTTTTAAATTTATTAAATTCAGAGACAATCCAATGCATCCCAAACGCTTTGTGATATCATCCGCCTTAGTCGAGACCAGGCCAGTCAGATGCAGGAGAACATGGAGTCTGACCCATTATTGGCTGTTCTGGAGTCGTAAGTTTCTATTGCCTTTTGGTTTTAGTAATAAAATAAAAAGAAAATAATAAACAACAAATAAAAAACTTTATAGAAAACATAAGATAGAACTTTATTGATCCTGCAGGAAATTGTTGATCAATGCTGATTTAACCTTTTTTAACTTCTCTAATCTGGGAAGAGATGATAATAAAAACAAAAATGGGTTTCTAATGTGTTTATGGTTATTATAGTGAGAAAATGTACCGAGGTTTCCTTTTGAGACTTTTGTCTGATTAATTAATTTCCTTTTATTTATACAGGTTAGTCACGTTGAGACACGGTTGTTTCATATACAAACATTAAATAATACAATTAATAAAATCAATACAACCAATAAAATATATTAGTACAAAATATAATTGGTGTCTGTAACAAACTGATTGAGCACTGAGGTCCTTTGATTTAGAAGGAAAGAAACTATGAGGATACCACTCTTCAGAGGGTACTCTGGAGTAGAGGTGAAACGGTGCTTGTAGCCCTTTATCCTGATGCATGCTCAATAATCCAGGTAGAAAAATCTAAAAAAAGTTAAGTCTGGTCCTCTGGACACCATGTCCAGAGGACCAGACTTCACTTTTTTAGACTTGTAGCCCTTTGTTAGTGCTGACAGTTGTCGAGTGGGTCGGGGGGGGAAGGACATTTCAAATAGCCAAATCGAAAAAAACTTTTGTCCGTGTGCCTGAGAGGAGTCGACGGGGGAGAGGACGGCCCCCAGAAACCATTTTATCACCAGCAAACTGGTTGGTCCATTAAAGGAGTGTGCCACTTGGTGAGGAAAACAGTTTGTTTGTGACTCCTCAGACTGATGAAGCCCTTCGAATGAACGGAGAATAGTTTCTCAACAACAACAATAAAACCACCTGTCCAGATGACCTGACTGAATGTTGATGGATTTTTTTACCTGGATTATTGAGCATGAACCTTGAAGAAAAGAAACTTGTTTGTCAGCTTTTGTTACTTTCTATTTCTGCTTCTTTCAGGCAGGAGACCGTAGCAGAGCTTCTCAACAATATGTTTGAGGGGGAGAGGAGTGAGGTCTCCATTGTTAATGGAACTCAAGTGCTACTTACCTTATTGGAGACGAGAAGGTCTGGGTGAGTGTGAGCTTTTTAATTAATTAATTTTGTTTATATAGCGCCAAGTCACAACAGAAGTTGTCTCGGCGTACTGTACGGAAATATTCACATATAAAGTCAGTTAAGAACATTATTTATCTGAGGAGCCAACAGACTGCTTTGAGTTTTCACTTCATCGCAGTCTCCCATCCTAAGCGAGCACAGAGGCAACGGTGGAAAGGAAAAACTCCCTCATGAGGAAGAAACCTCCAGCAGAACCAGGCTCAGGACAAGCGACCATCTGCTAATAAATTATCAATTTAATTTTGGAATCAATATCTCCTCCTATAGCGATCAGCCATAACATTATGACAACCTATCTACAGCCCCCTCCTCTCTTTTGCTGCAAAAACAGCCATGACTAGTGGAGGCTTTGTAAGTTGTAAAAATTTAACTAAGTCCCAAAAGTTGTGACTTGAGACAACCTACTCTTATGTTATGGTTCAGTTCTAATGGGTTCCCTTTACGGTGTGCGGCTTTGCAGCCTTAAATACAATAAACTGGAGTGCACAGTGTTTATGTAAACTGAGCTATACCACACATGTGATTAAATGGTTAACAATAGTAGGTACTTCTTCAATCATGACATCTGTCATAAAAAAGGAGTCTGTAGAAAGGGGCGAAGTCGTCCTACAGTTGTCAAGCTGTTGGCTACCCAGACTGGTGCCTCTTATAGCGTTTCAAAGGCAGAAATACCATATTAATTTGAAAGAGCACTAAATTTTATTTGCTATATAAATTAAAACCCCTACATTTTTGTACAACACCAGTTTGTCGATGAGGCTGCTGGATATATTCATCATTCTGATTAGTATGTCTCATTTGTTCTCCAGGCTTATTCCAAGTCTGTTGGGAGTTGAGTAAACTTACTGACAAGATGTGAGTCAGCCGGACTGATCTATTCAACGGTCTCAGGAAGTCCACATTGGCGTAGTAACACTGACCTTGTCCGAGTAATTTGTGACAAACTATACCACACATTTTGAATTTCGTGTACCCAAAAGACCATAGACAGTAAAGTGTTTACAGTCTACAGTGTTTCCCCTAGATAACTTGCCATGGCGGGGCGCTCATCTCGTACGTGATTTTTGTCGGGGGGGGGGGGGGGGACCGTCCCGAAGCGGGGGCGCGCGCGTTTTAAACCAACGGTTTGGGGGGGGGGGTAGGGGACACAGAGGCAGCCGTGCGCTGTTTGTACCGACAGTTTTCGAGTGGCGGGGGTGCGTTCAGCGTGAGGGTTCAGCATGAAGGAAGAGGCTGCCTTTAGCTTTTTAGCTAATGCACCTGCATTGCGAGCCGCTAGTTTAGCGTTACGTCAGTGCCGACTGGTGGTTGGGGGTGGGGTTCGGTAGACGGGGCACTTGGTTCTGTTGACGGGGCGGGGCGCCCCGCTTGCATAATGGTAGGGGAAACACTAGATAACAATGTGGATAATTGATTAGGAGTTTAGTGCAGTAATATTATATTGGTACTTTCTGAAGCTATTGAGGAAATCACGGAATCTTCTTCTTTGTTTTTGTTTTGAGTGATTTCTTTGACATCGACTGAGATTTGATTTTTGCAAACCTGACGTGGTTTTATTTGTCTGCTTGTCTCCATCAGGTTGGAAGGGTTGATGGATCTGTATTCTCAGGGTTACGAAAGGTCTTACACTGTCAACAGCAGTATTTTAAATGCCATTGAGCCCCATTTAAAGGACTTCCAGCAGCTTCTTCTGGATCCCCCTAAGGTAACCGCCTCAATGCAGTGCCAAATCATGACGCAAAGCTCACAGATTGGTTTTAATGTTGTTCACCATCTGGTGCTTTAGAAAAGTGAAGTGATAAATTGTTTTGGTGCTTCATGTTTCCAGTCTAATATTATTTCCTGCTGTTTTTATTGTATTTTGTTTGCTTGATTAAAACAAACTTTTGTGTCTAGGCTTGAGTTCTGGTCTGTTCCCTTCACAGAAAAGTGCAATACTGACGACTGTTGGCGTTCTAGAGCAGCCACTGGGGAACGCTCGCCTTCACGTGGCCCGACTGGTGGCCTCCCTGTTGCAAACCAGTGTACCCAATATCTGCCAGGAGCTTTGCAATCTTGCCACCATGGATCTACTGCTGGTAAGCTCAACATAACACAAATGCTGTAGCTCTTGTTGTTTTCAAGTTGATGTACTGTACATTAAGACTGAGATGAGTGTCAGGCTTTCAAAAAGCTGCTTGAGATTAGCACAAGTTGGAGTCATAAGGCACGGAGGCACTAATAAACCTTTAACACCAGTTGACCAGAGTAGTGGGTGTGGCTTTATGAAGCAAGTTATAGAAAAAATAAATACTTTGTTTGCGTTTTATGCATTTAACGCTTGAGAGAAGCAGAGCGCTACTTCTGAAGCTTTTTAGCTAGCACGTCTGCATTATGTTTTCTTAGCTTAGCACTGTTTCAGTTCGGCAGTTGTCGACAGGGTGGGGGAGTGGTGAAGGATATTTCGGTAGGCAGGACGCTCAGTTCTGTTGACAGGGCGGGGCACCCTCCTTGGATGACAGTTGGGGAAACGCTGGTATATGTAAGAACATGCATGTGTGTTTATACTGTATGCAGTACTTCCACTACCTTTATGCTAGCAGGGCGCCCACTCTGTCAACAGAACCAAACCGAACTCCCCCCCCCCCCCCCCCCAACAGCTGCTGGCACTGATGTAATGCTAAGCTAGCAGCGCGCAATACCAATGCGCTATCTAAAAAGCTACAGAGGTACTCCTCCGCTTCTCACAGTGAGATGAGCGCCCTGCCAAGACAATTGATCTAGGGGAAACACTGGTATGCAAGTGTGTGTGTGTGTGTGTGTGTGTGTGTGTGTGTGTGTGTGTGTGTG
>NC_056519.1:25818833-25820971 GCF_014905685.2 Nematolebias whitei
GTGTGTGTGTGTGTGTGTGTGTGTGTGTGTGTGTGTGTGTGTGTGTGAGACTGTCTGCAACATACAAGCCAGAGGAATCATCAAACATGAGTTACTGCTGACAACACAGTTTTCCTCAGTCAGAACGGCAGTTCCCCTCAGACCAGTCATGCATTTTTTCTGCCTCAGCTGTCGGTGTGCTTCGTAGCTTGCGGTCGCTGATGTGTGTTTACATGTGACAACAATATAGAAATACTTGTAGTTTATAGTGGAGTGAAGTTGTCTTGATAAATATTTTAGGCCTGTTATACATTGTGTGAGATTCAATGTGGTTCACTTTCATGGTTTGAATTTAAGCCACAAATGCTGAAACTCATGAAAAAGTGTGTGTGTGTGTGTGTTTCACTTCACTTAAGTTCAGAAAACTGAAGTCATATTTTGCTGTATTTAGGAGAGTTTCAGTACTTTTTAGTTTAATACTGTCAACTTAAAAAGTTTGTGTGGCAATATGCACATTCTCACTGCAGGTCAAAAGTGTGCATACATTTAAGACCACTTTTGTGCAACGTTGGTTTTCACACATCTGGAAGTATGTGTGAAATCTAGGGCTGAACGATTTTGGAAAATATTCTAATGGCAATTTTTTTACCTCAGTATTGCAATTGCGATTTAATATGCAATTATTTTACAAAGTCTTCTTCTCATGTATTTTTCAACAAACACAAACAATAAATAAATCTGTTTCAGTTGTAAAAAACTCCATTGTTTTCAGCTCCGCTGCAACTCTGTTTCTGCATTTTTTATGTGTAGCTCTGGGATAGCAACTTGGCTGAAATGTGTGCGAGGACGTTCTGTACCGCTTATTCATTGTGTTCACCAAATCTGTAAACTCAGGCCTGGTCACTATATTAATGGGCATCATGTCTTTTGCTATGAACTCCGTTATTGCTCAAGTTATTTCTACATGCCATTTTGAATTATGTTCATACGGAGTAATACCTTTGAACAGTTCGGTCAGTGATCCCTGTCAGCTGCTACTTTGCTTACTTGAAGTTGAAGCATTGCTTGTTGGCATTCTAGCCATGCAACTATCGTAAATGTCTTTGTGGTGGTTTTTTAAGTGTTGATAAAGATTTGTGGTGTTACCTCGAGATGTAGCAACAGCAGCACGGCAGCTTCTGCACAATACATGTTGTTGTGCAGCGTCTTCTTTTTTATAGCCAAAATAATTCCCAACAACGGACGTGCTGCCGCTCTTTGGTACCAAACTTTTCAGATGTATTGCACATGGTTTGGAGTTTAAGCTAAGCTGGTACAAAGTCTGCTCCCCATCTGGAAGTGGCGGAGTTGCGTGTGGGGGTGTGTGATTTGGTAGTCGGGGCGCTCGGTCCTGTTAAAAGGGCGAGGCGCCCTCCTTGTACAGCTGATTCACTTTTGGAGTCACCCATATTCAAGATGACTGTCACAGCAAATCAGTGTTAGCCAACGTAAAACTGGTATTGACTCAGGTAAACTTACACACATTGCGCTAAGGTTTAATGTGCGCTATATAAATAAACTGAACTGAATTGAATTGAATTGTAGTAGTTGACACTAGGGATGGGGCCGATCTGATCCAGTATCGGTATCGGATATCAGCATAATTTACGTATCAGATTTTCCGATCCAACCTGCCGATATTTCTGATCCATGATGCATGTTTGTGCTTGCGCTGCACGTTGACTTCAAAGTATGGAATGGATTTCCTGAACGGAGGCGCGTCTCATGAACCCAGAGTAATAAGACCTGGCTCACATTCAGGAAATCCAGTTCATAGTTTGCAGCCAGCTAAAACGTGCAGTAGCACTGTGGCTAACAGCTAACCAACCTTTTATCGAAACATGTCCACTGTGTGGAAGTATTTTACACTAGAAACACCACAAAACAAGACAGCAACATGCAATGGCTGGAGAGCCATAGCACCACATTAAACCACGGTAAAGTTAGTTTTACGTTGGACATTCGAGCTCCGGGGCTTCAGCGGTCTGTTATTTTCGTTCAGTCCAGAGAAGGCGGTCAGATTTCAGTCTGACCCGCTCAGTCTGTCCGTGTCGGAGGAGGGGCAGACTGAGCGCGGCTGACCGAAATCAGACTGCCTTCTCCGGACTGAACGAAAATAA
>NC_056519.1:25825971-25841401 GCF_014905685.2 Nematolebias whitei
TTAGGGGTGGGCAATATGGCTCAAATATTATATTGTGGTATTTCAGTGCATTCTGACGATAACAATAAATTTTGTTATATAACCACAACAAAAAAAAAAACAGAAATCAAAGTTATTCATTTGACAAAATTAATTTAACATGTTGCTTTGCAGTATTATATAAAAATAAAAAAACAAGGGTTAATTTTACTGAAATTATTTTATTTAGTAAAGTATTCAGTTTCCAAGTATAAAAATAAAAAAGATCCTTCTGTTATTTAGATTGAAAAAGTCTGCACAAAATATAGATCAATAAATCCACCACAGAAACTAAAGTGCAGGTGAAGTTTCCCAAAATAACTGAATAAAATGAAGCTTAAAATCTGTTGAGCATAAATGTAACATGCAACAAAATATATGTTTCTTTAAATGAGCTGTAACTTCCAGAACTTGTAACAAGGTGATCATCTGATCCTGAAGCTTGTTGGTGTTTCAGCTTCCTCTGTTCCTGCAGGAATGATTCATTTCTCTGATGCTCTGTCTCTGATCACATGACTCTGTTCATGCTCCGTGGACTGTGGAACTAAGAGACACTGTTGAGTTGCGTGTGTTTGTACCTGTAGTTTAGAGCGGGGGAGACGCATCCGAGCTGCGCCCACACTGGCAGCTCAGAGCGGGGTGAGGGAGAGAGAAAAAAGACGAGCTGTGTTTGTACCAGCAGCTTAGAGCGGGGTGGGGGGTAGGGAGAGACAATTGAGTTGTCCGTATCCGCAGTTTAGAGCGGGATGGAGAGACAGCTGAGACGCACGTTGTTTATTTTAAGCTTTTTAGCTAGCTAGTATTGTGCGCAACTAATTATCGTTATGCTAGTACCTACAGGTGGAGGGGGGTGCGCAGTTTGGTTTGGTCGTTCAGTGCGCTCGGTTCTGTTAACGGGGCAGGGCGCCCTGACATATTACATCATGAAATTAGCATATCATGATATCATTTATTTGCCCGGGCAAGCTTTTTTTACCTGTATTATCGTGAACGGTATGATATGGCCCAGCCCTACATTACATTGCCAAAAGTATTCGCTCACCTGCCTTGACTCGCATATGAGCTTAAGTGACATCCCATTCCTAATCCATAGGGTTCAATATGATGTTGGTCCACCCTTTGCAGCTAGAACAGCTTCAACTCTTCTGGTAAGGCTGTCCACAGGTTTAGGAGTGTGTTGATGGGGATTTTTGACCATTTTTCAAGAAGTGTATTTGTGAGGTCACATACTGATGTTGGATGAGAAGGCCTGGCTCTCAGTTTCCGCTCTAATTCATCTCAAAGGTGTTCTGTCGGGTTGAGGTCAGGACTCTGTGCAGGCCAGTCAAGTTCATCCACATCAGACTCTGCCATCCATGTTGTTATGGACCTTGCTTTGTGCACTGGTGTACAGTCATGTTGGAAGAGGAAGGGGCCAGCTTCAAACTGTTCCCACAAAGTTGGGAGCATGGAATTGTCCAAAATGTCTTGGTATGCTGAAGCAGTCAGAGTTCCTTCCTTTCACTGGAACTAAGGGGCCAAGCCCAGCTCCTGAAAAACAACTCCACACCATAATCCCCCCTCCACCAAACTTTACACTTGGCACAATGCAGTCAGACAAGTACCGTTCTCCTGGCAACCACCAAACCCAGACTCATCCATCAGATTGTTTGATGGAGACGAGTGATTCGTCACTCCAGAGAACGTGCCTCCACTGCTCTAGAGTCCAGCGGCGGCGTGCTTTACACCACTGCATCCGACGCTTTGCATTGCACTTGGTGATGCATGGCTTGGATGCAGCTACTCGACCATGGAAACACATTCCATGAAGCTCTCTGCTCACGAAACGTTTCAGCACAAAAAAAAATAAAATAAAAAAATGTCCAGATGACCTGACTGAAAAATGTTGGATTGTATACCTGGATTATGCTGATGAAGATTCTCAGTCATCCAGGACATGATGAATTCAAAAAAGTGTTCAGTACAAAAACAACTGGACTTTATTTGTAACAGAAGACGTTTCTCTCCTCATCCGAGGAGCTTTCTCAATTCAAAGAGCAGAGAGTGAGAGATTCAGGTTATAAGGCTGAGGGAGATAAGACACACATGTAGATTTGACAAGTCACACCTCATAACCTTAACAGTAAGAGTCTTGAGTAACAAAACACTCTTAGACTCTTTGTATGTGTATATATATATATATATATATATATAAAATTCTACTTGTGAACTTTAGTTCACCATTAAATCTCTGATTAACCAGATTCTACAAAAAAGAAAAACTATTTAAAATTTTATAGGTTTTCTTCATATTTGCTGTATTTGCCCTTAGTGTCTACATTTATTGTTCAGTTAAATATGTGGTTTTGTTTCTTGTTCACTAAATATATATTTTTAGCTTTGCTTTAAAGTTCTTATTTTGTGATTTGTACATCTGTGGGTTAAAGAACAAGTTGAACTAAAGGCTGTATTTCTTCTTTAAACATGTTTGAGGCAAATATTCCTGAGAGATCCAATAATTTTGTGTCTTTTTATGATTTTCAGCTGAGTTAACAGATAGTCGTTAAAGTGAAAACAGGATTTCATGATGCAGCCGGCACCGTTTATTTTATTTTTTTAATCTTCACCGTTAAAAAGAAACATATATATTTTTTATGACCAGCTCCGCTGGTCTCACCTGGTCCTCTCCTTGCTTAGGCTTGGAGCCAGGTCGAGCGGGCGTCATCTTCCCGGCTCCAAGCTCCGCTGGTCACCGCCAAGTATCATACGAGCTGGTGACTCGCAGAAGGCCGCTGCCCAGACCCCGACTGACAGGCTGACCGGGACAGGTCTGGGACGAACGGTGGAAGCAATTTTTTTTATTTATTTATTTTTTTTTTAAATAACATTTTATGTATAAAAAAAAAATTGTTTTTTAAAAATGGCTTCAGTGTGTATATATTTAAAAAAATATTAGTTCATTTAAAAATCGCTTCCATCATCCGTCTCAGACCCTTCCCGGTCAGCCTGTCAGCCGGGATCGGGATTCGGCCTTCATGATTACACGAGGTCTGGGCAACAGCCTTCTGCGAGTCACCATCTCGTATGATTCTTCGCAATGACCAGCGGAGCTCGGACCTGGGAAGATGACGCCTGGCTCCGAGTCTCTGGGGGAGAGGATCGGGGTAGACCAGCAGAGCTCCATCCAGCTAACTCTGAATTTTGTCATCGGCCACCAAGCACAAAAAACTCCAGCATTAGACCAAGGTGTTGTCATTATTGTTTTTAAAATCTTTAAAATGGGTTCAGCTGTTGCTCCGGTCCGAGAAATTGCAAATGGTGGATTGGTGTTTTGAAAAGTTTCTGAAAGATCCAGTGAGTCCGCCCCGACCAATCAGTGACTGACAGTGTTCTGATGTCACGTTTTCGTACCTACTCAGCCCGGTCGGAACACTAGAGCCAAGGCTTCTATAAATAGGGACAGGTTCTACGTACCGTTACTAATGGAAAAGGGGCATTATTGTCTTGAAATAAGGATCATGACAAAACAAAAAGATTCCTCCTTCATAGACTAAACTCAAACTCAGTTCTGCCAAATAAAGATGTTATAATTACCGTGGCTGCAGCTCCTCTTTATTAAAAGGAGGCCGAGGCAGTTTGGACATCTGATTAGGATACTTCTGGTGCACCTTCCACTGGAGGCTCTCAAGGCACGTCCCATTAGGAGACCTGGGACCCCTGGGCCAGTACATTCTGGAAGGATTGAAATTCCTAAAATACTAACTCTCTTGGATGTTATATCTTTTTAATGCTGTCATAAATCAGTCATGGTCAATACAAATTGGCCTATTTTACTCCCCACCCCCATAAATAAATAAAAACTGATAAAATTGCTACAAAACAATGCAGAATAAAGAGATTGCATACCCCCCATTAAAATGACTGACTGAAAGGCTTCAGCAGGTGGTCAGATAAGTCGATTTTTATTGACCGTGACTGATTTATGACAGCAATAAAAACGTAAAACTTCCACTGGATGAACAATTTTTAGGCACTGTTGATATGATCCTCCAGGAAAAGCTGGGTGGAGAGGCGTCTGGGTTTTTCTGCTGGACTTGTTTCCTTTGTGACCCGACCATGATAAGCATCAGACAACGGACAGATGTATTTCTGTTTAAAATCCATGAAACTTTATTAATACTCTGCAGCTGTTTCTTATATTCCTGAGTATTTTTGTTCTTGTTTTACATATTTTTACTAAGTTTTACTGTTCAGACTTTCTCCTGCCTATGTCAATCACTTTACAAGTTCTTGTAAAACCACCAGGCATCTAATGCTGATCTGATTCACCGTGGCTTTGTGTCCTGCAGGTAAGCACCCACCACATGCACTCATCCAGTGAGGACGATGAGATGGAGGGCCCTTTCCCCAACGACTTGTCTCTTCAACAGGTAAAAAATAAACCTCAGCTGCAAAACGTTCTTTTCTCTATTACAACAGTCGATAAAATAAGCTGCCATCTTATCTCTGCAGGCATTCTCAGATTATCAGATCCAGCAGATGACGGCCAACTTTGTGGAACAGTTTGGGTTCCATGACGAGGAGTTCAGCGAGCACGATGAAAATATCAAGTATGTTGTAATCAACGTTTCTCACAGCTAATCACAGCCTCAGGTACTAACTGACCTTATGTATACTGTTTGCTTTAATCCCTAGCATCATGACCTTGTACTGCAGTATTCTTTACTACTTAATGTTGGCTGATGTTTAAACATGTTGTTCTCTTTCCACAGTGCCACATTTGACAGAATTGCAGACATAGAATTCATTCTAGATGCTGATGATAATAGTGTAAGTTTTTATTCTTTTACTTTAAAAAGTGCTGCCATCTTGGTGCAGTGCTACTTCCCATACACAGACTTTATTGCAGTTAACATCAATACAGCATTTACACACAAAGGCTGTGCACTAACTGTCCACTTGTTCAGTCAGACTGCCATTTTGACAATATGTAGTGCCTTAGAAACTCTTCATGTGTCACGACATTGGCTGAAGTAGACAGCAATACATTGTGTTTAAAATATGGGCCAGTTAAACAAAAACTGCTTAAATGAGTTCAATTCAGTTTTTCTTTGAATAATTGACCTTTGGTCCCTTCTTGTTCCACTGGTCCTGCATATGACCCTCCCCCGTCCACCTACCAGCCACCGCTCTAAATATAAGGCAGTGATCAGTGCTTCTCACAGCACATGCTTGGTAATCTTTTACACATGCAAATCTAATCTAAAACAATCCATTATTCTGAGATTAGCTCTCTTTATGTACGTTAATCTCAGCTGCTTTATGATTTAGGACTCGCCCATATTCACTTGAGTATTTGAAAATTACTAACCATTCATAGCTTTAAATCATAATATAAAAATTTAGCTATTTTCCCGTTTGTCTCATTTTTATTATTTGCACTTTAATGCAGTTCTAAAGACAGTTCTGTGTAATAATAATTAGTATTTAATATCAAATCATGATTTTTGTAATTTAGATGTTGTGATATGGAAACAACTGTAGTCTCTGCTTGTGTAAATAGAATCAACGAGGAAAAAGTGTACCAGTTAATCACAGATATATCAGTGGTTTCTCTGCCATTACCTAAGGAGGGCACCCCACCTACCAAATCCCCCACCCCCCACTCTGCTCCACCACTTCCAGACATGGAGAGGAAATTAGCAGCTCAGCTCAGACTAAACTGTGAAATAAATGTAAAAATTATAAAAACATCCCTGTATTCTTCTTGACAGTGTAACTCCTACCCTCTAGAATATCTTGAAACAACAACACTGAGGTTTACTTTCATTCTCTGTTCATTTCATCCACCCATCCATCCATCCACCCACCCATCCATCCATCCACCCACCCACCCACCTACCCATCCACCCATCCACCCATCCATCCATCCATCCATCCATCCATCCATCTTCTTTACCTGCTTCTTCCATTTCGGGTCGTGGGGGTCACTGGTGCCCATATCCAGCTATCACTGTGTGAGAGGTGGGGGACACCCTGGACAGGTCTCCAGTCCGTCACAGGGACTAATCTAACCCTAACACTCTCTCACCTAGAGACAATTTAGAGTTACCCTTCAGCCTAACATGCATGTTTTTGGTCTGTGGGAGGAAACCGGAGCACCCGGAGAAAACCCACACATGCACGGAGAGAACATGCAAACTCCACCCTGAAAGTCTAAAAAAGTTAAATCTGGTCCTCTGGACATTCAAAAAATCAAAACAAAGCAAAACAACAAAAAAATATAGAAACGTTTCGTCTCTCATCCGAGAGACTTCCTCAGTCTGAGGTGCTGTTTTCAGCTCAGTCTCTTAAATAGCACCTTCTCAGAGTGGATCAACCAGTTTTGCTGCTGACAACCAAAACCAGCTGCTCACATGTTCAATAAGGACCATCAGCCTAACAATGGATCATTAGCACAACAAAACAAGTTTAACGTACTAATAGCTCATCAACACCATCACTATTCCAATAACAACACATTCAGTGTAGGACAACACTCCAGTAGTCAATTACATGCCAGGGAGACAGAAAAATGGGTGAAGAATTTATCTGACAGACAGCTCACCCAGCCAGAGACAGAGATTCTTGCCAGGGGACTGAACTTTGCGGTTGCACCAAGTAGAATTCCTCTGGTGGAGATGATCACAGCTACTGAGTCAGCCATCCGCAACAACAAAATGAAAGAGGCTGAAGCAGAACAGCTCAGAATCAAAGTTTCAGCCTGCCTCAGCAATGCCAAACCACCACCTTCCAACATCAGTAGAGAGGAGAGGGATGCACTCACCACTCTTAGCAAGGACAAAAACATCATCATTCTCCCAGCAGACAAAGGAAGGTGCACAGTGATTTTGAACCAGAAAGACTATCATGAGAAAGTTATGACATTCCTTAGTGACTTAACCACTTATGAACCTCTGAAAATAGATCCAGGAAGTGGTTACAAGAAGCAATTGATAGATTGCCTGAAAAATTTGGAGCAGGACAAAGCTATTGACCGTTTTCTGTACCACAGACTGTACCCAGGGGAGGCCACACCTAGTCTGTATGGTTTACCTAAAATCCACAAACAAGGTGTACCTTTAAGACCAATTGTTAGCATGATTAACTGTCACTTACAATGTTTCCAAATATCTGGCGTCTGTACTCATCCCTTTAGTTGGCAGCTCAGAACATCACATACAGAACACCATGGACTTTGTGGATAAGGTGAGGGATGTCATCATGGAGACTGATGAAACAATGGTCTCTTTTGATGTCACATCACTCTTTACGTGCATTCCTGTTGATGATGCAGTAGAGGTGGTCAGTTTAAAATTAAAATCAGACACCACTCTGAGCAGCAGGACCACGCTTTCCACAGAACAACTGTGTCAACCCTTGAAGCTGTGCCTGCAGTCAACCTACTTCACATATGGGGAGCAATATTATAGGCAGAAACATGGGTGTGCTATGGGGTCTCCAGTTTCTCCTATTGTTGCCAACCTGTACATGGAGGAGGTAGAAAAGAGAGCCTTGATGTCCTTTTCAGGGACACCACCAAGTCATTGGTTCAGGTATGTTGACGACACCTGGGTTAAAATCAAATCTCAGGAAGTCCAACATTTTACTGACCACATCAACTCTGTGGATAAATACATCAAGTTCACACGAGAAGATGTAAAAAATGGCAGGTTGGCTTTCTTGGACTGTGAGGTCTCAGTCTCTGATAGAGGACATTTGCAAACCGAGGTGTACCGCAAACCCACCCACACAGACCAGTATTTGCAGTTTGACTCCCATCACCTTTTGGAGCACAAGTTAGGAGTCATCAGGACTCTGTATCACAGAGCAGACAGAAGATGAAGATGTGCACATCCTGGACAGAGAGGAACGATGGTTTGAGAGAGGAGTAAAGGAGGCCATCTTTGTGAAAAGAAACCGTCCATCATTAAACAGGGGTGGAGGCCTCCGGGTTCAACTGTCCCCCTCTTACAATGCTGTGATTGCTAGTATCACTCAGCCCTCTGTGAACAGTAAACAGTCATCAGTGTGCTAATGATCCATTGTTAGGCTGATGGTCCTTCTTGACCATGTGATCAGCTGGTTTTGGTTGTCAGCAGCAAACTGGTTGATCCACTCTGAGAAGGTGCTATTTAAGAGACTGAGCTGAAAACAGCTCCTCAGACTGAGGAAGTCTCTCGGATGAGAGACGAAACGTTTCTACATTTTTTTGTTGTTTTGCTTTGTTTTGTTTTTTTGAATGTGCAGAGGACCAGATTTAACTTTTTTAGATTTTTCTACCTGGATTATTGAGCATGCATCAGGATATCCACCCTGAAAGGCCCCCGGCTGGGATTTGAACCGGGGCGACCTGCTCGCTGAGAGGCGGCAGCTCTCCCAACCGCGCCACCAGGCTGCCCCCTGTTCAATTCTAGTCCATAAAAACTTTGAAATTTCATGTTGGAAACTACAAACCTTCACTGTAAAAATCCCTCCGACAAATGACGTTGGCATAACACTTGTTTCTTTTAGGTTGCGTTGGTTGGGTAATAACTTTTTTATTTCAATTCAGTTTATTTATACAGCACCAAGTCACAACAGAAGTCGTCTCAGGTCACTGAACAGAAACATTCACATACATTATAAAAGCCAATTCGTAAAAGTTGTCCATCTAAAGAAGCAGAGTGCGTTGAATCTTCACTTCGTCACAGTCTCCCATCCTGAGCAAGCCCAAAAGAGACAGTGGAAAAGAATAACTCTCTTTTAACAGGAAGAAACCTCCAGTAGAACCAGCTCAGGATGAGCGGCCATCTGCTTCGACCGGCTGGTTTGAGAGGACAGGAAGTAGAGACAAACAGAGTGACTGTTCCGGATTAACTTTCTATAGGAGGAAAGACAAAAAACATGTTAAGATAAAAATAATTACAAATACAAACATGTAGAGTAAGTAAAGACAGCAGCAGAGTGAGGAAATGTCAGTTTGTCCTCCAGCAGTCTAAACCTATAGCAGCATAACTAAGGGACAGCTCAGGAAACCATTGCCAACCCTAACTATAGGATTTATCAAAAAGAAATGACTTGAGCCTAATCCAACAATTTTCAGTCAGGTAATCTGGACAGTTTCTTTTTTTTTTTAATGGTGAAACGTTTCACCTTCCATCCAGAAGGCTTCATCAGCCTGAGGAAATGCCAAACAAACTGATTCTCCCCCAACAGCTTACTCCCAACGTGGAAAATACCAGTTATGTTGGCTCTAAGATGGTCTCTGGGGCACGCCCCCTCCTCCGGTGCCTGCCCTTTCCCTCGTCTCCCAGATGACCTGACTGAAAATTGTTGGATTGTAACTTGGATTATTGAGCATGGACTTTGGTACTTAAGCCTAATCTTAAAAGTAGACAGTGTGTCAGCCTCATGGACAGAAACTGGAAGTTGGTTTCACAAGAGAGGAGCCTGATAACTGAAAGATCTTCCTCCCTTTCTGCTTTTGGAACCACAAGTAAACCTGCAGTCTGAGAGCGAAGTGCTCTGTTAGAACAACACGGAATAAAAAGATCTGTAATATAAGATGGAGCTAGGTTGTTGAGAGCTTTGTATGTTTTTAGGGGGTAAAGTGATGTCAAGTCTGAATTGTTTGTTTATTCACAGGCCAACGCAGCAGCTTTTGAAGCCTGCTGTAAAGAGAGGATACACCAGTTTGATGATGCTGAGGAGGAAGAGGACATTTGGGAGGAGAAGGAGATTAACTATGCAACACAAGCTAAATCCAGAACAAGGTAAACAATGCACACTGCAGATCTTTAGATGCCAACGACCAGAACCATTAACCAACTCCCCCCCAACCTTTTTATTTTACATCCTCCCTCTTTCAGGTTTGGAGTCTCGCAGACCTCAGAGGGAAGTTCCAGGAGCAGCCTGGAAAACGGACATCAGGACCAGGATCGTGGATCTGAATCTGATGAGGAGGATGACTCTGAGCAAAACTCATCAGATGCAGGTTAGTTTAAGATTGGGCTGATCCCAGACGACAACTAAACCATTAAGTTTTGTCTCAAAGAGAAGCCTTTTCTAATGGTTTTGTTCTCAGGTCCAGACTGGTCGGTAAACTTCAGGGATTCTGAAGCGAATGTTGCGTCCCAAACCACAACAGGGTGGGAGAGCCTGGGGGGGAGTGGAGCAGAAACAGGCTGGGCAAACTTCTCTGAGTTCCAGCCTTTTACTGGGTGAGGAAAACTCCAGCTGACCCAAACCACCACATCGTTCTTAGAAGCTGAACTTATTAGTTTAGTAAAATATTGTTCATTGAACCAACAGGTAACTTTACACCTGTCGAAAAGAGGACGTGTTATTTTACAGTCCTGCCCATAACTTCTGAAAGATAATTTAATGAAAGTGTATACACACAAGCGTCATCAACAGACTGTCACATGCACTTTTGATCACCCCAGCTTCAAGGTCAAGGTCACAAGTCAAGGTCAAAGTTAGAACAAGGTTTTTGATTGTCTGGGCCATAACTTCTCGTCAGCTCAAGATAATTTCATGAAACTTGATACACATTTGTACCACTTGTAGACAGCATGTTGCATAATCTTTTCACCACCCTAGCTCTAAGATCAAGGTCAAATCAAGGTCAAAGTTTATACAAGGCATTAGGCTGCCCATGTCATTGCTATAGATTACTGTATTGCTGTAAAATAGTTTGATAGGTGTGCTGCGTGTGGTACTCTGGTTAAATAACTATTTTATTTAACTTGTTTTTTAAATGATTTACAGTAGTCCCTCGTTTATTGCAGGTGTTTGGGACCACGCCCACCCGCGATAAGTGAAAAACTGCGAAGTAGGGATACAGTAGTTCAAGTTCAAGTTCAGTAAACTTTGTCATGACATGTACCAGGCTGCAATCACACTCACTCGTCACCTGTTACTCCCAATCTCCCTCCTTAAATAAACAATTTAAATTTAAATACTGTAGCATTTTAAATAAACAATCCATACATCATGGATTGTTTATTTAAAATGTTGCAGTATTTAAATTTAAATTGTAGAGAGGAGAAGTGCAGCAGGACATTAAAGGGATGACACGCAGCTTCAGCTCTGCAGCACGGAGCAGGAATGTACTTCTTGATCAATTACACTGAAACAACTAAACACAGAAATTCTAAAAGAATTAAAAATAACTTTCAACACTTTTAGATTTTGTGATTATGATGATTTTTACGATGTGACATACTTTGAATTTTAAGTTGGAAGACAAAAGTCGATCGGTGCATCTGGACAGCAAAGGGTTAACCCTTCACAAATCTGCAGCAGGAGAAATGTGTGTGAGGCAGAGATGGAGATCAGCTGATCAGCTGCAGGAGGGAGCTTCCCCTTGCGTTTGTGGGCTGCACACATGGTGCAAAATGATTTAAAATAATTTATTTTAAATAAAAAATCCATGCTGATCGTGTGGCTCATCCACCAATCAGCCAGTTGTGTGTCATATCAAATCTTGCTTTGAAAAACCACGAAAGAGCGAGTCCTTGAAAGTCGGAACTGCGAAGTAGCTTCCTGTTCTCCACAAACTAAACTCACTACTTCACTGGCTTCTGCAAATAAAACATCTTCATTAAAAACTCTTCATTTTGTGTCAGTCTTATGTTTTTATTTTGTGCTGACATGATGGGAACTGAAATCTCTTTTCTGCAGCACTCAGGAGGCTGCTGACAAATACTTCCACTCACCTTCAAAATAAAAGCAGAGATTGTGGATTTACATGCAGCAGACTTCATATTTGAGTTCTGTTTTTATTGACCACGCTGCAGGATGAACACGTGTGTTTTAGAAGCGTTCTTTCAAACATTAAAGTTTTAAAGTGTTTTTTGGGCTTTTACAGTTTTCAGGAATCACCGACTAAATATGGAAGAAATAAACAAGTGACAACCAGACCACAGCGGTCTGAAATGGACAAGAACATTATTAGCAAAAAGTGAAGTTTCATAGACAGTTATTAGTTTTAATTATGCAGTTCCTATTTCTTCTTCCTGGTTTCTCAGGACTGAGACTGGTCCCCGCTGCAGCTCTCCTGAGGACAGCATCGATGCAGATAAACAAGCCAAACAAAACCACGAAAAGAGTGGTGAGCACCTGCTCCTTCAGCACTTTACCAAATCATTCACATGTTCCACACATTTCTGGTTTGAGTTAGTAGAACTACAAAGATGGCAAATTCACCATTAACAGGTTAAACCTGCGCTCCTAATTATGTTGTTTGTGTTTGCAGATGCTAGTGCCTCTTCTGATCCTTCTCCAGTGGATGAAGGGAAGAAGGCTCCACTTGTGGCCTCAGACAGCAGCTCCTCTGGGGGGTCCGACAGCGAGGAGGATGACAAGAAGGCTGGAGCTCCCCCTGCTGCAGTGATTGTCACAGAAACAGCCTCCAGTAACAAGACAGCTGACCTCAACAGGTCTGTATGAGCTGAGTGTTCACAGGGTACAAGAGCGTTAAAGGATACATGTATAAAGAAACAACACTCCAGTTGAATAAAAACATGTATTTTCATGCGTTTCACTTATTGTGAATATTGATTTGAGCTTTGCAATCTTCTAAAACCTGAATATAACCACAGACAAAAAAAATATTTAAAGTTTTTACGGTTCTTTTTGACAATACACATCAGAAACTTGTCAGAAATGGATAAAAGCCTCAAAGTAGAACTAGTCATTGTTTGTTGACAGACAGCTTTAGTCTGGGTGAGTCCTTTCTATTTTGGTTGTAATAATTAAAGAGCAAGTCATGAAGTTAAAAGGCTAAACACGTTTGTTTAACCATCTTAATCCTGCAAGCAGCCAAAACATAGAAGGGCCAGTACTAATGTAGGGCCGTGGATCATTTTGTTTTAAAATAAATGTTTTTTTTTTTTTTGCACAATCCAATTTCTGCATATTTCAGTTTGTGTTCACACCAAAGGTTGTGAAAAGTGTTCCTCACTCTGCCTAACTTGTTTGCAAACCTCCCAGGACTGTCACTGTCGGTGAGGACAGCTAGGGGTTGGGCGATGTGGACTCTAAAATGTTTCTTAATATCTTCTGGTATTTACAGTAGTAATTGTATTACAGTAATCTGGTAACTAATCAATTTTAACACGTCTTTACATCTATCGCGGCACAAGAAACTATAAAAACAAATGTTTCCTTCATCAGGTATGTTGTTCAGCTAAATACCCAGAAAGAATTCAATACAACTGTATTTGAATTCAGTATTTATTCATTTGTGGCGCTGAAAATGACATTTTAATTCAAGTGGCTAAACTGTCAATCCCAGCTGTTTTTGGAGTTAGAAAATTAAAATGAAGCGCAAACACAACCTGACAATTTGGGGAGTGGTGGTGCAGAGGTTAGAGTAGATGGGCCTGTGATCAGAAAGTCGCAGGTTCAACTTCCAGTACCGTCAAGATCAGAATGTGGGTGGAAAAGGTGAAACACCCACTCCTGCCTCCACCCTCATTTGCCCCACTCTGGGCACCTTAGCAAGACCCTTCACCCCCATCTGCTCCTAAAAACAGGTCCCTCTTGAAAAAGAATTCACGTGACTCAATGAGACTACCTGGATAAATAAAGGCTAAATGGAAAAACAAAAGAGAGAAAAAATTACAATGTAAGAAACAGTCACGTATGGTGAAGGTCTAATTATTATTGACCGCAGCAGCTTTATTTTTGCAGAGAAGTAAATATTTCAGACAAACATGTATTTCATTGAGGACAACAAAGACAACGTTACTAACACTGATATATATTTAACTCTACGTTAGATTTATTGTTCAGGATAAAGTTTTGCAAGGCTATAGCCTATGCTAGGTTATCTAAGCATTAGCTTGCTAACTTGAGAGGCACGTAGCTAATGACAAGCAGGTTGGAGGTTTGAAGAGAATTCATTATTGTTGATTTGTTTTACAGATCAGTTAAAATAAACTTACCATGCCCTATTCAGCAAAATACTCTACAAAGTATTGCTCCCTGCTTCATCTGTGCTGAATGTGAAAGTGAAACTTAAAGTGTTCATGCGCTCTCTAATGGATACAGTGTACATTTACTGCTGGTTCCAGCATTTTAGGGGTGATGATTAGAAAAATTATCACAATACAATATGTCCCCAAATGTTTTTATTGGCCTAAAATATCGGCTTTACCAATATATCGGTGGGGCTTTTGCAGAAAGTCTGAATCAGGCTGTTTTATCTCACTGTGTTACCTCGTCGGTGGTTCCAAATGTTGGTTATCGGCGGTACCTTAAAAACAGTGATGGTAAACAGGCCGTGACTCACTGAGTTGTTCACTACAGGAAGAAACGTACAAACTTCCAGCATTGTGGATTTATTTTTTCCCCTTCATGAGATGAAACCTTTAGAGCAGGGGTGTCAGGCTCCAGGCCTCGAGGGCCGGAGTCCTGCAACTTTTAGATGTGTGTCTGATGCCACACAGCTGAATCATGTGACTGAATTAGCTTCTCAGTGCAGTCAAGTTCTCCAAAGTCCTGCTAATGACCTCCTTATTTGATTCAGCTGTGTGGCATCAGAGATGCATCTCAGAGTTGCAGGACTCCAGCCCTCCAGGCCTGGAGTTTGACACCTGTGATTTAGCGGGACCGCCCTTCTCTGTACTGGTGCTCCTGAATTGAATTGTAAGGGGGTTGGGGAGGACTGCTGTTGAGAACAGGAAAGGATTTTATTTGTTTAATTGTTGCCGAATGACTTATTCAACAATTTATTGTAAAACAAGATGATACTGCCCATATCTCAAACTAATGTGAGTTAAAGAGGAGCATCTTCTGTCAGACTTCAGTTCTGCTGGTTTGCACATGTTCTGTACTGGTTGACCAGTCCACTCTGCAGCTGTTCTCAGAAACTGCCGTGTATGTAAACCTATATTTAAGACTTAATTATGGCCTTGATGTAATTGTAGTCTGGAGTTAGATGTGAAATTACTAGACGTGTTTATGCTGGTGAAGATTCTCACCATTCTCACCATTCTCAACACGTCTAGTGTCTAAACACTAGACGTGTTTAGTTTTGCTGTTTTTCTTCCTGTGTTCTCTGAAGAAACTTCTGCTTAAACTGAAACTGAGGAATGTATAAAGATAACTGTAAATGTAGTAACATGATAGCGTTGTCATACCCAGGAGTGCACAAAGACACTGACGGTGTTTCTCTACCATTATCCAAGGAGGGTGCCCCGCCCTGTCTACCTTCCAGCTCCGCCACTTCTGGACAGGGAGCAGAGATTGTAGCAGCTCAGACTCTAAACATTCCCACAATACAAGCGGAGCACTTCGCTATTACACCCCCCCCCCCCCCCCCCCCCCCCCCCCACGACCCTACACACTCACCATAGCCGGGAACGAGCCAGAACGAAGCCACGCACCCTCGCACTCCGCCCCC
>NC_056519.1:25841501-25847478 GCF_014905685.2 Nematolebias whitei
ACCAACCGCCCACTCTTCTGCTGTCACCCCCCCCCCCCCCCCCCCCCCCCCGACAAATGCTGGCACTAATGTAGTGCTAAGCTAGAGCGCAATACCAACATCGCACTCTGCTTCTCTTCCAACTCCCCACCCCCGATTTTTGCCACTTCCGTAGTGCTGCGCCTTCTAGATAGGAAGTGAGAACACGTCTGTCTGCCTCTTAAATAAATCATGAGTCATGCTGCAGAATGAGTGAACGAGCTGAAGCTGCTGTGCAACATGCTGCAAAATCTGCATTATTGTTGTCAAAACCAACCAAACCATCTTTAGATTGGAGTTTTCTAACAGATATGTGTTCAGCAATAACACTTTGTTTTATGATTTACAACTTGCATAGTTTCCTTTGAAACTGGCCATTTTTCTCTGCCGGCGGCTGTAGTGCCAGGAAATCCCTTCATATGTTTGACATCATTGTGAAGTTGGGGACCCAGATGACATCACTCCAGACCAATGACAACAAGTTTTCCAACTTGTAAACAAATCTAACTTGATGATAAATCTCCAAATTTCAACAAACTTGAATGATTTTGAAGCTTATAAGATGAAGATTTAGGAAATAACTCATTTTGCCGGTGCAGGTCTAATTTATGTTCAGGTTTTCACGCCGTGCACTCATTTTATTTAAAGACATTTACAAAAGGAGGTAGATTTGCTAAGTTGGGGTGGGGTGAGAGGCATTCTCACATTTTCTGTCTTAACTTATTTTCATAATTTATTTACACTGGCACCCATCAAGGCTGAGTTCTTGGTTCTTCTCAGCTTTGACAAATGTCTGCGCTCTCATCCAGCTCAGCTTTGAGTCATACTTCATTTACAGATGACAGAAACTGCACTAAGAGCAGCGATCCACTTTAGCCCTTCCTCGGTACAGGTCTTCTTTGGTCATATCTGTTGCAAATAAATCAATCAACAAAACTTTGTGTTTATCTCCACATGTGTAATAAATGCTAACGGTTAGCTGCTTGTTTCCTGCAGTGAGGAGAGTCCAGTGCCTCTGGAGAGACTCTCTCTGTCTGATCCGTCTGCAGCTGAGGACTCGCCTGTAAACACACCGGCTGATAGAAAGTGAGTATTTAAGGTTTGGCGGCTGTGGCTGAGTGGTTGGAGCAGTCGTCCTCCAATAAGAGAGTTGGGGGTTTGAATCCACCAGCAGTCACATGTCAAAGTGTCCCTGGGCAAGACACTGAACCCCAAAGTGCTTTGAGTATCTTGAAATAAGATAGAAAGGTGCTATACAAGTACAGTCCATTTACCATTTACAGACCAGAGCTGATCTGTACAACTGTGTTTGGTTTGCAACAGGATTTCCAAGGCTCTAAACGTCCCCAGAAGTTCTGTTAAATTCATTATGAAGAAATGGACGGTGGGGTTGCTCTTAACTTTAATAAAAAGATGCATCCTCGTCCATTTCTCCTGAAAAATGCAGCTTTCAACTCCCACTTTTCTTTTTTGCTCTCACCATGATTGACACTTGTCAGTCACCCAGTCAGGGGCGGAGCCAGAGGGGTGGTTGGGGTGGCACCCCTGGAACCTGATTGGACCCCCTCAGTTGATTGACAAGTCACTTCATGTGGCACTGAATTTTACATATTATAGTAAATGGACTGTACTTATTTAGCTCCTTTCTATCTGATCAAGATACTCAAAAGTCTTTACACTACAATCTGTGTCCTCAATTACCCATTCATACAGCTCTATACTAGATCTCTACGAAGATAATTAAACAAATCATTCTAAAGAGACTAATCAGTGCTTTATCACATTCATACACTGATGGGACACACATCAGAGGCTATGAGGGGTTCAGTGTCTTGCTCAGGGACACTTCGGCATGTGTCTGCTGGCAGATTTGAACCCCCAACTTTTGCATTGGAGGACGACTGCTCTAACCACTGAGCCACAGCTGCCCTTGCTGTACTGGTGGTTTTGAAAAAGTTGATGACAAAAAATAATATTTCGCACAGGCGCCACCATTTTGTAGTTTTCTTTCATTCAGCCTCCTCTGTACTGTTATCACCACTGAAAAGGACTACATTTCCCTTAAGTCAATGCTGTGCTGTATTGTGGTGCCTCTGGGCGCTGTTTTCTGCTGAACAGTATTTTTGCAAAGCGAAGTCATGACTGTTGAACAGACTATTCAAACGTAAAATTAAATTCATGTCACACGGAAACGTTTTTTTAAGAAAATTCAACTTTACAAACTTAAGATTCACAAAGTGTAAATCATGTGAGGACATGTCTCTTTAAGAAATGGAGCGTAGTGCCTCCATGCCACACGTTGATGCTGGAGCACAGGATGCTCTCCACTGCACACCTGTAGAAGGAGGTGAGGACTGAGCTTCCCAGACCAGCTCATCTCAGCCGTCTGAGGAAGTAGAGTCTCTGATGAGCTTTCTTCATCAGGCTGGTGGTGTTGTTGCTCCAGCTGAGGTTGTCATTCAGGTGTACACCCAAGTACTTGTAGCTGGAGACCACTTCCACCATGGGGGGTGGGGGGGTGGTTGTGTTTGTTCCTTATGAAGTCCACAATCATCTCCTTCGTCGTCTTCATATTGATATGAAGGTTGTTCTTCCTGAACCAGTTCTCCAGGTGTTCCACCTCCTGCCTGTAGCTGGACTCATCATTGTTTGTGATGCATCCCACCACCGCTGTATCATCTGCAAACTTTACAATGTGACAGCCTGGATGGGTAGCTGCACAATCATATGTGAGCAGAGTAAACAGGAGGGGGCTCAGCACACAGCCCTGAGGAGAGCCAGTGCTGAAGATTATGATGGAGGAGGTGAAGTTGTGGATCCTCACAGACTGTGGCCTGTTGGTTAAGAAATCCAGGACCCAGTTGCAAAGAGAGGGACTTGGTCCTAGTGTGGACAGTTTGTCCATCAGTGTCTGGGGATCATGGTGTTGAAAGCAGACAGTCCACAAAGAGCATATGGACGCAGGAGTCCTTCTGCTCCAGGTGGGTGAGAGCAGTGTGGAGCACACTGGAGATGGTGTCTTCTGTAGATTGATTCTTGCTGTATGCATACTGGTGAGGGTCCTCACTGATGTTGATGGTTGTTTTGATGTGGGTCATGACCAGTTTTTCAAAGCATTTAGCGACTAGCAGCGTGAGGGCTACTGGCCAATAGTCATTCAGACCAGTCACTGTAGAGCTCTTTGGGACTGGGATGATGGTGGTGGTCTTCAGACAGGTGGGAACTGTTGCCAGGGTGAGGGAGGATTTAAAGATGTCGGCCAGCACCTCACAGATCTGGTTGGCGCAGTCCTTCAGCACCCTCCCCAGGATGTTGTCTGGGCCAGTTGCTTTGTGAAGATTAATCATCTTGAAGGTCCTCCTTACTTCTGCTACTGTTGCAGTAGATCTTAAACAGAGCAGTTCCAGCGCACAAAGTATACAGTAGTCCCTGGTTTATCACGGGTGTTAGGTTCTACTCCCCCTTGCGATAAGTGAAAACCCACAAATTAGGGATAGTAGTTGTAGTTCAAGTAAACCCAACAGTTTTCAGTCAGGTCACCTGGACAGTTTCTTGTATTTTGTGCTGAAACGTTTCACCTTCCATCCAGAAGGCTTCATCAGTCAAACACACAACATAACTGGTTTGTTCCACTTTGGAGTAAGCTGTTGGGGGAAGAATCAGTTTTGTGTTGTGTGTTTCTTTGACTGATGAAGCCTTCTGGATGGAAGGTGAAATGTTTCAGCACCAAAAAAAGAAACTGTCCAGGTGACCTGACTGAAAACTGTTGGATTGTATACCTGGATTATTGAGCATGGACACCTTGACAGTAGGGGTTAAGGTGTTGGTGTGACTTGTCAAATCTTCATGTGTGTGTGTCTCATGTCACTCAGCCTTATAACCTGAACCCCTCACTCTCTGCTCTTTGAGTCGAGAGAGCTCCTCGGATGAGGAGCAAAACGTCTTCCGTTACCAATAAAGTCCAGTTGTTCTTGTATTGAACATCTTTTGAATTATTATGATTATTATTATTATTCAGTTGTTGCACAAATAATTAATTCTCGACTATTTTCAAAATTCATGTACACTTGGTGATATTTTAGAGACTGAGCTGCACTCAGCTTGAGCAGATGTTTTTTAACCTCCAACATTTTAACAACTAAAACTGTGAAACATGACAGATCGACAGAAACCTGTAAAAAGATTTAAACTCAAAACGGGAGCTGAAGACAGGAGACAGCCTCAGGACCGCTCCGGGTTTGTTACAGAACATTAGTGATAGAAGAGCATCATGAAGAGCAAGGACCCCACCAGATGGGCCTTTTCCAAGCCACTGTAGATAGACCTGCAGTGTTGCCTTGTGTAGCTCACTGTCTGCTCTGTCCTGACAGGGAGGAGCCGCCACGGAGTCCGGAGGTGTCCGTCAACGGGCCCGTGTGAGGGCGAGTGGACCCAGAACCCACGAGTGACGACGCCGTCGGCCTCCTCCCAGCAGTGTTTTAACTGAATCACTTTGCCACGTTATTGGACCCGGACACTGCCAGTCACCACCAATAACAAGGCGGCAGAACATGAAAAAACAAACAAGCAAACAAGAGTTCAAATAATCTCTAAAGCTTTTCCCCCAGATGTTGCACAGAACGACGTGCAGTTTTAATGTAGCAGCCATGTTTGAAACGACACACCATCTGTTATCTATTTTTTAATCTTTTCCTACACTCAGAGGGGTTTTACATGATCGCCCCCGGATGGATAGCACAGGCTCAACAGGAAGTACCCCAGCATCGTTTTTCTCCTTCCAGCTTCCAGAAGCAGCTGTTTCAGCACAACGTTCATCTCTCACGTCTCCTTTTTACTTCTTCAGCTGCTCGTTGGGAAACTCCTCCGCCGGCTGCGAACGTTTCCAGGGTCCGTTCAGGAGGCGAACACAGCTCTTAATAGTATTACTGTCTTTTGCTCATGTGCAATAATTTCATTCAGCCCTTTTATTTAATTATTTTTCTCTCTTTTTGTAAAGAATCAGTCCGGTGTACTTTTTGGGGCAAACAAATTTTGGGTGTAATCTCGAGCTGAAGTTTCCGATTCTTTTTCCTTGCATGTACATCAGGTTCTGTTGACCTAGCTCGTGAGCTGAGACCTTCTGATTGTAAAGTTCTTATTCCCCTTAAAGCAACCAAACATTATCTACCTATATACAAATATTATCTACGTTTTACAAGCAATGTTAAGATTATTTGTTGCCTGTTCCTTTTCTTTCTGCCAAGCACTTAGTCACAGTCAGAGCTCCCCCACGTTGGTTTGAAGCTTGGGTTTGTGTGAGCAGGAAGTCTGCAGAGCTCCGGGCCTCTGGTGTCGCGTCAATCATTTAAAGCCAATCAGGTTCTGTGATCATTGTTTCTGAAGAGGGTGAAATTAAACAAAACATCTGGTTTACCACATTTTTACCAAAGCTTTCCTTTGCCTGTCTGATTTTTGTCTCGGCATTTTTTTTCTCTGTGAACAAAGTTAAGGTCAAAGGTCTTTATTTGTGGAACGAAATTGTACACAGGGGTCCCAGTGGATGTAACTGGGTCCCAGTTACATTTGTTGGATGTAACTGGGTCCCAGTTACATCCAACAAAAGTATAAATTGTAAAGAAGAACAGTCATAAGATGTAAGGTATGAACTAAGAAGAACATCAACTAAACACCAAATACAAAAACAATCTGCTGAACAACACGCTGGTGATTTGGTGAAGTTTAAAGACTTGTGTTTTATTTCTATAACTCATCAGTTTTTTGTTTTTACACCTTGTTTATAGTAAAAAACCTGAAATGTTTAAAAAATGACAAGTTTCATGAAATATTCCTGAAGTTTTGTAGTAATCACTGTCAACAGGTGTTTTCTGCTTCACTGATACTTCTGCACATGTCCTCTGGTGTTCTGGTCCACGTGTCCTCTGGTGTTCTGGTCCACATGTCCTCTGGTGTTCTGGTCCAC
>NC_056519.1:25847488-25857909 GCF_014905685.2 Nematolebias whitei
CTGGTGTTCTGATCCACATGTCTTCTGGTGTTCTGATCCACATGTCCACAAGTGTTCTGGTCCACCTGTCCTCGGTTGTTCTGGTCCACTTGTCTGTAGCAGGTGGGATGAGCTAGGTCAACAGAACTAGATTATGGTGGAGAAGTTGTGGATCCTCACTAACTGGTCTGTTAAGAAGTTTAGGACCCAGTTGCAAATGGAGGGACTTAATCCTAGTGTGAGTAGTTTGTCCTTCAGGGTTTGGGGGATCATGGTGTTGAAGGCAGACGTGAAGTCTACAAAAAGTGTACGGACGTAGGAGTCCTGGTCCAGGTGGGTGAGCGCAGTGTGGACCACAGAGGAGACGGTGTCTTCTGTTGATGGGTTTTCACGGTATGCGTACTGGTGAGGGTCCTCGTTGATGTTTGTTTTGATGTGGGTAATGACACGTTTTTTGAAACATTTATCAGGGTGAGGGCTACTGGCCAATAGTCATTCAGACCAGTCACTGTAGAGCTCTTTGGGACTGGGATGATGGTGGTGGTCTTCAGGCAGGTGGGAACTGTTGCCAGGGTGAGGGAGGAGTTAAAGATGTCGGCCAGCACCTCACAGAGCTGATCGGCACAGTCCTTCAGCACCCTCCCCGGGATGTCTGGGCCAGTGGCTTTGTGAGGATTAATCATCCTGAAGGTCCTCCTTACTTCTTCTGGGGTCACGCTCAGGAACTTCACACCAAATGGTGACTTGAGTCTGGTGCAGTGTGGTCTTTATGGGTTTTCAAAACAGGCATAGAAGCTGTTGAGAGCATCGGGCAGTGAGGGGTCCCTAGGGCATGGTCCACCTCTGCTTTTATAGACCGTGCTAGTTCTAGGGTTCCCAACCTGACCAGCGATGACGTGTCGTTGTTTAACCGCTGGGTGTCCAGGTGGTGTTCTGACAACGACGTGGGCTACAAAGATAACTGGAGTTCTTTCTGGAGAAAACCTGGTCTGATGCGGAGAGATGGCATCCATCCCACTTTGGACGGAGCCGCTCTTCTTTCTAGAAATATGCCTGATTTTGTTTATCCCCCAAATTATTGAACTGATAACTGATCATCATATTGATTTATTCTGTCTGACAGAAACTTGGCTACAACAGGAGGATTTTGTTAGTATAAATGAATCCACTCCTGTTAATTATTTAAATTTTCATGTTCCTAGAACAACTGGCCGAGGTGGAGGAGTAGCTTCTATTTTCAGTCAGGATTGTTGATTAAAGCCAAACCAGTTATTAGTTATGATTCTTTTGAATCTGTCCCTCAGTCTTTCTCATCCAAAATGAAAATCAGAAAAGCCACTTTTACTAGTTGTTGTATATCGTCCACCAGGCGCTTACTCTGTTTTTGTCTGAATTCTCAGAATTATTAACTGACTTATTATTAAATACTGATAAAATCATCATAATGGGTGATTTCAATATTCATGTAGATGTTGAGAGGGATAGCTTAAGCATAGCCTTTAATAATTTAATAGACTCATTTGGTTTTACCCCAAAAACATCTGAACATCAACTTATCACTCTTGACCTGGTTCTGACTTCTTGCATAGAGATTAAAGACTTAGTAATACTGCAAAATCCTGTTCTGTCTGACTGTTACAACCCTTGGCATACGTCTAGGAGGCGCAGGGTGTAACACAAAATTGTAAACTAAACATAAAAGGTAATAACTCAAAAACAACCCAACTTGGGATTACAATAATTGAATCTTGTAAGAGATTAGTGTGTTACAGACAGGAGGAGAAACCAAGAACTTCAGGGTCTCCAGGACCAAAACAACAATCAATAGAATGCCCTTTCTGGCTAGAAAACAAAATCACTTATCTAATGAAAACTACAATTCCTAAGCTCCCTAGCTGGCCACAAAGCAGGAGAAAGGTTGGTTAAAATAAAATGTCAGAGAACCCCTACCAAACTTCCCATCTAACAAATGATCACAGAAGTTAACAAAGATCAACTCAGTTCAATTCAGAGTCGACCACACTACACTGCTCAGAACCAAGTTGAAATGCCCAAGGAAAGAGAAGGCGTGGCACTGGATCAGAGAAGCTTTTATGAAGTCCACTGGTGATGAAGTGATTCCAGATGTGCAGCATGTTGAGAGCATGGTGACATCAGGCCTGTAAGCAAGCAAAGGAGGAGAAATGTCCTAGTAAGAGAAGCCCTGGAAATCAGTGGACGTAACACCAACCATTTTTTAATAACCTTTGAGTTTACATCAAATGACTACACAGTCACTGAGAGTAAATTTCATCTCAGCAGGTGCTTATCAGAAAATGCTGTAACCAAATTTAAACAATCTCTTCCATCAATGTTTTCCTCTGTCTTGCAGAGTAATGCATCAGAGAATGATGACTTAGATCATCTAGTTGATCATCTTACAACTTCAATGCAAACTTCGCTTGATAAAATTTCTCCACTGAAAAAGAAAGTAATCAATCGGAGGAAACTGGCTCCTTGGTTCAATTCTGAGTTACATACTTTAAAGCAGGCATCTAGAAACCAGGAGAGAAAATGGCGCTCTACTAATGTTGAAGAATTTTATTTAACTTGGAAAGATAGTCTGCTAACATATAAAAAAGCTCTCTGTAAAGTTAGGTCATCTGGACAGTTTCTTTTTTTTTCTGAAATGTTTCACTTTCCATCCAGAAGGCTTCATCAGTCAAGGAAACACACAACTCAAAACTGATTCTTCCCCCAAACAGCTTACTCCAAAGTGGAACAAACCAGTTATGTTGGTGCTAAGCAGTGATGACTTCATGAGATTCTTTCTCAATAAAATTATTTCAATTAGAGAGAGAATTCCCTGCGACCGGACTTCGGAACAAGCGGAAGATAATGGATAGATGGATAAAGAGAAACTTCAAAATATCCTTCTTATTGTTGCCTCTGGTTCAGGTCTCTCTTGTAAATGAGTCCTCGTGGTTCAATGGGACTAACCAGTTTAAATAAAGGTTGAATGGTTCTGTGTCAGATGAAGCAACTTAAAAAAATTCACTAGAGTCTGATTTATGTTTGGACAGTTTTTGTCCTGTTGAGCTCTCTGAATTGTCAAAAATAATAACATCATCCAAACCATCCACATGCCTGCTAGATCCCATCCCAACCAGACTGTTTAAAGAGGTATTTCCCCTAATTAATGTCCACATTTTGGATCTACTTATTTTTTTTTTTTATTCAACCTTTATTTAGACAGTAAATCCCATTGAGCCTCGAGGACTCATTTACAAGAGAGACCTGATTTCAACAAAGAATGATGACAACAATGGACAGTTACAAAAAGGCATACAGATTTATAAAAAAAATAATTTTTTTTACAAAAAAAATGGCAAAAAGAATAACAAAAACAGCTGGATTATAAGGCGAATGTAGAAAACTAAAAACAGGAACATGTCTGCATTGGTCCCTGCCAGGAGTTCAACATATTCTTAAAGAAAAAAAAAAGAGAGGTCAAGGTTGTCAGTTTGTCTTTAATGGATGGTTATGTACCACAGAGCTTTAAGGTTGCTGTAATTAAACCTTTACTTAAAAAGTCTGATCTTGATTCAGAAATTCTGGCAAACTATAGACCTATATCTAATCTAACATTCATCTCAAAAATTCTAGAGAAAATAGTTGCAGGTCAATTGCGTGAACATCTACAAAGAAATAATCTGTTTGAAGAGTTTCAGTCAGGGTTTAGAGCTTATCATAGCACAGAAACATCACTAGTAAAAGTAACTAATGATATTCTCATGGCCTCAGACAATGGACTTGTGTCTATACTGGTCCTGTTAGACCTCAGTGCTGCATTTGATGCAGTTGATCACAATATTTTACTACAGAGGCTTGAATATGATATTGGGATTACAGGAACAGCTCTAAACTGGTTTAAATCATATCTATCTGATAGATTCCAGTTTGTAAATGTAAATAATAAATCTTCTTCATATACCAAAGTTAGTCATGGAGTTCCTCAGGGCTCAGTGCTTGGGCCAATACTCTTTACTTTATATATGCTTCCATTAGGTAAAATTATTAAACAGCATGGGATAAATTTTCATTGTTATGCTGATGACACACAGTTATATTTGTCCATTAAACCCAATGAATCCAATCAGCTACTTAGGCTACAAGCATGTCTTAAAGACATAAAAACCTGGATGACCCTTAATTTTCTCCTGTTGAACACAGACAAGACTGAGGTTTTGGTTTTTGGACCTGAGCACCTTAGGAATGAATTTTTCAGTCTTTCTCCCTCCTTAGATGGCATTACTCTGTCCTCCAGCTCTAATGTTAAAAATCTTGGTGTTATTTTTGATCAAAACATGTCTTTTATCCCCCACATTAAAAACATTACTAGAACTGCCTTCTTCCACCTGCATAATATCACTAAAATTAGAAACATCTTATCTAAAAATGATGCAGAAAAACTGGTCCATGCATTTGTCACGTCTAGACTGGACTATTGTTATTATCTGGGTGTCCAAATACGTCTTTAAAATGTCTTCAGTTGATCCAAAATGCTGCTGCCAGAGTCTTAACTGGAGGATTTAGCAAAAAGGAAAGTCTTAAGCCTAGTTTTAAAACTGAATAATGTGTCAGCCTCACAAAGATTGGAAGTTGGTTCCACAAGAGAGGAGCCTGATAACTGAAAGATCTGCCTCCCATTCTGTTTTTGTAGATTCTAGGAACCACAAGTAAACCTGCCGTCTGAGAGCGAAGTGCTCTGTTAGGAAAATATGGAACAATAAGATCTGTAATATAAGATGGAGCTAGGTTGTTGAGAGCTTTGTAGGTTAGAAGTAAGATTTTTAATTCTATTCTGGATTTGACAGGGAGCCAATGGAGAGAAACTAAAACTGGAGAGATATGATCTCTCCCACTAACTTTTTGATAAATCCTATAGTTAGGGTCGGCTTGGGTTTCCTGAGCTGTCTGTTAATTATGCTGCTATAGGTTTAGACTGCTGGAGGACAAACTGACCACACTTTTTACTCTGCTGCTGTCTTTACTTACTCTGCTCAACATTTGTAATTATTTTTTCTATCCTTAATGTGTATTTTGTCTTTCAGATACACCTGGACTTATATCTGGACCTACCATTCTGTGTTCGTCTGTCTCTCCTTCCTGTCCTCTCAACCAGCCAGTAAAGCAGACGGCCTCTTGTCCTGAGCCTGGTTCTGTTGGAGGTTTCTTCCTTTAAAAGGGAGTTTTTCCTTTCCACTGTTGCCACTGTGCTTGCTCAGGATGGGAGACTGCAACGAAGCCAAGATTCATCTTGTCTGCTGGATTCCTTAGATAGAGAACTTTACTAATTGGCTTTTATGTGAATGTTTCTGTAAAGTGTCCTGACCTGAGATGACTTCTTTTGTGATTTGGCGCTATATAAATTGAATTATAGCTTTTAGCTTTAACATGTTGCTCAATGATCTAAGATCCTGTCCTCAGCTTTCTGTGCTCCATGTGTTACACACCAGAACACCAAACAGCACAGTGACTACCAGTCACCCTGTGAACAGGCGGACTGATTAAGGATTGACAGCTGTGATGCTGATTACAGGACACAGTTTAACACGTCCTGTGGTCAGATCAGTTTGAGTCTTTTTAAAGGTTCAAGGTTTCAGTTAGTTTTAAATAATCCTGTTGAAGCAGCTGCTTTGAATCTGTGGAGTTTCAAGTAATTTCAGGGCGCTGAAGGTAATCGTATCCTTATTTATCTCAGTGCTAAAACAGACACTTCACACAATGAATGTTTCCACCCAAAGTATTTATTTAGATTCTAAAAAAAAAAAAAAAAAAATCTACGGACATGGTTGATAAAACGTGGCTCAAAAGATCCTAAAACAGAAGTTTGATGGGGAATCGTTGCGCTGCATGTTGAGGGTTAACGGTTGAGGAAGAGGAGTGGACCGCAGCGAGGCAGGTCCTGAAGCTGGTTCCATCTCTGCCGGATCGTTTTGGTTCAGATCAGATTGTGACTTCTAGCAAACGTCTTTAAGGTAAGAAAGTAGAACTGTAATGAAAATAAACATTTAGACCTCGTCTTCAACAACAACCTTTAGCTGCTGCCGTCAGATTAACTTAGGATTGAATCAACTAAAGACTTTTGGGTTTAACTGTTTGGCAGCTTTAACAGTTTTTAATGAACATTTCTTGGTTCCAGGATGAGAAGAGTTTTCTTTCTGAGGTACAAACAGGTGAACCGAGGGAGGGTTCCCCCCAAAACACTAACCCTGTTTCATCTAAAGAACCCGGAGCTCGTCAGCAGAACCTTCACTGCTAAATCAGAAAGGACAACCGTACAAAAACAAAACGTTTTCCAAAAATAAAAACATTAGTCACATTAATACAGAAATAAATGGCACATTGAATTCCTAATTTAAGAAGAACGTGACGCTCGAGGAGCTGCTTTTGTATTGAGGAGACAAGTTAAATAAATTACTAGCATAAATGTTACATAAAAATCTGGAGTAGTATTTACAAAGGAGCTATTAGACATCAAATCTACAGTTTCTGTTCAAAGTGTATTTTACATCGCAGGGTTTGCAAAAGTGGGCCAAGTGGTTGTGTAACAAACCCTTCAGGTTCCAAAATGGTTCCTCTAACAGTCGGAGAACATCAGGTTTCTGAGAGTTTCCTCTAGCTCAGGGGTCTGCAACCTGTGGCTCTGGGGCCACATGTGGCTCCATGTCGTTTAAAACTAGGACAGGAATGAATCTTTACTGTTGGACTGAAGCAGCTCTAACAGAACAAAGGTCATTTAAGGTCGCCTCGTTAATTTACCTCCCAGTCGACTTCCTCTGAATCCATAAAAATTAAACATTTAACAAATTAGAAACTATAAATGCAGAATAGAAACGTAATAATACTGGTAATATGTTAATGGTGAAATTGTCTCTGCAGTTAACCCATCCACCACCAGGTGGAGCAGTGGGCAGCTATTGGAAGAGTCTGGGGCTCAACTGGGGACGAGGTGTGCTGCTCAGAGACACCACGAGACGTTCAGTGACCGGGGATCAAACCTGTGCACAGACAATTTCACCGCTGTATGGGATCATACATCATTATAAGAACTATAAAGGTTATTTTTCAGTTTTTAAATTGTTTAGTAATCAGTCCCATTTTAAAATCCACGTCTTGTTTGGAGTTTCATAAACTGACTGGGATGCAAATATTTATTGTTTTGATTTCAGAGCAGTCGGTTGAATGGTTTATAAAAATCTTGAGGATCCTCATTAGTTGAGAGGTTCAATGTTTTTGGCTCTTTGGTCTTTTAAATGTAAAGTGTGTGATGAAAGCTGGCTCAGTTCTTCAGACGTATCAGGGCCGCGCCGATGATTAAAACAAGCGGACCCAGATTCTTCTGTTTGGACAACAAAGTCCAGAATAATGGAGGAAAAAAGATGACCTTTGATTGACAGAATGTTAGCGTCAGACAAAAGAGGAAATATTATTCTCTAGAAATCAAATGTAGCCCTCAAAGAAAATCTTAAAACAAGTTCAATGTTGGGAGTATAAAGGTGAAGCCCACCGTGCTGCAGTTCTTCTTGTACCCGACACTTTTTACACCATAACTTTAAAACGTCTGAGGATTCACCTCGACAACACTGCAGACTACTCGGTGCGTTTGAGATTAAAGTCCATTTACACTTTAATCCCAACTCTAATCTTGACACGCTGTCCATGTCAGAATATAAAACTGATGTTTTCTGCAGTATTTATATAAAATCTAGTATAGTTACATTTTTTGCATTTTATTTGAATCTTCAAGCTGGTTTTGTGGCTCTGGACACATTCTTTGAGTGGGTCCAGTGTCCTGAAGGTTGCAGACCCCCAGCAGGGTTCATCAGGTGAGGATGAAGGCTGCAGAACTAAGACTCGCTGTGCAAATCTCCCCTGGCCCAACTCAAAATACTACTCAGGTAAAGGAGGAAAAAAAACACAAAAAATACCTAAATGTCCTTTTACAGCTCGTTTCCAACGCTCGTGCAGCGCAACAACAAATACTGTCCAACACGTCCCACGATGACTGTTCATGTGTCCCTCGTCACATGGCTCGCCTCCCTGACCTCCTGAAGATGAAAACATTACACCCGTCCTTTTCCCTTCAGCATCCCTTCAAAGTCTTAAGCATAGTGGTTGTCGAGGGCCGAGGAGCCGAGAGTTTGGTTCCTGTAAGCACGGAGCTCACAGAGCACCACCTTCAGAGGACGGCTGGATGAGCCGCTCAGTTCTGCCTGGACCAGTTCTGCCTGGACCAGTTCCTGATGGTGGACGAGAATCAAAAACTAAATGAAAGGAGAGAAATGCTGAAAGAAAAGGAAATCCTTCATGAACCGTTGCAGGATGTGGGCTGCAGAGGACTGGATGAAGACTCTGGCTGCAGAACATCATTCCTCTCCCAGTGTGTGTGTGTGTGTGTGTGTGTGTGTGTGTGTGTGTGGGGTAGTTGATCAAGGGGCAGGTGGTGGTTAGAGGTGGAGGGTGTGAAGGACCGTCGTGCTGCAGAAATGCTTGAATCAGTTTTGTGCTCAGACAGTTGGGGAGGTGGCCCTTTGAGCATTTTTTTTCTTTTCTTATTTTATAACAAAAACAGCTGTAACATCAAATGATTAGTTCACTAGTGAACACAACGGAGTGGTGAAGGCCCCTCCCAGCAGCAGTCTGCTCCTTTCTCGCCCTTTGTTTTTGGAGAGTCCGACTCGCTCACGCGTCCGACAGGCAGCTCTGAATATTGTCCATCCACAGCTGGCTGTTGGTTACGTCCTGGGCGCAGAAGTTGTACACTCGCCTGTTGGTCTTCAGCTGAAGTTCAGACAAAAAAACACAGAATTAGAAAAAGTGCAACCAAAAGACTTCCTCTGATTCCACTGACTGCAGATCAGCCTCTTTGTCCACATTTTGTCACAACCACAAGCTTCAAAGTATCCACCACATGTTTATGGCCAAAATGTATGAAGATAAATCAGTCTCAAAAGTACTCGCACAAGTACTACACATTTGCACAAGTAGGAATATTCTGTGCAGATTCACAAAGATAATGCTGCATTCAAGGTTGGTGAAAAGCTGGGACATCTGAGCGTTACCAGATTTACTGACTTATTGGAAAAAAGACTTATTTCTAACCTGGCACTCATAACACTTCTATTAAAATGCATCTATATGAAAACATCTCTATATGAAAACTCATCTATATAAAAATACAACTATATGAAAACACATCTATAAGAAAACTCATCTATATAAAAATACATCTATATGAAAACACATATATAAGAAAACTCATCTATATAAAAATACATCTATATGAAAACGCATATGAAAATGCATCTATATGAAAACATCTCTATATGAAAACTCATCTACGGTATATGAAGACATTTATATGAAAACATCTCTATAAGAAAACTCATCTACAGTATATGAAGACATCTATATGAAAACATCTCTATAAAAAAACTCATCTATATAAAAATACAACTATATGAAAACATGTGAAAATGCATCTATATGAAAACATTTCTATATGAAAACTCATCTACGGTATATAAAAAGACATCTGTATGAAAACACATCTATATGAAGACATCTATATGAAAATTCATCTATATAAAAATACATCTATATGAAGACATCTATATGAAAATGCATCTATATGAAGACACATCTATATGAAAATGCATCTATATGAAAACATTTCTATATGAAAATTCATCTATATAAAAATACATCTATATGAAGACACATCTATACGAAAATGCATCTATATGAAAACACATCTATATGAAGATATCTATATGAAAATGCATCTATATGAAAACATTTCTATATGAAAATTAATCTATATAAAAATACATCTATATGAAAACATATATATGAAAATGCATCTATATGAAAACATCTCTATATGAAAACTCATCTACGGTATATGAAGACACATCTGTATGAAAACACATCTATATGAAGACACATCTATATGAAAATGCATCAATATGAAAACATTTCTATATGAAAATTCATCTATATAAAAATACATCTATATGAAAACACATATATATGAAAATGCATCTATATGAAAACATCTCTATATGAAAACTCATCTACGGTATATGAAGACACATCTGTATGAAGACACATCTGTATGAAGACACATCTGTATGAAAACACATTTATATGAAAACATCTGTATGAAAACAGCTCTATATGAAAACATCTATAAGAAAACATCTACATGGAAACATCTATATGAAAACACATCTACATGAAACTATCTATATGAAAACATATCTATATAAAACATTTATATGAAAACATGTCTATAATAAAACATTTATATGAAAACACATCTATAATAAAACATCTACATGAAAACATATCTATAATAAAACACATCTACATGAAAACACATCTATAATAAAACA
>NC_056519.1:25857919-25860044 GCF_014905685.2 Nematolebias whitei
ACATCTATAATAAAACACATCTATATAAAAACTCATCTATATGAAAATGTCTCTATGAAAACATCTCTATATGAAAACATCGACATGAAAACACATCTATATGAAAACTCATCTATATTAAAACATATATATCAAAACATCTATTATAACATTTACAACAAAACATCTATATGAAAACACATTTATATGTAAACATCAGTATTAAAACACACGTATATTAAACAACTATATTAAAACATGTGTGTGTGAAAACACATCTATATTAAAATACACATGCTTACACTGACATTACTGACACTGTATGATTTTGTTTGTAACCTGTCTGTATTCAACAATGTTGGCCATTTAGTTATTATCTTTTTCCATTTGGACCTATGTATTTTTATCCTGTGTCCTTTGTTTCTGCTGTGCATCACTTTGGTTGGCCTTGTTGTTGTTTAAAGTGCTTTATAAATAAAGTGGTATGGTATTACTGGATTCCAAAGATGTTAGTTTTGTGGACTGTATGGTTAAAATAAACTACATAAAATGAGCAGATTCTTCACATCGAAAATTTATTAGAAATTCCATATACCGTATATTAATGGAAAATATATTTTCTCTGTAGTTTTTCTACAATAAGTACAACCTACTCATATTTGATATGTATTTCAGTTGTACAATCCACAAAATTAACATTTTTTCTGCTGGAAAAAATGTTTTCCTGTATTTTGAGACAATTTTGAGCAGTTTATTTCAAATGTCCATTTTTAAATTATATTTTTTCTGGTCTTCTTGTTGATTTTTGTGACTACTTTTGAGACCAATTTATCTTCATAAAAAAGTTACAGTTTCAGTGTTTGGTCCACAGGTGCATACCGGGTAAGTACCTAGTAAGTACTAAGTGAATTTATGTATTACTATGAACAATGAGAGTAAAATGCTTGAGAACCCACATCAAAAAAGGCTTTCTCCTCTATGTTTTTAGGCGCTCCCAAGGCCGGTGTTCCCGCGGTGATGCACTCGACTTCAGCAAAGTCGATCACCCCCTTACACTGTTTGTCCTGCCTGGAGTCGTAGTATCTCAGCTGCAGACACAAACAGAACATGAAGGATGCTCCTGGACATGAGTTAGGTCGTTTGCTTTGGGTTCAGATTCTTACCTGATGTTTTGTTTTATCCAGAACAAACCACCGGGGTTTCCATGGTTTCAACAAAGCTCCTCTCTTATATAAAATGCCTTCAAAACTCCTGGTGAGACACAGAACATGACATGTTGCAGTGTTTTTGTTTTTAGACAGGACTCGTACAGTTTACAGTTGGAAATGACCAACTTTCACAGACACCAAATTTTCAGACTTTGTGTATTTGGAGCTTTTTTTCTTTCATTAAACATTTATTTCAACAAGTTAGTGTCACTGAGCCTCCAGGACTCATTTACAAGAGAGACCTGTACAAAAACAAAGAACACAGATGAGGTACACACAACAGACAATCAGATAAAAAGCATATAAAATGAAAAGTAAATAGAAGAAATGTGATATAAAAATGAAACATAAACATCTACATTACAAAGTGATGTAAAATACAAAATAAATAAATCATCATTTCTGTAGCCTAACCCTGACCCTAAACGTAACCATTTCAACTCTAACCAAAACTGTATTTACTCCTTGGCACTAACCCTAACTCCAAAATAACATTTAATGTATTAGAACCAGCTCTGGTCCCTGTAAGGACAAATGGTCACACAAGGTACATGAATATACCAGTACCAGAAATGGACCTGTAAAGGTCAAATAAATAAATAAATAAGCAGGTGTGCTGAAAAAATTTGATTTTTTAAAGAATCTAGATTCCTAGTCCTGGTGATTCTGAATAGATTCTAAAAGGCCTAAATTGATTTTACAATGTGTTTAAGTTTTTTATGCTCCTATCCCGAGTGTACTGCATATCTCACTACGTGTCCACCCGTCACCACAGAATTTGGCCTTGTAGGACACCGTACAGCACGCTAGTTAGCCAGCTCCCTTTCTCTGAATGGAGCCTGCTAGCATGAAGCGGAGGACAAACACACACACACACGCACACCTGTTCTCTCCTTCAGTGAGGACAGACCCACACACCTGTTCTCTCCTTCAGTGAG
>NC_056519.1:25860054-25860318 GCF_014905685.2 Nematolebias whitei
TCCTTCAGTGAGGACAGACCCACACACCTGTTCTCTCCTTCAGTGAGAACAGACCCACACACCTGTTCTCTCCTTCAGTGAGAACAGACCCACACACCTGTTCTCTCCTTCAGTGAGGACAGAGACACACACCTGTTCTCTCTTTCAGTGAGGACAGAGACACACACCTGTTCTCTCTTTCAGTGAGGACAGAGACACACACCTGTTCTCTCCTTCGGTGAGGACAGACACACACACCTGTTCTCTCCTTCAGTGAGGACAGAC
>NC_056519.1:25860328-25860562 GCF_014905685.2 Nematolebias whitei
CTCCTTCAGTGAGGACAGACACACACACCTGTTCTCTCCTTCAGTGATGACAGACACACACACCTGTTCTCTCCTTCAGTGAGGACAGACACACCTGTTCTCTCCTTCAGTGAGGACAGAGACACACACATGTTCTCTCCTTCAGTGAGGACAGACACACACCTGTTCTCTCCTTCAGTGAGGACAAAGACACACACCTGTTCTCTCCTTCAGTGAGGACAGAGACACACACCT
>NC_056519.1:25860572-25912137 GCF_014905685.2 Nematolebias whitei
AGACACACACCTGTTCTCTCCTTCAGTGAGGACAGAGACACACACCTGTTCTCTCCTTCAGTGAGGACAGACACACACACCTGTTCTCTCCTTCAGTGAGGACAGACACACACCTGTTCTCTCCTTCAGTGAGGACAAAGACACACACCTGTTCTCTCCTTCAGTGAGGACAGAGACACACACCTGTTCTCTCCTTCAGTGAGGACAGACACACACACCTGTTCTCTCCTTCAGTGAGGACAGACACACACACCTGTTCTCTCCTTCGGTGAGGACAGACACACACCTGTTTTCGCTCTCAGTGCTCTGGAACTGGCTGTAGAGCGTACTGGTACTTTGCCGACCCGTGACAGGGGTGGATGTGGCACGGGCCTCACAGTCCAGGCTGAGACTCATTGAGGACCTGACGCCGCTCTCCTGCAGGCAGACCCCGTGGGAACGTCTCTGGTGGCTGAGGTTGGATGACATCAGCAGCGAGCTGGAGAACGACGGCTGCGGGGGAAGATGGAAAATGATTAGTAAGGTCCGTGGCTGCCAAGGTGGGTACAAAATGAGCTGAGGTGGGTACATTGAGGTGTAGTGAGCTGGGCCATGTACACGGCCAACAAGACAGTTCTGTAAGCTGTGCACTTAAAAACAGACCATGGGTTTTAAAACTCAGCTGCATGGCTCGCAGGTCAAACGCTGCAGGTTAAACGTTGTTTATTTACCTGCAATTTTGAGTTCCTATATATATATATATATATATATATATATATATATATATATATATATGCAGCAAACTATACTACTACCTTTAGCAAACAGAAAAATGTCTAACTCTTGCTCGAAGCTGGGAGTTCTCTTCATTACATACTTGAGGGTTAACAGATGGAAGTATGTTATTTTATTTTTTCATTTGGACATGCAAAGTATGTGTGGTATGCATTTCTTTAAGAAATAATTGCAAAGTAGTCCTGTAATTTCAAGAATAATTTGAAAGAGCCTCAGCAGCAGAAGCTGAAAGAGACTCAAATGTTCCAGTGGGTGAAGAAAGTAAACCTTTGTCTTGCCTTGCTTTCCAGTTTGGTCTCAGTCCTCTGCGTGGTCTTGATTTTGTCCCATGTCTCCTTCCACTTGTCCGAAGTCTGGCCAAGTTCAGCCTCCAGTCTCTGCAGGTCCTGCAGCAGCTTGGTGATGGCGTCGGGCAGCACCTTGCTCATGTTGTCGTAGCACGGCCACACCACGTGCCGCTGAGACTTGGGAGCGCTGGTGTCAGGTTTCTCTGCGGTCTCCTCCGCCTCGCACCCCTGCCAGCCTTTTAGCTCCCAGTCGTACGACGGCCCCTCACACAGAGTCTCTTCCAGGAAGAAGTCCCACACCTTCAGGTTGGAGATGAAGGTGTATGGCCGAAGCACCTAGAAGACAAACGATCACTGTTTTGACCTCGTTCCTCTCACTCTTTAAGGCTTTAGTCTAAACAGGACAGTTGCTCTTACCTCCTCATCTTCAGGAGAAAACATGAAGTTGTAGAAGATGGGAGTCTTCTTGTTCAGTCTGTCAATGTAGTCCCACACAGACTTACACACCAGAGGAGTCTTCCTGTCTGCCTTCTCCTCGTACAGCACACCTGTATCCACAGAGGAATCAGTGAGACCAACTCTACAGCGAACGCTTTAATTAACCACCGAGCTACAACTTCTGCTCACCCAGCTCGATGCGGTCGTAGTCAGAGTCGAGCAGGAAGGTGCGGAAGCGGTTGGACACGTGATGATAGGCCAAGAACTTCAGGTAATACTGACTAAACTCAAACTCCATGGGGAACTGGAGGTGGATCTGATGGGACAGACAAACATGGCTCAGAGATGTCCCTCTGCTGCTCCTTTCTGCTACAACACAACCCTCAGGCTTCATTTGTGATAACACATTTGAAACTGCACATCGTTCCTGGAGGGAAAGCATTTCGCTCAGAGTTTTATTCTAAGACTTTCTGTTGAGACGTTTTGGTCAAATCTCGTGACTGCATCATAAACAGTCATATACATGCACATGCATCATATACATACACGATACATCTTCGTGTATTTTGTATAACATGTAAAAATGTTGATTTATGCTGTTTTTTGTTTTGACATTGTTTTGTGTCTACATGTGTTGCTGCCAGGTCGTCATTGGAAATGAAAACTGGTTCTCAACCTGATTCAGTCTTATTTCCACAGAAACACACACCGTCAGTTTTCTTTAAGCACCAGCTGGAGCAGTAGGCATGAAGCATAAGATTCTGACAGTATAGTTACAAACAAATAAAACATTACAGTGTTCAAACACATTTTTAAAAACAGGACGTGCTTGTTTTTATTTAAATACAAATACTGCTACAGCTTCTGCCTAAATAATATTGTGTATTTGCAAACTTGCAAATTTGCATTTGTTGTCTGCCGTTCTCATCAGCGCCACAAGATGCCAAAACTCTAGAACAGATGCTGAGCTGCATATATCACAAAGTAACAAGCTGCTGGTGTGATGTGAACAAGGTGACCTGAGAACAGCTGGACTCACCTGGTGGACGCAGTCCAGGAACTGCAGGAAGATGGGGGTGAAGCCGCTGCTCTGGCTGCCCAGCGTCTGAGCTCCACGGTGACTGAACCTGTGACCAAACGACAGCCACTCCTTCTCCACCAGCAGCCGGAAACCATCAAAGGTTCTGTAGTAGGGATCACACAGCAGCTGCACGAGGGACACCACCTACACACAGAGACAAACTCCACCATGACCGCTGGGCTCTGCAAAGGGCAACAAGTGTCTTAAATTCCACAGTTTGTGTCTTTCAGTCCAACCTGTGTGGTGACGTCCCAGCCGTCCTCTAGGCTGACCATGACTGACGAGCCCGTGTCCAGAAGCTCCACCACTAGCACCGACACCTGCAGCACCTTGTGTAGCTGGATACACAGTCACAACATGGAAAAACGTACATTTAAATCACTCAGGGTACTGGACGAGAAAGATTCATGTACTACACCAAAGTTCATGCTCAATAATCCAGGTATAAAATCCAACAATGCTCAGGTCATCTGGATGACTGGACTTAAAAAAAAAACGTTCAGACGACCTGACTGAACATTGTTGGACTCATTTACTACCAAATCAAATTTTAGCTCAATATCTGTAGACCTCATTGAGTTAGTAACATCCAGGGGTTACCGTATTTTCCCCGTACCCGTCACACCGCCCTATAGTTGCATCAGTTTAAATATGTCTAATAAAGTGGAAAAATCCATAAATACGTCACATCATTACGAGTCACCGCTGACAGCCTGGAAATGTGGGCTGGTGTTGTGCCAAAAAATCCATTGGCTGCCAAATGGCGGCTGCGGGAGCATGGGAGGATTTTAACAAGAATTTAACAAGATAACCACTTAAAAACAATTATTTATTTGCTTGACTTTATAGTAAAGTTGTGTCTCAGTCCAACTTTTACTTCATAAATTCACGTCAATGGTCAAATTAGCTGCATTTTGCCGGGGCGGCACAGCGAAATGAAGCTGATTTGACGGTTGCTCCAGGAGAGCCGATTGTGTCATTAACAGCCACTTTTACCTATTACATGACACAATGGCATGCCATACGACCGGAGTGTCATCTAGCGGCTGAAAATGGTAGTGTTCAATATTTTAAATGTCAGACTGAATGAAAAGGGTCATATCTCAGACAAAAATTGTTTTATAAATGTGGGAAAAATCCATAAATACTTTGCTTCAGCGAATAAGTCGCAAGGCATGTAAATTATGCAACAAACTGCGAATTATACAGCGAAAAATACGGTACTTTCTGAGGGTTTCATTTAAATTCATCCAGTGGTCCATGAACTAATTCGTCAACAGACAACAAATGAACATGTGCCTTCAGCGGCGTGAGATAACCGTGCTGTAAAAACAAGTGCTGACCAGAGCCATCCACTCGGAGTCCTCCAGGAGGCGCAGGAAGCTCGAGCTGGGGTCACTGGCGGGAGAACTGGGCACACAGGCTTTCACCAGCTTCTTGAAGCTGTTCTTCACCTGCCGGACGTCACACACCTCGATGGGGATCACCTCCCACTGCTGGAACGACTCCTGCTTTCCTCCCTGACAACAGCACAGCAGTCCCATCAGGACACGAAGCAGATTCATTGTTTTAGCTCACATTCCTTCTTTAATCACACTTTAGGTACAACTAGCCCTCAGCTGAGTTTGTTAATAACCACAAACATGGGTGCGTGATGTGATGGACAGCAGTCAGAGCTGTAAAACTAAGCAGCAGGTGAGGAGGAAAAGAGAAGACCAAATGGTGGAAGCTGAGGAAGGAAGAATGTTGTGGAGTTCAGAGAGGAGCTGATAAAGGCTCTGCGTGGTCAGAAAAAGCTGATGGAAGTAACGATGATGTTTTGTAGTATCTCTCTGGTCACCTTGAGCTGGGCCTTGTCCCCGATAATGTACAGGTAGGCTTTCTGCTGGCGGAGAAACAACTGCTCACTAAACCCCCCATTGGGTTGCGGAGATTCTTTCCCGGCGAGGCGCGTCCCCACTTCTGGGTTGTAGGCACTTAGACGCCCGCTGCCCCGGATACTGCCCCATTTACCTGCAACGTGCACACACACACACAGAGACGCACGCACGTCTTCAAACAAATCAGGATGTAAAAAGCAGCATGAACAAACCTTGTGTTGAAGGCTCAAAAAGGTTCATTCAAGTTGGTTTACTTTAGGGATAGTCCACTCAACACTGAGGTGATGTTCTAACAGTTATCAGGGGATAACAGCTGGACACATCTGGACAGAACATTACTTCAGAGTTGACTGGACGCTGAATGAGCCTTGGAACGTGTATGTCGGCACACTCGTCACATCAGCAGACAGACGGGTAAAATCAGTGCTGAAGTGAGTTAAACGGACCCAGATCATTTTTCTACATGTAACTATGAAGTTAGGATGATTATTGTTGACAAAGAATCAAACAGAAACACCCCACAAGACATGAGACAGCCCAGCTGCTGCAGCAGCATGCACACAGTAATCACAAGCAGACTGCAGAGAGTGCTTTCCAAACACGGTGCCAAATAGGACTGCACAATATACAGCAAATATATCAGTGAGTGCAACATCAACACTGCAAAGAGCTGTTTGGACCACAATGATTCAGACCACATTAATGTTCTGCATGCTAATAGCAGGACCAGTCCAACAGACTCTCACAGGGCTTGATGTCCACAGCTGAGTTAAAGTGGTGACAGAAGAGAAGGTTATTAGTGAAGAAAATGTGGCTTTATCGATTGATACAGTCATTACAATGTTAAATACCACACATCACAAGCTTTTCTAATACGGCGCAGCCCTAATGCCAAACACTGAGTTACTGTTATAGACATCTGATTGGTTAGACAGGAGTGAAGGAAAGAATTGGGGGCGTGGCCTACTGTACCTCTATGAGGGTTCCTGGCTTTACCAGACACTTTGGACTGAGAGAGGGAGGTGACTTTCGCCTTTTGACCCAGAGCTGAGGTCAAACGACAGAGATGGCTTGTTACCCAACAGCTCTACACAGCAAAGGGTTTATTTCACTCGTTAACTCCCACAAACAGAAACATGAGAGCATTCGCTGATTCATCACCACCGTGCTCGCTCCTAATCGTTCTAAAGTAGGATTCACACGTTGCTGTGAAGCCAAGATGTCTATGGTCTGTAGCCAACATGGAAACACAGCTACGTCTCACCTCCTCTGCTGAAGGTTCCAGGAACATCTTCCCTGTTGCCCAGCACCTGTTTCATCAGATCCACAACCTTGGGCTGTCGCAGCTTGTCTGATGAGTCTGAGGACAGAAGAACCTATCAGGTGTGTGACCCTGGAGACCCAGCAGTCAGACCCGTCTAACGTTAGTACCTAGCTGTTGGAGGCTAGCTGACAAGACTCACGTCTCAGTTGTAGTCTCTGATTCTGAGTGTGAGCAGCAGGTCATGCAGCTGAGTTCTGAAAACAACCGTGGCACCACCACCCACATGCTTCATGTTTATATTAAACAGAACACTTGTGAAATGAAGATGAACTGTTTTGGACCTTTTATTTATAATTGACGTTGTTAGAACGGAGCATTTGGGGCTTTAGCTCTGAATGATTTCTGCAGCTTGGATCTCAGGACAGAACACAAATAAAAAACAAGTTTTATTAAAAGAGTCAATAAGCTCCTAAAACATTTATGTGTGCCTAAAAACAGAAGGTGTGCTTTCACTGCCAGCAGCTTCTTCCTGACAGTCTGTGTACGACTGCAGATGTTGGTGAAAATAAACAAACTAGGTCAGTGTGGTGTGGGTGCATCACGGACCAGTTACCGCTCAATCAGCCACAGTACAATGACACCAATCATCATTTTCCCACTGATACAGCAAGTTAAAGAAACAACTGGTGAAACAACAAGAACTGAACTGGTTTTTAAAGTGAGGGGGGGTTGCGAGGCCTGTGTGGCATCAAACGTTCAGCCTGTGGGACAGGAGTCAAAACGAGAGCGCAGGAAGGAAACCTCATTTAAAGCTGAATCAAAGCTCTGCACTGTGGCTGACATTATGGGATGTTGTTTCCCCCACAGATACAGTCAGCATGGTCTGGTTTTCAAGTCCAAGCAATGCATTCATCCATGGAGTGAGACGTCCACCACGACTCTGAGACTATTTGAAGGCAAGACTAGAATACCTCATGCCCGTGGACAAACTGTTTTACAGCAACCTATAGCAATGGCCTGGATAAGCAAGGACCTTGTATAACTTGACCTTGATTTGTGACCTTGACCTTAACGCTGGGGTTAAGAAAAGCTTGCTATCTAGTGGTGCAGTTGGTAGAGCTGCTGCTGCTCAGCGAAAAGGTCGCCGGATTGAATCCCGACCCGGGGTTGGTAACTCTAAATTGTCCCTAGGTGTGAGTGAGAGAGTGAATGGTTGTTTGTCTCCGTGTGTCTCTGTGATGGACTGGAGACTTGTGCAGGGTGTCCCCCGCCCCTCGCACAGTGACTGCTGGACATGGGCACCAGCGACCCCCGCGAGTTAAAAAAGAAGAAGTGGGTAAAGATGACGGATGTCTAGTGGTGGTACAAATGTGCGTGCGTCGTTTCATTAAAGATGTCCACCTTCAACAGGCGTGTTAAAAAAATTGTTGCAACTTTTTAGAACGTGTAAAATTCAAGAGGCAGACTGAGAGTGAGTCCAGAGTAAACTGAGAACGCTGTTCCAGGCCTGTTGCCAATAACTGCAGCCCAGTGAGATACTCGTTAAATAGCAACATGCACTCAGTGTGTGTGTGTGTGTGTGTGTGTGTGTACTGACCAGACGTATTCATGTGTGTAGACGTGAAGCCACTCAGCGTGTTCCTGCCACTGCTCTCGCTGTAAGATGGCATGGAGCTGATGATGGCCTGCAGGTATTTCTCCTGCTCCAGACTGGGTGAGTCTGCCTGAGATTGAACTGAAGAAAACAAAACTTCAGGCTGGGCTGAACTCGCTTCTTCAAACTCAAGACCAAACAGATCAGCTGTAGCAACAGAAACTCTACATATTATACTGACTGACAAAAGAAGTTTATTTTTCTCCCATGCTGTTGTTTTTTATACATATTAAGAAGATTTAACAGAAAAAAATCTTGTTTCTGGATCTCTGGCTTGTGAAGTCCTAAAGAGTTAAACAGGACCTGTGAGGAATACAAGGAGACCAACAAAATGCCCCACAAGCTGCACGTAAGGTCACATTCCCTGTCCAATGTGGAGTCAGCCTGACTGAACGTCTACCTCCGGTGGGAGCGTTGGGGGCTTTGAAGAAGCTCACGACTCCTTTAGCATGAAGGCCTGCTGAGCGCAGCAGGACAGCCTTGGTTCGTGAATGCCTCCAGCACACCACAGGGAAGCGATTCTGTCGATAGCAGCGGCAGATTCGATGGATGGTGGAGTCTGGGATGTTCTGAGGGATGATCAGCAGGCCGGGGTAGCTGGAACAGGCAGCAGTAGGCTCGTTTGTCTCTTGTTCATCTGCTCATACATATCCTGTCGACTGTCCGTGTCTTACCTTCTGCAGACGGTGTACATGCGATTAACGGTGGAAATCCTGAAAGGCTCATTCTTAGAACGTGTCAGGCTATTGCTGAGTGTGCCCAGACCAAGACGCTGGTAGTCACGGCAACAGGCACGCTCCACAACGTTGCTCATAGTCTGTCTGTCAGAAGAGCGAATGGTGGAGGAGAGGGTGAGGGCGCTTTGATCCACTTCCTCCGACACTGTGGAGGGACACAGGAAATTAAAAACTACTTTTACAGTCTAAACCGATCTTTATAATACCAGAGGTGCACCAATACTACATTTCTAACAAACCAAGTACAAGTACTTGCCAATACCAAGTACCAGTTCAAGTACTAATAAATGCCATTACACTTTTTACAATTAATTTCAAAAACTGTTTGACAATTAGAGCTTACGTTGCGTCACTCATCAACAACAGTCTTTTTCAAAAGCACCCACTGGTAAGTGGTGACATCTGTGGAAAGCTTGTGCATAGATCTGTATATTTCCTAGATCCTCTTCTGCTCAGTGAGAGACTGTAACCTTTTCCTGCTGATAGTAGCAAATGTTCTGAACTCTGCTTTGTGTTGGTTTTTTAAGAAGTATTGCTGCCGTAAGGAGTACTGGGATATTGGAATACTTTTAAGAGTACATACACATGGCACAGGACCAATACCCAATACTGGTACTGTATCTGTGCATCCCTGTATAAAACAGGTACACCTCTAAGGTTAGGATTAGATTTTGAGGCATAATAAAAAATGAATTGGTCCTCACAGAGTAAAGGACAAACTCAGACCAGCAAGGCGGCCTTACACTCTAGAATGTTCTGGTCTACAGAAGAGTTTATGATCAACTGAATGACAGAAAACAACCGTACATCATCAGCTCTCCGACACCTTGTGTTTGTCCTGGTATGCTGTGTATGGGTTTTCTCCAAGCTTGTCGCTGTGCATTATGGGTAAACATCTCTACTTTGGTCTCATTAGTCCACAGAACACTGTTCCAAAGATCTGTGGATCACTCAGATAAAACTTTATACACACAGGTCATGCTGCCATGTTTTTATTTTAGAGCAACTCTTGAAAACAAATCAGAAGTGTTCAGTCTTTTTTGACTTGTCCTGCCACGAGAGGTTGAAACGCAGTGCTCGAGTTTCTTGTAATTTTCTTGAACACTGCACAGTCTGACCTCAGGGTGAACTTGGGACGTTCACTTATAGAAAGATTGGCCACTGTGAACTACTCGAGTCAGAGCTGGAGATCTGAGCACGATGACCCCAACAGGACAACATCACCAGCAAACAGAGACAGAGTCCTGAACTCAGTCAGGGCTGCAGCTTGCTCAGTCTGCTGATACCCCCAGTTGCTGCTGGAGTCCTACCAGCTAAAAAGGCTCGATAGGACTCATCTTCAGCTTGACGGTCTGCTCACCCAGGGTGCCCACCACTGGGTTCAAGGACAGTTGCCATGAGAGGCACCAACAGCCCAGTGATGTCACAGCCCAAGGCAGCTGCTTTGACAATGGAGAGGCAGAACATGGCCCACTCAGACTACAAGTCCCCCACCTCCTCTGGGATGGGGTTGAAGCTCCGTTAGTAAGGAGCTGAAGATCCTTCTCATGTTGTTTTCTGCCACGTGTTCCCAACAAACCATCAGTACACGTTTGGGTCTAGTGGGTCTGCCTGGCATTTCTCCCTGCTACCATGTGATCATCTGACAGCTCAGCTCCTTTATTTCACCTGAGTGTCCAGAATATGCAACCTCAGGTTAGATGACACAACTACTGGTGCCATGTGCACTTATGGACTCCCTTTTGTTCGAACACGGTGTTTGTTATTAAACTGTGGCTAGCACAGACGTTGAATAACAGAACACCACTTGGGTTCAAATCAGAGGGGATGTTCATCTTATAATGCCCCTGCAGGTGACACTGTCCCGACCTACGTGGACACTGAAGTCAACCAGCAGGACGATGGAGTCATCAGTAAAAGAAGCTACCAGCATCCTCTCTAAGGACTTCCAGAAGGCTGGGTAATCTGGACCATGTTTTGGCACATTGGCACAAACAACAGTCTGAGTCTGAATATTACAGTTAAATAATCTGATCTTCAAAGTAAACTGAACAGGATACCTGAGATTTCATCCTCATCCAGCTCTGACTGGAAGCTGCTCCGGTTCTCCCAGCTGGGGGGAGAGTACTTCTTCCTGGTCACGTACTGCCGGTTGATGGTCCTCTTGGCACTTTTCACCAGGTTTTTAGAAAGCGTTCTGAAGGAGATAATATAAAATGTTTTAACTACAGATCAGATTATAATAAAACTTGAGAATGGATGACATTCTGTTTAGGTCAAACCTTAAAAACAACATCCTGCTCAGAGTACGTGCTGTGAATGAATCTCAGAGATTTTACAACACACTTTAGCAGATTATCTATAAAACTGGGTTGACTAAAAGTTAATCAGGTGAAGATGGACAAATGATTCATTTTTGCAAGTTTCATTCAAATTTGTCCAGCGGTTCATGAAATTATTTTACTAACAGAAATGAAGCGAAAAGCCTTAAAACCTTTGCCTTTGGGTGGCTGGCAATAAGAATACAAAAACTACCATACCACTACTGATAACACCAACAAGGAGGAGGGAGAAGAAGAGACTAATGGTTTCCTTTAGTATTTATTGCACTTTAAAGTCATTCTGGTCTTGGAGCATTTGGTCGTACTTCAGGGACTGGTTCTTGTCCTTGGTCTTGGTCTCCAGCATCTTGGCACTTTGACCCACAGTGAAGGCGAAGGTTCCCTGTACGTGCTGAGGGTAACGCAGCTTGTGGAGGTGTTTCCTAAAACCTTCAGCCAGATCTGATGCAACCTCCTCATCAAAGGCAATTTTTATGAGCTGATGGAAATAGACACAAATTATTGTTCATCTTGAGTTCTTGATGTTTACTGAGTGTTTGAGCGTGAGGACAGGACTGAGACCTGGAAGGTGCAGGATCGTAGCTGGAGCCCCTCCTGAACAAACTGGTCCATGGATAATGTGACTGAGATTCTCTTCTCCTTCGTCAGAGAAGAGATGGGGAAGGAGCGAGTGACTATCTGTTCACCCACTGCAGGAAACAAACAAACAGGCGTCAACCAAGAAAACACAAATTCAACTAACCTCAAGGGATCTTCTGTTTCTTACCCAACGGGTCGGTCGGAGTGCCCTTGAAGATAAGGCGGTAGGTAGTCAGGAAGATGGCGCCCTCGGCTGGAAGAAGAGGCGGTCCTCCCATCTGACCGGTGGACTCGTCTCGGCCATCTGGGATCAGGTGCACCCGCATGCCGTCCATCACCAGCTCCTCACCAGGCAGCAGAGCGGGCCTCAGCAGCTTGGGCTGCACACACACAAAGAGCAGCCAGACACACAAATTAAGAGACAATCAACTTTAGAGGAAACAGGACTTTCACTCTGTTTATTGTTCAGTACTTATTCTGAGTATAAACAAAGTTCAAAATCAAATTGACCAACAAGAACTGCATTTAGCTACGCCTAGATTTATTTTACAAATGGACTAAATGAACAGAGGAGCGTTTAACGAGTCAGGGCAACATTAAAGAGCACGTAAGGACAGAACACTTCAAACAGAGTCATGCTCGTGTTTCTGCAGCCTGCACAGCTGCAAGACACACAGGTTATTCTGACAGGATGAGGAGTTTAAACACGAGAAAAAAACAAACAGAAATGAGCTTAACCCCACAGCTGTATTTATATAAAATGACTACGAATGGGCAGTGAATTTCAAATATTTAAATTCCTGTAAAAATTAGCTAATTTGAAGAAATTATGTGATAAACAATCTTTTTTGTTTTTTTTTAAACAAGCAGCTGGTAGTGACTAGAGCCAGACCAAAATATTGGTAGGGCCGATATTTTAGGCCAATACAGACGTTTGGGCGGCTGTGGCTGAGCGGTTAGAGCAGTCGTCCTCCAATGCAAGAGTTGGGGGTTTGATTCCACCAGCAGTCACATGCTGAAGTGTCCCTGGGCAAGACACTGAACCCCTCATTGCATGTGTGTCCCATCAGTGTATGAATGTGATAAAGCTCTGATTATTCTATGTAAAGATCTAGTAGAGTGCTGTATGAATGGATAAATGAGGCACAGACTGTAAAGAGCTTTGAGTGTCTTGATAAAATAGAAAGGAACTATTCTAAGTACAGTCCATTAATGTTTCGGTTTCAGTGATAACGGTCCCATTATGCACCCATATGAACACTTCTACTTTTCGCCCCTAAAATGCTGGAACCAGCCGTAATTGTACAATGCATCCAGCAGAGGGTGCATGAAGACTAGTTTGTCATGGCAGTGCCACGTGACTCAGCACAGATGAAGCAGGAAACAACTGTGTAGCACATTTTGCTGAACAGAGCATGGTAAGTTTATTTACATGATCTGTAAAACTAATCAACTATAATAAATCCTCTTCAATCCTCCAACCTGCTCGTCATTAACTACATGTCTCTCAAGTTAGCAAGCTAACATTTAGATAACCTAGCATAGGATATTGCCTTGTAAAACTTTATCCGGAACAATAACGTAGAGGTAAAATACATCAGTGTTAGTAACGTTACCTTTGTTGTCCTCAATGAAATACATTGTTTATCCTAGTGGAGGGCAGAAGATATGAACGCACGTTAGGAAGACTGTTTTTATGACTTAATTTCACTTCCTTAGATAGAGAACTTTACTAATAGGCTTCTTTATGTTTGTGAATGTTCCTGTAAAGTGCCCTGAGACAACTTTGTTGTGAAATGGCACTATATAAATAAACTGAATGGAATTGAATTTGTTAAAACAGGTTTAAAAGTAGTTGTTTACTTGGATTCTTGGGGGTGGACAAAGCTCAAATATGTTCAGCAATATATTGATTATTGGCATTAAGCCCTCACCACCAATACTGATATCGGCGATAGCAAAAATGTTCATATCGGTCGGGCTGTAGTACTGACACACCAGGGTTTTATCTTATAGTGCCTGTTTTTTGACATAACAACAACCATCCACCTATTGGGGGAAAAAACGGAGCATTCCAACAACTGTTTCTACCGTTGTATATATTTTAGTTTATTTGTGAAACGATCATAAAGATGGATATGGGCACCAGTGACCCACGCAACCTGAAAAGAAAGAATTGAGTAAAAATAATGGATAGATGGATGGACGATCATATTGGAATTTATGGTCGGGGTGAATTTAGCTTTAATGTCAGAATATATGCATCCCCTCCACATCGATCTATTGGACCAATGAAACTACAGGCCAGCAGAACTGGTAGCAGAAGCAGACCTCTTTGTTGAAGCAAAAATTGAGGTTTGTAAACTCCAATTCATTGCAAATCCCAATATTTTAAGCCAAAACAGACAGCAATCCTAAAAAATAAAGTAGAAGCTGAGATTAGTGCTTGTTGAAACCATTTTCTCTGCTTTTTAACCATTGACACGTATTAGAATTAGAGACAAGACTGGGAGCCGGAAGTTGAAGCCACCATGGACGAGTGGCTAGCTAATATATATATATGAATACAAAAAAATCCATGCTCAATAATCCAGGTATACAATCCAACAATTTACAGTCAGGTCATCTGGACAGTTTCTTTTTTTTTCCTGAAATGTTTCACCGGAAGGCTTCATCAGTCAAGGATGAAGCCTTGACCTTGATCTTGACACAGCCTTAACCTTGACTGATGAAGCCTTGACCTTGATCTTGACACAGCCTTAACCTTGACTGATGAAGCCTTCCGGATGGAAGATGAAACGTTTCAGAGAAAAAAAGAAACTGTCCAGAAGACCTGACTGTAAATTGTTGGATATATAAATACACTTCAGGAAATATTTTAGGTGCTGGTTTTTGCTGATCCACACAGCTCTCAGCTTGTTGCCATTTGTCCAGAAACGCATAAAAAATACTTTAGTTTCAATTAGTTATTTGAGGCTTAAAGAAAAGTGCTGTTACACTGCAATGTTTGACAGCCTGAAGAAAATTTATATTTTTATCAAAATAACTTTTTTCATATCGGTGGTATTGACCCACATCCAATTCTAAAATTACAATATGTCAGCGCCCAAAAAACATTTGGCTTTAATTTAAACCTGTGCAAGTTCATGGTGTTTCACCTCTCTTTATGTTTTCATCTCTCTTTATGTTTTCATCTCTCTTTATGTTTTCATCTCTCTTTATGTTTTCATCTCTCTTTATGTTTTCACCTCTCTTTATGTTTTCATCTCTCTTTATGTACAGTAGTCCCTCGTTTATTGTGGGGATCCGTACCCTGAAGACACGCGATAAGTTAAAAACCACTACAATTATTATTTTTTTTTTAATTAGAAAAAAATAAAATTTTTAAAGAATCTAGATTCTTAGTTCTGGTGATTCTAAATCGATTCTCAAAGCCCATACATAGATTTTTAAACGTGTTTAATTTTATTTTTTCCCACTCCTACTCCGCTGCTTCGTCTTTAAAAATCATTTCAGATCCTACAATGTTCCGGGGGAAGACAGAGCTTCACAAGAGCACAGTTGTTTACAAGAAGTGTAAAATAAAATTGCGGTACAGTATTTTGGAAATAGGACAAAATGCGCGGAAGACGAAAGCGAAGCAGCCGACCAGCGAACTCTGCAACAAACTCCAGGCTTCTCCAAAGGCTGTGAAGATTTCCCTCCATCTCCTGCTGTATCACTAAGGATTTACGAGCAGACAGCTCAGTGGAAGGTGAGGGGTTTATTTTTATTTTTAATACGATGGATCCAAGATACGTTATTCCTTCATGTAGATTTTTTTATTTTTTTGCGTTAAGCAGCACCACAACTTCACCATGAAACAACAAATGGGAGAAGCTCTGATGCACTGCAGCTCAAAAGTTATTGTTATTTCTCATATTATACTAAAACTTATAGACAAGTTGTACAACAAACTTTGTGTAGTTTGTCTTTTTAACAGGTGGAAGAGACAGATGAGACACATGACCTGGAGCCAGTTCTAAATGATACAGTTTATAGTTTATAAATCACAGTTCAGAAGATGTTTTGCACAGGTTTTGAAATTTTGTTAAACATTTACTAAATATGAATCAATATGGTTAAAATAACTGTGAAGTCTGTATTTTATGTTGAGTTAAAGTTTAATGTACTATGGTAGACTGACGTCTGTTTACGTTTGTATTTATATATTTTGAATTATGTGTCTGTGATGGACTGGAGACCTGTCCAGATGTCCCCCGCCTCTCACACAGTGACTGCTGGACAGGGACACCAGTGACACCCGTGACCCGTAAAGGAAGAAGTGGATGAAGATGATGGATGAACTATTTGTTCCTAGATTTATTTATTTATTTATTTATTTAAATTCAGCCAACTAAGCTAACCTAATACTGGTAATTTAAGTTACAGAATTTTATGCACTCCTGTATTTTTCCTATTTTTGGTATAAATAAAAAAATTATGCAAAAAGATTTGATAAGGAACTTAAAATTATTGTTTTAAATAAATTTTCTATTTGTTTACATTGTTGTTTATTCTTTTCAGTTGTCAATTACATAACTGAAACAAAATTTATAACCATTTCAATAGAAAAATCGTTTCTGAATCGAAAAATCGATTTTGAATCGAATCGCCAGACACAGAGATACGCACCCCTATCCTCTGTTCTCAGCCACCTGCAAGTGCTCTTGGCCACGCCCACTTGTCCAGTGAACAGCTGATCATGCACGCAGAACAACTGATCAGCTGCAGCAGGAAGTTTATCCTGCAGTATGACCTGCATAAATGTGCAGCAGGTGCTAAATAATTTATTTTAAATAAAAAAATCCATAACTATGGTGCAGCTCATCCATCAATCAGCCAATTGTGCATCATGTCCGCTCTTATTTTGAAAAACCGCGATAGGAGCAAGTCCGCGATAAACGAACCGCGAAGTAGAGAGGGACTACTGTATATGTTTTAGACAGTTTGACGATGTTCTGACCCTTGTGCTATATTAACTAGCCTCGCATGAGTAAAGGAACAACAAAAACAAGTGTTGTGCGAAGCACGAACAAGTTCATCTTATGTTTGTAGCGTTGGGTGGGAGTTGGACGAGACCTGGGAAACAGGATGCAGAGTCGAATACTCAAAGACAAACAATGTGCCAGTTGGAAGTGCTTTTGCTTAAAAGCTGATCCCTTATTTTATCTTTCTTAAAAAAAGAGCAAAACTCCTTTTGAGTAGCCAGACTGAGAACAATACTTGGAGACTGGACTGCCTAGCTCTTTGTTAAACTGAAGAGGACTTTACCACTTAACCTCCCATCAATTCTTGTTCCCAGTAAGAGCTTCATCAGGAATCCCACTTCTAACAGAAAATAAAACAACTTTTCTGACTTGTTCATAATCTGCTTCATAATTCACGGCACATGTAAGTCTAATTACTGTAACACAGACAAAGCAGAATTTATTTTCCTGAGTATTAAATTACCCTGTCGTGAGAAGCAGTGTTGTTAAATGAACATGTAACAAGAGTAAATATCAATAAGATGTTGTAAAAACAAAAGTCTAATAAAAAAAAAGTCAGATCAAGCTCAGCATGGCCCCCCTCCCTCTCCATCACACTGCATGCAGAACTAACAGCACCCTTCAGTCTGAAGGCACTCGGCTCTGCAGACATGCTGAGCTCCTCCGGCCTCAACAGAGAGCAATCACCCAGCATGCACTGCTCAGGCGTGCTGTGAGTCACACCATTCAGTCTGTGGCGGACAGACGTACCTGCCATGACACTGTGAGCCTGAGCTGTAGGGATTGGTGGAGAGGGGAGTGGGCGGGGCTGGCAGGGATTCAGCATGGCCTTTGTCCAGCGGGACGTAAAAATAGGAATTGGTTACCTTTTGGATCGGAGGCAGTCTTTTACTCTCCCTGTGGACTGCGTCCAGCGTCTCGATGTGCATCTGAACAATATCTGCAGAGACAAGATTTATGAGTGGTGCTCCTTCTGTTCCTCAGAGATCGGTGAGTGTGACGTCATACCTGGTATCATGGTGTGGAGACCCTTCAGGTGCTCGTTTGTCACGCCGCTCTCATTGCACACTTTATCTACAAAGCGGTTGATGAAGCGCACCACCGAGTTGGCCACGTCTGAACTTTCTGCATCTTCAAAGCCACTCTCTGTGTCGTAGCTCTCTGCCATGCTGCCTGCAATACTGCAAAACAAAACAACCTGCTTGAACAGTTGTTTCTAAATTTTAAACAACTAAGTGCATGTGGCGTAACGACAAACCAACTTTATAAAGTGCCTTTCATACAAAGGGGTGTAACACAAAAAACAACAAAGATGTTAAAATAAAAGGTACCATTGAAAAGTATTCTCTCTGAGGATCAGCACCAATAACTAAGTCTTCAGTTTTGTCTGACCGAGCTGAAGAATATTTCCTGACATCGAGGATTTAATCCTTAAAAAACAGCTAAAACAGGCATTAACTGGTTTACAGCAACATAAAGCTGTGTCACCAGCATGGATGTGAAAACTGATGCTGTGTCTCTTCATGACATTTCCTAATGGCAGCATGTGGATTAAAAAGTGTACGGCCTAAAATAGATCCCTGTGGAACTCCATATTCATGGTGCATGAGCTTTAGATGATGCATGATGTCCTTACAAAGAATTTCCTATCTAACAGACATTAGTTAAACCAGTCAAGAACAGTTCCACAGATGCTAAACCTTCTGAGCCTGTCTACCAAACAGCTGTGGTTGACTGAGTCGAGTGCTGCTCTTGGGTCTAATGATACCAGAACTGAAGGTTTGTTGTTGGTTCTGTACTAAGATGTGACATCAAACCAGACGGATAACTTCAGGTTTAAAAGTTGGTCTAAAGTTGTTAAGCATGGAGGCATCTAGATGACTTCTCTTGAGGTGGAACTAGATGTTAGTGGTCCTAAAAGCAGCAGGAAATACACCTATCAGAAGAGAATGAGTGTGTGACGCTCATTCAGCATTCACACTATTGTTTCCTGTTTATTCCTTGTACGTTTTTTGCCATCGTACTACTATTACTATTTTAGTCTTACAGTTTCAAAGCATTCAGTTCACTCTGGAGATAGGTGCTACGACTTTGTTTGGGTAACTTTTAACCTTTCAAATAATTAAAACTTCATCTTGAAATGTGAGGGACTTGTGACCTGTTCAGGGTGCACCCTATGTGCAGAATACCAATGACTGCATGGCGATCTTGGTGGGCTGGTATTCTGCTTGGCGTACCTGTTTGTGACGTAGCTGTTGCTGACGCTCTCCACATCTCCGAGGCCGGTGCTCCTCAGCAGCCGGTTCTTGCTGGTGTCCAGCGGTAGCAGCAGGTAGCTCATCCTGTTGGCATAGTGGATGGCCTGGCTGAACACTGTGCTCTCCTCCTTCTGCACACGCTCCATCTGCAGCTCCTTGCTGAGTGTCGGCCACAGCCGGCTTTGCTCAGCTGCCAGCTCCAAGGCACTGATTTCCCTTCTGCTTGCCGACCCGTCCTGCTGCCCCGGACAATAAATCCATAACAATGAGCTCCTGACCAGGACTAAATCTTTTTAAAATGTGGTACTATTATCATATGTATAGCAGGTGTAGTTGCCTACAGAGTTGTTCAGCTCATCTTTGTTTTCTGTCTCCAGGTACAGAGCCTTGATGTGGTTCTGGACGTCACTGTAGAACATGGCCTCCCAGAACTGCATATTGGTCCACACCATGTGCTCCTGGACACAGCTGTAGGCAAACTGGGTGATACCTGCTCCCAGTTTCTGTCCAACAGAGACACAGACACACATTTAGGGCGGAGTTGCTTTAAACATGTCAAGATTCAGGAGTTACAGGAAGAGATTCTAAGGAACACCCGTCAGTGATCTACAAACATCACTGGGCTGAGAAGCTACACAAACACACAGGAACAAACAAAAGTGAGGAAAGAGGTTTCAAACTCACCCTGCAGAAGGCAGTGATGAGGGGAAGCAGGGCTGCTGCAATGCCTTGCTCGTCCATGTGTGAACAGTCCTGCACAGAAACAGACGCAGTCAGGAATGGGTTTGTTTCTTGTTCCAAACACGACATTGTGGTTTAAATCCCTTTCAACGAGACGAAAGGGACAGCTCAGTTTTTTCTGGTGCATCAAGAGCACAACAACTCTCCACTTCTCTACCTGTGACTGTGAGCTGTCACTCAGATGGAAGGTGGTCAAGAGGTCAGCTGTCAACATTTTTTCTTTATTAACAAAAACACGAGGCTGTTACAGTGTTTCTACAAGAGTGACACTCTTTTTTTAAAGGTGATGCTGTATTTAAACTTTTCTTCTTATTCTTCTTCTTCAGGCTTCTCTCTTCTTCAGGGGTCACCAGAACAAGCCAACTCCCACAGACATTTGTCAACTGTTTTCATGCCAGATGCCCTTCCTGAGCAACCAAGCTACCACAGCCCACAACTGTGGAGCAGAGGGCCTTGCTCAAGGGCCCAGAGTGGAGCACATGATGGTGGAGGCAGGTGTGGGTGCTTCATCTTTCCAATCCACATTTATGAGCCACCACTCACCCCAAAAATGATGTATTTAAACAAACGCTCTTAACAAACGGAGTTAGCCAACAAAATAAAGACCGTCATGCAGGATCTCTACAGTTTGACTAGTTATGGAAAATTATGTAATGTCTATTTAGATGCAATGACATTAAAGGTCTATTCTATTCTGTTCTATTCTATTCTATTCTGTTCTGTTCTGTTCTAAATGCATTCAGCTTTCACACAATTACCCAGTATTTTATTAAGCTAATTAAACCACTCAAATGTAAAAAAAAATTACTTTAATCTTGAATTATGTACTATGACTTTAAGTTTCTGTAACTTTAAGAAGTTTTAAAATATTTAACTTTCATTGACCATTTATTTTCGTCCTTTTAAAGCTCATTTTAGCTTTGGGCTATTGTTTAGATTTAAGCTACAATTTAGCTTATTTTGATTTTTGAAACTTTTTTCATTTTAATTTTTTTTTGCAAATGTTGGCTTTTGGTTCCAGCTTGTTATAACTATGGTATTACTAATATTAGTTATCAGCTACAATTTTGCTAAGTTTAAATAAAAGATATGGCTGCTATTAGTTACTGTTATGCTAATTTTAGATTTAGCTACTGCTCTGCTTGCTTTAACTTTAATTCAGTTGCACCTTTTTCAACAAATATCTGTAAAGTTACAGCATCAGGCGGTCGGCACCTGTTGCTTTACGAAGAGAAAAATAGGGATTCAATTACCAATTCTACCCTGATCATCAAAACACAAACTGCACAGATTTAAATAGATTATTATGAGTACAGGCAGCACGGTGGTGCAGTTGGTAGTGCTGCTGCATCTCAGCTGCATGTTCTCTCCGTGCTGTGTGGGTTTTCTCCGAGTACTCCAGTTTCCTCCCACAGACCAAAAACATGCATGTTAGACTGACTGGTAACTCTAAATTGTCTCTAGGTGAGAGAGGGAGACTGAATGGTTGTTTGTCTTGTTTGTCTCCATGTGTCCCTGTGATGGACTGGAGACTTGCCCAGGGTGTCCCCTGATGCTCGCACAGTGACTGCTGGATATGGGCACCAGTGACCCCCGCGACCCACAAAGGAAGAAGCAGGTAAAGATGATGGATGGATGAATTATGCATTTCTTTTGTATCTACCGTACAAGTGTACGTCGCTACTTTTCCCTCATACTTTGTACCCTGCAGTTTATATGCAGGAGTGGCTAATTTGTGTATTTTTTCATAATTTTAATAATTTATAGTTTTATATTTTATTTTGGCAGCTTCATGCCACTGAATAACATTTTCCTTTGACAGAGCTGGGTGCTCATATAGCTGCCAAGCACCCACCCATCTTGGGGGCGGGCTTTTGTGACACACAGAGTAAATGCTTCAGGTCACCACATGTACCAAACCTCTTGCTCAAAGTTTCAATTCTCTACCATAACTCCGCCCACTCTGTCATCATGTGACCAGAAGTCTAACTTCTAAAGAGGTACTCTCGAGGACCCATTCTCAAAGACAGATGTGCATTAATTTCTTCAGATCGTTCTCGTACTTTGCCCCTCATGCACAGACCTGTTCATTTGTTCAGCGATAATGGAAAATGCACGGAGAACTTCTTATGATGCAGATTTCAAGTTAAAAGTGATCGATCTGGCTGTCGAAGAAAGAGCTGCCGAGAGCGACACGGAGGCAGCGTGTGATGACGTTTTTCTGAGCCTCTAAGAGGACTTTAGTTCACAGGACGATGAAGAACATAGTGATGAGTGACTTTTGGTCGACTACCAGTACTTTTTATTTTTTTTAACCGTATTAAAGGCATTTTCCATAAAAAAACATTTACCAGATGGTCCTCTCCTCCTGGGTCACATGGCACTCAGAAGTCGTCAAAATTTATTTGTAAAGCAGTCAAGTCTGGTGTACATATTTTAATAAAAGTTTTAAAATTATTTCTGTGTACGGTGAATGTGTGTTCAAACAGAGGGATCTCATTTAGCTCACATCCGATCACGAAGCGGAGACAATGGGAGGGGCTGTTCCTCCTCCTCATATGAGCTCCGCTGAGTAGAAATCACATCAGATTTATTTCGAATACATTTAAAAACAGCAGCTCTTACCAGAAGTGTTTAACAATAAAAATCAATGGGACTAATTTAACAAATATTTACTGTATTTTAACGGTACTATTTGACTACCATGACCTACGTAAGAATTGTGAATTTACCGGTATCTAATTTTTAAATAATTTTGGTTACACAGGTGTTTGGCACTGTTCAGTCCAGTGATCATGCTTAGAAAGTTACTGTGTTCATTCTGTAGGTGTAATGGTTTTATCCACGAGTCAAACAGCGAAGCATCATGAAGACTTATGACAATCACTAAGCCGTAGTCTGTGAAACGCCACCCAGTGGCTGATTCTTGTACTACAACAAGAGCTGCACATAATGCCAGGAGCTGGGCACAGATTCTGATGATGAACGGTGGATACTGGTGGCTTAAAAACCGGAGCATCTTATTTATGTACAAAATTATGTTTTATCTTATGTTTAGTATGCGTGGTTTAGAGTCAGGTGTGTTCTGTAGCCCGAAAATTACGATAAGTGGTTCAACAGAAGGTAACTGGACTTCTTTTATTTAATTTCCCTTTGGGATTATTAAAGTATGTTTGAATTTTAATTGAATTGAATTTTCTTGATTCAATAACAAGCTTGTTAGGGTTGTAAAACCCTCATGATCTAACGGCCCAATTATGATGTTTTATAACCATCACTTATAAACCAGGAACATCCAAACCACAAACACAAGAAAGCCTTTTGGATGAGAGGTGAAATATCTTCAGAAATCAAGAGAAGTTCAGATGCCTTCTATTGAACTACTTGTCGAGTTCTGGATGACTGTGAATCTGTATCAGTGTATCTCTTTTCTGTTTTTTTAATTTTTTATATATTGCCTTTCTGTCTTATCAAGATACTCAAAGCTCTTTACAACACAATCTGTGCCTCATTTACTCATTCATACAGCTCTATACTAGATCTCTACAAAGAATAATCAGAGCGTTATCACATTCCAACACTGATGGGACACACATTGGAGGCAACGAAGGGTTCAGTGTCTTGCCCAGGGACACTTCAACATGTGACTGCTGGTGGAATTGAACACCCAACTCTCCCAGTGGAGGATGCTCTAACCACTCAGCCACAGCTGCCCTTAAAACCAGTGGAATACTCCATGATGTCCATGATACTCCAGAGCTCTGACATTTTTAGGTGTGTTGCAGTATTGGGCGCTCACCTGCAAGGTGCAGTTCATCATGCGAACGATGTAGTCAAACTGCTGGTCATCCAGGACGGCTCGGTTCTGAAGGACATGCTGGTTTAACTCTTGGGTTAAACATACTCGGGCTGTGCGACCCTTCAGCGCTCGTAGTACTGCTGGCATTAGCTGGACAGAGGGGGTGAAAAAACAAAGAGTGCACTCAACCAAGGTTTCTTTGTTGTTGTTGTTTTGTACACAACTGAACCCTGACCAACAGTATTATTATATAGGCTTTTTTAACTACTCCCTTCTGAAGGGGTTGTCACAGCACGTGAACTCGCATAAAGACTTAATTGTTTTACATCGGATGTGCCCAACATGACTTGAACTCAGCCTCAGGATTACAAGACTGCATCACAGACAGGCCGAGCTAACACCGTCACTAACTGTGTTACCACATTACATAATGGTAACAGTTGATTCATTTATTCATTCTGAACAAATTCAGCTCACTGAAGTTCAGTCAGTCAAATAGTAGGCGCACACACGACTCACAACAAAAAGCCCTATTAAGAACAGAAAGGTTTCTATCCAAATAAATTCAGAAACTATTTTAAGTCGAGACAAGTTAAGCCAATTTATGTACAGTAGTCCCTCGTTTATTGCGGGGGATCCATACCCTGAAGCCCCGCGATAAGTGAAAAACTGTGCTAGGGGAGTGGTGGCGCAGAGGTTAGGAGATGGGCCTGTGATCAGTAAGTCGCAGGTTCAATTTCTGGTACCGTCAACATCAAAATGTGGGTGGAAAAGGTGAAACACCCACACCTGCCTCAACCCTCTTACCCCCCACCACCTGCTCCCTAATCAGGTCTCTCTTGAAAAAGAGTTCTTGTGACTCAGTGAGACTACCTGTATAAATAATGGGTAAATGAAAACAAATATATATACGTATATATACACATATGATCGATCTTACATCCCCTTATGTATACACGTATATACAAACCGGATTCCAAAAAGGTTGGGACACTAAACAAATTGTGAATAAAAACTGAATGCAATGATGTGGAGATGGCAAATGTCAATATTTTATTTGTAATAAAACATAGATGACAGATCAAAAGTTTAATCTGAGTAAATGTAACATTTTAAATGAAAAACATGTTGATTCAAAATTTCACAGTGTCAACAAATCCCAAAAAAGTTGGGACAAGTAGCAATAAGTGGCTGGAAAAAGGAAATTGAGCATATAACTAACAGCTGGAAGACCAATTAACACTAATTAGGTCAACTGACAACATGATTGGGTATAAAAAGAGCTTCTCAGAGTGTCAGTGTCTCTCAGAAGGCAAGATGGTAAGAGGATCACCAATTCCACCATTGTTGCGCAGAAAGATAGTGCAGTAATACCAGAATGGTGTTACCCAGCGTAAAATAGCAAAGACTTTTAAGTTATCATCATCAACCGTGCATAACATCATCAAAAGATTCAGAGAATCTGGAACAATCACTGTGCGTAAGGGTCAAGGCCGTAAAACTCTACTGCTAAAGATACAGTAGCTCAAGAGAGCCACGGTTAATAGGCAAGATACAGCAGTAGAGCTAGGCATAAACACACGAACTTGAGTTGTTTTTTTTAATAATTAAAGCATAAAACCTTTAAAGCCATCCAAGCCTTAATGTCATCAAGATATTTTAAATGAGGGTGAATGGAGCAAAAATTATTATTTGGCTTTAAGGGAAGATAAATCTGGCAATCATCAGCAAAAAAGAAAGACCATGTTTCCTCAGAATCGACCCCAACTGAAGCAGGTACAGTGAAAACTGAAGCTGTCCAAAAACTGAGCCCTGTGGAACCCCACAAGAAAGAGGCGTTGAACTTTAAAGTAATGCTTAGTTTTTTGTGCTTTGTTGAGTACCGTCTTAAGTCACCACCAAACCAAACACAAACCTCAACCTTTAAGGTTTTGTTTTTAAAAATATCTATAAAAAAAAGTTTCATTTAGTGAGAGGTTTGGATTTGCAAGGTGAATACAAATTTTTAGTAGTTTGAGGAGCCCTGTCTGGGCTCTCTTCAAGGCATGCAAGTTATGTAATTTATATATTTTGTCACAAAGTGCAACGCTTTCTGAAATCTACAAAAGTCAGACAATAATGCTCGGAGACAGTTTTTTATTTTCTCCTTTTGTAACAAAGTTTCAATATAAAAACTCCTGAACAGTTTGGTTATGCAGAGATGGTAACTCTCTTACCTTCTTGGCCTCCAGCATTTTGTTCTCAAAAATGTATGTGATGCAGTTCCTGACCACCTCCAGTCTGCGAGCGCTGTTAGCCATCACGTTACTGTTCCTGTCCACAATGTCTCCTGCAGAGACAGAAGACAGCAGACACTTGCTTATCACTGTCGTGCTCAACCCTCTCAGTGAGTTTGTGCTGTAAGTCTGCCAGGCTGAAGTAAAAGGCTCACACAACAAGTATTAAGGTGCGACTGAAGTTGCCTTTGACATGACAACCCAATTTTTGAAAGGAATCTTATGTCTGGATGTAGCCACACAAAAATGGAAGTCGGTACCTTGCTTATTTTTCCGTTATCATGCTCACAACATGCATGGAGGAATGGGAGGGTATTTAATTCCCCCTTTTTGCGCCACAACAGGGGACAATAACCAGAACTGATGAAAAGTTTGAAATATGGATTTAAATTAAAATATTTATTGCTTCCTGAGAGCTTGTGTTATTTGTTTCTCTGAAGAAAAAGTGAAGTTTAGCAATCTGCTGCACTTTGTCTTCACCAAAAAGGAGAGCGGTGTTGGTCCACGTCCCTCACCATGAGGAGAAAAGTGGGTACCATGGACCCTACGGTCCAGAGAGAATCTTTAATAAAGGTATTAAGTAAAATGAAGAGACAGTGATGACCACTGAAGCTCTTAAGTAGAATATCACTGGCTGTGACTGTTAGAAACTAGTTTGCAAACAGCATTTGTAAATAAATCTCAAAAATGTCTCAAAAACGTTTGCAGGGGGGTCTCAATTGCTTCATGTAAGTTGCAGAGGCTGGCAGTCACTTGAAGTTGGAACATGGTAAAAAAAAATCCCAACTTTTGTCTCTCAAAATAGGTGCAGTCATTGCAGGTGTCATAAACCCTACGCAGTGTTACTGTGGGCATCTCCAACTTGTCCTATAGAAGAAGAAACCTCCAGCAGAACCAGGCTCAGGACAAGCGGCCATCTGCTTTGACCGACTGGGAATTCAGTGAGACTGTCACAAAAATGTCAGATTTTCTCGCAATTTTGAGTCGCCAGCAAGTCTCCAACAGTCACGATCAGTGAGATACTGTATAAATACCATTTACTGGTTCAGAAATATCCTGAATGTGCTTCCTCTCTGAGACAGTGACAGGTTGTGTGCAGTTTAAGAAGCATGTTTGTTAAAATGAGAGCTTAAGCTCACAGTGTGAAAATATTCTACACAATATTTATATTGTGCATGTACGACTTATGAAAAATAAGTGTAAATTGCTCATACTTGTAGAACTTGACCGGCCTATAATTAGAGCTACCCGTTTCTTGAATATGATGCAGAATTGGAAAAAAGAACTAAACAGAACAGAACGGGAGATGTTGGAGCTAAACTACTCAATAGTGAATCTGATCCAGATAAATTTGTTGTAAAATGTTCTAGTCCATTTAATGTTGGTTTACTTCTCTCTCCTTTCTCAGGAGACCTAACAGCAGCAGCAGATTGCCTGTTGCGCCCAACAATCTGCCCACCTAGCGGTGGCCCTGATGGCACCATGCTCTTGATCTCTGCCTTGACCACAGGAGGTGCATTCTGGAGCTTGGCGGCAGCGTGATCAATGAAGAGCTGCACTGCAACCTCATCCAGAGCAGGGAAGGGAGTCTGACTCTGGGAGATGTTCTGGCCATTTTCTGATGGCCTCTGGAGTTTGTGCATGGCCACAGCAGGGTAGGGGTTCTCCTAGAAAAGAGGAACAAGCACAATAAAGAGATGAGTTTCAATTTCTCATAAGTGGCATCTGTTATTAAATTACTTGAAGAACGCACATTTTTGAAGAGCTGCTCTGCCAGTTCCTTGATATGGTTCATGACTTTCTGTGGGCAGGCCTCTTCTTGTCGTATTCGCTCTACTTGGTTGGCAACAAGCTGTGGAAATGCAGAAACTTCAGCATCTCACTATTATATCAAAGCCACAAAACGTAACAATCAAATCAAAATGACCTAAAAGGTTTTTATGAAAAACAAAAATGAAAACACCCCGTGAAGGGACCACCTTTTGTGGAATGAGGCATTCTGTTGGTCCACACACGCGCCTCAACCGTAACTACAGAGTACTATTAACATTTATTAATCTCTATTACAATACTTTTCAAATGATATATCTCAGAAATTACAATAGCTGTTGAAAAATATTGTTTTATTCTAATTTTGAATGTTTATGCTGTTAATTATTGTGTCTAAGAAAGATCAAATAAAGGCCTAGCACTCCTTGAAGGAGTGCTCATCCCCAGCTGCATTTTCTCCAAGAGTTTTAGATTAAGATCAGCTTACAAACTAGAGGATGACATTTTTTCGGGAGTACCGCGGGTCACGTGATTCCGGCCGGATTCCGGCGGGACCGGAGTCAACCTCATTATAATTCACGTGACCGGGACGTGACCGGACTGAAAGCTAACGGGAGCCGACAGGAGCGGGAACCGACCACTAACCAAAAATGAAAAAAATTGTGTTGGCTAATGTCAATGAGAGTCTTCAAGTGCAAACAACTTTGTTATTAAAACAAAATCTCAGTTTCACAGCACACTGACAATTAGTGTAATCAATTACAATTAGCTAATCTTGAAAGATTACAAAACACAGTTAAAAATGGTTTAATTCTGGCAGGGCTGATGAGCTAACGGCTAGTCTGAACATGGCTGAGAACAAAGTGGATTGCTGCCATTTTAAAAATTGGTCCAATCTCCAAAGATTCACTGTGGTTTTTCACTAACACTCATTTATCAACAACTGTGAATTTCACATTAGGCCACTGGTGTCAACAGCATTTGTAACATGGGGAGACGACACACTGGTGGGGGGTCTGGGGACCCTCCCCCAGAAATTTTTGATTAAAGTAGGTGCCATTTTATTCATTCTGGTGTATTTCAATGGGTTGTTAAACATCTACGTTTACCTATATAAGTAAACACTTGATTCAATAACTATTTTAGAGAGTAACAAGAAGTAGCCTGACCAACAGCTCTCCTTGTGTGAATAGAGCACGCTCTGCTTCTCTAATGCATCCCAACCCCCCCACCCCACCCCCCATCATGGGATTTACCTGTATAAATAAAGGTTGATTGATTGATCAACAACTGCCAGCAATAACGTGGCACTAAACTAGCGTGCAACATAGAGGTGTCTCCCCCTCCTCCCCCCTTTCCGTACACAAAAAACCCTCAGAGATGAGCGTCCTGTCAAGCATGCAGTGTGGAATTGTTGTAGGTAACCAGAAAATTTTGGCGTGGACTTTTAGTGGTCTGAGTATTCTCCTATTAATGAAGTGGAATGGATTTGTTCACAAAGAAATAAAAACAGCGTTGTGAGAACTAATATTTCATGGTAAATGTGTGTGTGGGGGGGTTCCAAATGAATATTTTTTAAATGTGAGTTGGACATGTCCCCTTCACATATAACTAATGCGACGCCTATGCATTAGGCCAGGGGTGTCAAACCCACTTACAAAAGGGGGCCAAAATTAAAACCTTTTTCAAACTAAGGGCCGGTTTCCGAATCTACATGAACTCAAGTTAGATACAAACATCTTTTCTTGGTTGCAGGTTCCTCAACAAGAGTTTGATTGGTCTCATTTGATGTTCTCTGTTGCAGTTTTGACATAATAAAAAATTACAGATTTAAAAAAAAAAAAAAAGTGATTCAAGTATTTTACATTTAAAATAACATCTTGGGGGCCAGATAAGATGTCAACGAGGGCCACATTGGGCCCCCGGGCCTTGAGTTTGACACATATGCATTAGGCTAATATTTTAGCTGGCACATGTAACACCTTAATGTTCCAGAAATGTTACATAATGCTACGTCTGATGCCATTTATGCTTTTGATAGCATCAATAAAGAAGGTTTAGAACATATAGTGTTTGCATGAAATGCTGTGGCGTTTTGGAGACTGGGCTGTTTTAGCAAAACAGTGATCCACTTTGATCCCATCTGCAATCGGAATGTTTGTTAGTTTGGCAGATCTGTCAGAAGTGAACTAAAACAGGTAAGACATGTATAACCTTTACAGAGAAACCCACTTCAATATGACCAAACCTTTCCTTTAGTAAATAAAAAGGTGAGCCAATAAGTTTTGTGCTATAAGACTCACATCATCAAACATGTCAGTGGCTCTATAAGGAGGACCCCTCTCTGACACGAAGCCTGCGAACGCCATGCCGTCTAACACCTTCATGAGGAAGTCGTCCTCTGTCAGTGACCTCTGACCAAGGAAGGCTGCCTGTGGAAACATAGTCACTGTCAGCTTCTCTTTTTAGTAGTAGTCTCAAAACAAAGCAGAATATGCTGTTATTTATATACACTCTGTTCTTGTATGTACCTTATGAAAACGGATCACAGGCTCTGGGTGAATGCGGATTATATGTAAACACCAGCGGTAGCCCTGGAAAAGCCGAGCAAACAGCCACAAGAAGACAGCTCGGATTTCCTTATCCTGAAACATAAACATCATTTAAGCAAAGTGATCTGGCCACAATTCTCCAAAAATTACTCTCGCTCATTTCAACAAATGAAGCAAAGTCCCACAAAAACAAAACAGAAAAGAGTTTCTTTCTCACCTGGATCTTGAGAGCAGAGGGTTGTGATGATTGTGGAGGGAAGGCATGATCAGCAACTTCCAGCTCTGGGTCCAAAACCTGAAATATCAAAAACAAAGCCGTTATAAATCGTGTGCTGCATCATATGTCTCTGCAGTTTTAATTGTCATTGCATCTACAAAACTGATTTAAGACCAAGAAGAACAGGGTCCTGGAGAAAACCAGTTTCCTCCCACAGACCAAAAACATGCATGTTAGGCTGACTGGTAACTCTAAATTGTCCCTAGGTGTGAGTGAGAGAGTGAATTGTTGTTTGTCTCATTTGTGTGTCCCTGTGATGGACTGGAGACCTGTCCAGCTGTCTCTGTGATGGACTGGAGACCTGTCCAGCTGTCTCTGTGATGGACTGGAGACATGTCCAGCTGTCTCTGTGATGGACTGGAGACCTGTCCAGCTGTCTCTGTGGTTTAAAATAACTTATTATTTCACATTACTGGTGTTTGGCATATATCCTAGATTTTCGTTAATTGTTTCTTTGTATACTTTACATCTTTGCTATTTTGGGTGTAACTGGGACTTTGAGTACACAGTTTCATTCCACCTCATGTACCACATGTGATGAGAATGACAATGAAGAACCTTGAACCTTGAAGGACATCCAGCATAAAAACAATCACCATGTCTTTGTGTGAGTTAGTTCACTGTGGTGGCCCTGCAGAAGGGAGCAGCCGAAAGAAGAAGAAAAATTGGTACTGTACTCTGTATTGGCAAGCACTCAAATGTAAGTACTTGTACTTGGTTAAAAAAAAAAAAGTGATACTACTGCAACCTTAAATATATTTTCTTAGGGTGACAGAATTAAGATAAATCCAGAAAATTGTAAGAAAGTGTCCTGGTTTATGGTTGCTGCTCAACAACTGAATCACCCAAACCAAAGTAGGCAAGTTAACAAATTAACCCCGATCAGATTTCTGTTTTACAATCATCTGTTCAAAGGTCACCGTGAAGTAAACAAGGTCAGCTTTGTTGGTCTAAGTTGACTAAGCTCACAAGAAAGTTTGCCACTTGGCAGAATAGGAGTTAAAATCATGTGTGGAGGCCTGTTGGTCAAAGGCAAACACCTTTAACACAGTAAACATGTTTTTGACCAGCTGACGGGCAGCAAGTGTAAGAACACAACAAAGTGTGCCGGTTTAAAGTCAAACAGTACACAGGTCAGCTACTGAGAGAAGACAAGCAGGATGACCCCCGACTTTCACAATAATTCTTGTTAGTTCTATTTTTAGCCCTAATATCAGAGACATTCGGCAAATGATCTGAGTCAGTGGATCCTAGTTCAGGGTCTTTCTTGGAAACAACTTTGACACAGAATATATGCTGGAGATTTATAAGCAGCATACTGAATACTTAAATAAGTCTAAATTAAACAAATGGCTATGCAGTCAAAGGGTTCAGTAAAATCACTGATGATTCTGCATAATAAGAACATATTAGAGCATGAAAATAAGCTCACGAAACCAATGCACAAAGGTTATAGATAAACACTTACAGCCTTCAACAGCAAACCACGCTCCCCTTGAAGTTGAAGTTCATTTTATTGTTTAGGCAGCACAAGATCAAAGCAGATGTCACTAAGTTAAGGTAAGGTTAAGTAAGAAGACAAGAAGACCCTGGTCCCTTTAAGTGTTTGTGTCGATGGGTTCATCTGGCCCTCAGTTTCAGTTCCAGCTGTGGGCTGACATGACAGCCAAATGGTTCGTTGTAGTCAAAATCACCCAAGGGGGCGCCACAACCCTGCTAAAACAACTACTTACAACTTCTGTACTGCCAAGTCCCCAGGGTGGAGGTTGGCACGTTTTTAGGTTTGTAAAAAAAAAAACACAAAAAAAAAACCACTTGGAATATTTTTATCCTGGTGCATGCTCAATAATGCAGGTAGAAAAATCTAACAAAGTTAAATCAGGTCTTCTGAACGGATTCAAAAGAAAATAAATTAAAAAAATAAGAAATTGTTGAAATGTTTCGTCTTTATTCAAAAGACTTCTTCAGTCTGAGGAGCTGCAACAAACTCAGTCTTATAAGCGGCGCCTTCTCATGGTGGATCAACCAGTTTGTTGTGGACATCCAGAACTAGCTGTTCACATGATAAACAGTGCTGCTACAATGCTGTTATTAACAGTATCACTCAGCCCTCTGTGAATAGCAAGTGGCCATCAGGGCACTAACTGGTGGTCCTCCTTGATCATGTGAACAGCTAGTTCTGGATGTCAACAACAAACTGGTTGATCCACCACGAGAAGGTGCTATTTATAAGACTGAGTTTGTTGCAGCTCCTCAGACTGAAGAAGTCTTTTGGATAAAAAAATGAAACGTTTCAACAAATTTTTAATTTTACTTTTTATATATTTTTTTATCTGTCCAGCGCACCTGATTCAACTTTGTTAGATTGGATTATTTGTGTTTATGTTTGAGTCTTGTTTTATTGGAAGCAATTCTTTTTCTAAAAATCGTCCAATCATTTTAATTATTTGTGCTAGAAATGTGTTTAAATGTAAAACGTAACATTTTCACTCGTCTTCTTGTGCTTGCATTAGGGTACGATGACAACAAGCCCCAGAACACAAAGTATTTCTATATTTATTTATTTTGATGTTGACCTTTAAGCTGGTGTGGCTAACATTCTTATCTATTTATTGTGCATCATGGGAGGTCGGAGGTCGTGATAAAAGTAGAATTTCAAACTATGCATCATTTTCAGTGGTACTGTTCGCAGCATCCTGTGCTAACTTCTATCCTAACTGCAGTGAATGCCTCAAACTCTGAGAAATTGTTTTGAAAAATGTAAACAGATCAGATCATTTTACTGTTTTCCAAGTCAACATTTTTTCAGAATAAAACACAATAAAAGCAGCCGTGGGAAAATCCTGATAATATCAAAGATTCTGGCTCTTTTTCCCGCATCCTAACACACACTTGCTATGTCTCGGTTAAGAATGTGAACTGGAGCCTCTGTCAAACAAACAAGTCCAACCTCTCGCCTCGAAACATGATAGCAGAAAATGCAGCATTGTGCAAGCAGTTTGTTTTACAACAAATTAGTCGGTTTTCTTTTGTAAAGAAAGAATACTCAAGTGAAATGAGTCATTCTCTTTTACATGCGAGTTCAATTACAACATCAGCAGAACTGAAGGGCCTTGGATTATAACTCATTACAGACTTTTATTGAACAATTGCAATTCATTATAAATGGCTGCTTTTGATTTTACATATTGTTGCTGCATCAGTGAACAACAGATTGTGAACGACTCAGACTCTACCACATGAAACTCAATATCTGCAAGACTTTTGTGTTGCTATTGTCAGTTAGCTGTGGCAGCCATCAAAAGACAATCAGCTGTAGATGTTCATCCAGTGTTTCCACCACCGTTATCCAAAGAGGGCGCCCTGCCTACTGAAATCATTCAATCAGTCAATATAATTTTATTGTCCATAACATTTCATGAGATGAAGGTTTATCTTTGATATCTGGCTCATACATACAAAACAACACAAGTTAAAATGCCCAATAAAACCAATTCTAAAATACATGATACATTAAAAACATAAAAACATCTTAGCAGACAATGGTTTGTCATGTGAGGCTACGTTTAAATAGGACCATGGGGTGGGACTCTGCATTACTCTGCTCTCGGCTGCCTTTTAAACAGTCATCAACCTACACTTCTAACCCAGTTGTGATCTGGGTGGTTAAGATCAGCTCAGGAGGGAATTTAACTCTACAGAGTTACTGTTTCTGGCACCTGTGTCCAATAATCATATGTTTACTCCCTCAGTAGCTGTATCAGCTACTGAGGGAGCTACAGCTCCCCTCAAGACCCAGGTGTCTTGAGGGGAGCGCATTCACTGCATGACCTCTATGTTGATGGTAGATTTACGTCTTTTCAGCTGATACAGAAGTTTAATATTCACAAGTCACAGTTTTTCAGTTATTTGCAGCTGAGACATTTTGTGAGATTTAACTGATTGTTTTCCTTTGTATCCCTCTAAACATTTTGTGGCTAAGATTCAGGAATGCAAGTCTGATACTAAGGGGGCTCCTCTTAGTAAGATCTATACACTGCTCAGTTCATACCATGAAACCAGTTTGGACTCCCTTAAACTGAAATGGGAAACGGACTTGGAAGAATCCATATCAGACTCAATCTGGCGAAAGATCATTAAGAGCATTTACTCATCCTGAATCTGTGTGAGACATGCTGTAACTCAGTTCAAGGTAGTGCACCGGCTGCACTGGTCCAAGGACAAGCTGTCCAAGATCAAAGCCGATCTGGACCCCGCATGTAATCGTTGTGAACACACTCCAGCTACACTCTTGCATACATTCTGGACCTGTCCCAAACTGCAGACTTTTTGACAATTTATTTTTGATACCTTCTCTGTGATATGTGGGAAAACTGTACACCCATCACCACTCATCTCACTGTTCGGGTGGTCCCTGTGGATACACCTTTCAGCAAGAATGAGAAGGACATGATTGCTTTTTGCTCTCTTTTGGCCAGAAGACTGGCTTTGTGCAATTGGAAGGACCCACACCCTCCAGCCTACATTGGCTAAGAGAGGTGATGCATCATATTCATCTAGAAAAAATAAGGTATACCCTGAAGGGTTCTGTTAAAAATTTTGGGACACGTGGCAGCTTTTGAGTCGTATGTGGAAAACATGTCAGTGCCTGTGCAATTCATTTTAATTCATTTATGTACGCATGACTAATCCGATGTGGGCGGGGTTTTTTCTTCTTAAAAAACAAAACAGGGGAAACAAAACAGCCACTGCCAAAAGGATGGCCCAGCACAGAAGATCAACATCATCAGGCCAGGATTCTGCGGTCTACACGCATCTCCAGGCCAGCGGTCACTCTTTCAAGGATGAAGATGTTCACATCCTGGACAGAGAGGAACGATGGTTTGAGAGAGGAGTAAAGGAGGCCATCTTTGTGAAAAAAAATTGTCCATCATTAAACAGGGGTGGAGGCCTCCGGGTTCAACTGTTCCCCTCTTACAATGCTGTTATTGCTAGTATCACTCAGCCCTCTGTGAGTAGTAAACAGCCATCAGTGTGCTAATGATCCATTGTTAGGCTGATGGTCCTTCTTGAGCATGTGATCAGCTGGTTTTGGTTGTCAGCAGCAAAACTGGTTGATCCACTCTGAGAAGGTGCTATTTAAGAGACTGAGCTGAAAACAGCACCTCAGACTGAGGAAGTCTCTTGGATGAGAGACGAAACGTTTCTATATTTTTTTGCTTTTTTTTTTTTTTTTTTTGAATGTCCAGAGGACCAGATTGAACTTTTTTGGATTTTTCTACCTGGATTATTGAGCATGCATCAGGATATTTTTTCTTCTTAGTTTTCTGTTTTATGTATTTAGTACATTCAAAATGAACAATTAATAAAAAGACTTTGATTTAAAAAAAAAATAGGACCCTATTAAGGTCACTCACAGCAGAGGGAACAAATGATTTTTTGTACCCATTTTTCTTTACCAGAGGAACCAGCAGTCTTCTGCCAGATGGTACAAATCTGAATAATGGTTGCAGTGGATGTGCTGGGTCATTGACTGGATTGACTTTTTGTCTAGAGCCTGACTATACAGGTATGCAGGTTGCATTTGTTGATGACCAATGATTTCACTTCCTAGTTTGACCACCGGGACAACTTGTTCCTGTCTTTGGCTATGAGGTTCCCATACCATGAGACAATATTAAAGGAAACAACACTTTCAACCAGTGACCTGTACACCAACTGCAAGGTATTTTTGCTAGCATTGAAGATCCTTAGCTTATTTGTTCGTTTGTGCTGCTGTTTGGCATATTTTTTTAATTTTTATATACTACTAGTGCTTAGTGTATTTTTAGTTAACATTTTTCTTAGTTCATATCTTAGATCTTATTACCGTTTTTCTTTACATTTTAATACTTTTGTTAGATGTAACTGGGACCCTGTGTACACAATTTCGTTCCACCACATGTACCACTTGTGGTGTGTATGACAAATAAAGAACCTTGAATCCTTATATAGAAGGTGGAGAGGCTGTCTGGCTTTTTTGTAAATACCATCAGTGTTGGGCGGAAAGGTCAACTTGTTATCAATTATTGTTCCAAGGTATTGAAATTTCTGAAATGTCCTTCACCCACAACTGATGCTCCCCCCCACCATCTACAGTTGTCGGAAATGATGTTCAAGTTCAAGTCAACTTTATTGTCATTTCCACCACATGTGGTACATGAGGTGGAATGAAATTATGTACTCAAAGTCCCATTTACACCCAAAAATAGCAAAATATAAAGTATAAAAAGAAACCGTAAAATAAGGATCTAAGATATACACTAAAATAAACGCTAGACAAACACCAAACAGTCCACTAAAAGATCTAAGATATACACTAAAATAAACGCTAGACAAACACCAAACAGTCCACTAAAAGATCTAAGATATATGCTAAACACTAATAATGTATATAATAATATACATAATATAATAATAACCATAACAATCCGGCGTAACAACAGCAGCCTGAACATGAGTCTTTGGTGAGCCGATAGGTATGAATGAATACAGCAGCATGAGATAATCAGCAGTATGATGAATTATGATGAATCAGCGGCACTAAGCTAGCGGTGTGCAATACAGATACGCTAGCTAAGAAGCTAGTAAGGCTCCCCCCCTCCACCACCACCCTCGGACAAATCCACAGAGATGAGCACCCTGCCAAGGCAAGTGACCTAGGGGAAACGCTGTCGTCATCCATTGATTACTTTATGATGAATTCCTCAGAATCCATCCAGTGCTCTTTCAGGTCGTTTTCACACCTGATAGTCCGGTAGACTCGGTTCGGGACCAATATTCATGAGCTTTTGTTTACATTTGAGCTGGTGAGTTTGCATTCACACTGCACTGTGCAGTCGAGTCAATCTGTTGAACCAACCTATTCCCCCACTCGCCTGTGGGGGCGCTGCACCAAGAACTACTGAAAGAAACGACACAAAAACCTCTGAAGACACGTCTTCTTCTTCTTGTGTAAATAAAAATAAAAACTAAGTGGCATCAAGTTTTAGCAGTTTTAGGTGTTATATTTTGTCATTTTTCAAAAATGGACTTGGCATGAGCAGAAGATGAGACAGAAGACCATGGAGAATATTGTTTTTCACACAAGGCAGCTGACGGCTCCATATAAGGTCAGATTAATGCGTGTTTGTTTACCCTGCGGAGCGGGGCTCGGTCTGTTTACATTCACACTGTACTCGAACCGCGCTGGAGTTCTCTTCTACCGGACAGTGACCTAGGTTTTAGCCTGGGCCAGAGTTCGCCTTTTTGTTCCGTGACAGAGTTCGATGGCACGTTCACACCTCCCCAAACGAACCGGACTTTCTAGGAAAACGAGCTAGAGTTCGATTAAAGTGGACTAAACAGGGCTGGTGTGAATGCACCCTGACAGAGTTTGCTAACAAAACAGACAACAGACACAAGCAAAAACATTGACTGCTCTTCACCTTTTGGTAGTGCCGTTATAAATTGCCTTGTCCTCAGCAGGACTTCGGATTAGAAAAATAAACCCTCTAAAGCAATAACAATATTGCAAGAAAGAGACTGCTTTTAAGACCACCAACCTTAGTTTTCTTTATCAAAAACTATGCCCAAATGTAAAAGTGGTGAGTGAAAAACTAATGTATTTTTGTTAGATCTCACATTGGTTGTCACACTTTTTTTTTTTTTTTACAGTGCTGTTCAAGTCTGTTTTTCAATGAGAACAAGCTGTAATAGAGAAGAGAATCAAATGTTTTAACATATTCCAATACAACAACACTACAGGTGGTTTTTAAATATTAAATGTTTGACCAGCAGAGTGTATACAACTGGTGTGTGTGTAGTGGTAGTGTATCATGAATAATACCAGTAGGGGTCATAATCGAGATATTTACCTTCCTGTTGCACTTGGGTCAAAATGACCCACGAGGTGACCATTTTAAAACTGATGCCTCGTGAGTCAGATTGAAACAAAGGGCAACAGGAGGTTAAGTAGGCATGGCCAACTTCAATACAAAGATGTGCCAAATTTTTAAATAACCCATTCTCAAACCATATTTTCAACAAAACTAAGTTCATGAAAAACTAACGGCATATTCAGTAAACTGAAGTAAAACACCAAGTGTATCTTAAAATCAACACACCTGAGATTACTTGGTGCAATGACTAACTTCAAATCCCGTATTTGGTATAAAACGTACGTAGAGTAAACATTAGCAACAAAACAAACATGGAAAAGAAATGATGCATTCAACAGATGATAAAAAGAGGAAAAAAATGACGTTTTGCACACTCAAACAAAAAGCATTTCTCAGAACAGAATGCTGCAGGAAGGGGCTGCAGCTACTGGACCGGGTTTATTTGAGCTGATCCATATAAAGACAGTAAAGCAGCTTTTGGGCAGAACTTGATAGTTAAATCTCAAATTGAGGTTATTGCAGATTCAAATCAGTTGAACCACTGTTGAAAAGAAATGACTGTTTTCAAATTAGCTGATTTCTTTTGAGTCCAATCAATGTGGTAAGTTTGGCTATCGCAGATACCAATATTGGCGGGGTTTGGTAATAACCAAAATAGAGACAGACATAAAGAGACATATCTGAGCTGCATGCTATTTGTACAGACAGTTTTCGAGTGGTGTATGTGTGTGTGTGTGTGTGTGTGTGTGGGGGGGGTGTTCAGCGTTAAGGAAGAGGCACTCGGTTCTGTTGACAGGGTGGGGCAATCTGCTTGTATAATGGTAGGGGAAACACTGGTCTTCCTAATGTTCGTTCACATTTTCTATCCTCCACTATTCACCATAAAGTTATCAAGTGTGTTACATAAATATAGATTAAATACAGAAACGTCCTTCACTGTTCATTGTTTGAACAGTCAGTCACTCATGGTGAAGGTCTAATTAGTACTGACCACAGTGGCGGTTTTTGTTTCTTTGCAGAGGAGTAAAGATTTCAAACAAACAATGCATTTCACTGAGGACGACAAAGATAACAACGTTATTAACACTGATATTGTTGACCCCTCTATCCTTTCATCGCAGTTACAGCACTGGGTTGGGATTACTGGTGCAACGTTAGAATGGTTCTGCTCTTATCTGAGTGACAGGAGTTTTTGTTGGTACAGTAGTCCCTCGCTACTTCGCAGTTCAACTTTCACGGACTTGCTCTATCACGGTTTGTGTACGTACAGCACTGTAAATATTAAAAAAAAAAAAAAAAAAAAAAAAAAGTGCCACCATTTTGTAGTTTTCTTTTATTAAGCATTCACTGTTTTGCAAGTCTAAAGAACTACATTGACTACTGATGACTTCTGGGTAGAAACCATCAGTTTACTTCCCAGAAGTCAACACTGCTTCCTACTGCTGCTTGCTGCAAATGGAGGGAAAGTTTTGCAACACAAAGTCAGAAGTTCTGTAAGGATCAGCTCATAGAACTGACAGGAAAGTCACAAATAATTCTGAAGCTGAACTCATCCTTCAAGTTGTATCTTCACTGCTGGGCTGCAGTTGATCTGGACTCAGTGTGACCTGGATCCTGGGAGCTGCAGATGACAGACAGCTGTGGGGTTCAGCCTGGTTCTGGTCGTGCAGTGCTGGTCCGGACCGGGCCAGAGGTGGTGGATTAAATCCTGGGCAGCTTTGCTCCTGGAGCAGCAGCACACGCACATCAAGCTGGATGGAGCGGTGGGCTTCAGTCATGCTGCACTGGGACTTTTTTTATCTATCGGGTCGGACCGGAACCGAGCTGCTCCTGTTCTGCAGAGCCCTTGTAAGTAAAATTTAATATCTATATCGTTGTTTCCCCTAGATAACTTCCCATGGTAGGGCGCTCATCTCGTCCGTGATTTTTGTCGACCGGGGGTAGGGTGGGGGCGGTTAGAGACGGATGGAGACTCGTCCTGAGCTGCGAAGCACGCTGTTAGAGCACCGGGTGTGTGTGTGTGTGTGTGTTAGAGACACATCTGAGCCACGCGCTGTTTGTACTGACAGTTTTAGGGCAGGGGGGGTTCAGCGTGAGGGTTCAGCATAAGGGAAGAGGCTACCTTTAGCTTTTTAGATAGCACACGCTAGCTTAGTGTTACGTCAGTGTCGACAGACGGGTGGGAAGGGGGTGTGCACAATTTGGTAGACAGGGTGTATCTTGTTGTTACAATTAGTAGGTTTAAGACATTAAGGACTGATTTGTGGGCTTCGTTGCTGCAGGATAGGTCTGCAGAAATGAACCGAGCCAAAATAGAACAGAGTTGGACCGGAATGAGAGCCGCTGCTGTTCTGCAGAGCTAGTAAGTAAAATTTAATGTATGTTGTTAAAATGAGGTAGAGTTTAGAATATTGCAAGAGTGTGTGAAGGGTTTCTAAAGGCTTAATATAAAGTTTACTGTACTTGAACTTGGACTACTGTATCCTTACTTTGCAGTTTTTCTCTTTTAATGGGGCTTCAGGGTATGAAACACCCGCGATAAATAAGGGATGACTGTAATAGTTTATCTGCTTCAGTGCCTCTTTTCTGCAAGGTCCCGCAAGGCTCTATTCTTGGAATCCTTCTGTTATCATTGTATCTGCTCCCCTTGGGGTCTATTCTGAGGAAACAGTCTTTCTTTTCACTGCTATGCTGATGATTGTCAGATTTATCTGCCCTTAAAATCAAATAGTTCATGCACAATCCACCCTCTGTTAAAATGTCTTGATGACATCGAGGCATGGATGGCTTCAAACTTTTTAAGTTTCAATGACCAGAAAACAAGTAATTTTGGTTAGCCCTAGCTCTACTGCTGTCTCTGTTGCCGTTAACCTTGACTCTCTTCAGCCATATCTTAAGTAGTCTGTTACAAACCTCAGGATGGTTTTAGATTCTGACTTTAAGTTTAATAAAAAGATTAACTCTGTTCTACAAAAAAGCTTCTTCCAGTTAAGGCAGATAGCTCAGCTTAAGTCCGTGTTGACCAGATTTGACCTTGAAAAAAATAGTCCATGCATTTGTTACAAGCGATTAGACTACTGTAACTCGCTTTATGTTGGGGTCAGTCAGGTCTCCCTTTCACATCTCCAGCTCATCCAAAATGCTACAGCTCAGCTCTTAACAGGAACTCTTAGGTTCTATCCTATTTCACCAGTTTTGTCCTCCCTTCACTGGCTCCCTGTGCATGTCAGAATTGATTTTAAAATTATCCGGTTGACCTTTAAGTGCATAAATGACCTTGCACCCTCATTTCTCTCTGACCTCCTTCATCCTGATGTTCCTTCTCGGGCGCTGAGATCATCTGACCAGCTGCTTTTGGTTGTACCAAAAACCAGGTTGAAGTTCAGAGGAGATTGGGCTTTTTCAGTCATGGGCCCTAAACTCTGGAACAATCTGCCCCTCAACATTAGACAAACCACTTCACTTCCTGCTTTTAAATCCCTCCTTAAAACACACCTGTATTCACTGACATTTAACACAGTGTGATTTGAATTAGTATTTCATTGTTTCTAGTTTTTATGTTCCATTTTTATTTGTATGCTTTTAATTACATCTTGCTATTAATCTCTTTCTTTAATTTACTGCCTTGATCTTATTATTCATCACTTTGGTAGCAGCTGCTGTTTTAAGTGTGCTTTATAAATAAATTTGACTTGACAACAAAACATCCACAACAGCAACAATATCAACATCAACAACATGAACAGCAGCAACAGCAACAACAACAACAACAACAACAACAACAACAACAACAACAACAACAATAATAATAATGTTCTGATGGTATTGCTACAAATAACCTTTAGTTTAAAACAAATATTACAAAGAAGGAGAAGAAAAACTAATCCAGGAGGACTTTCACTCATTTTTTTTATTTATAAAACAGCACAGGGTAATTTAGTGTTTTATGGAAACCACCCAGCACACATCTTTAGGACTTCCCAGCATTCATCAGCAGGTTTTTATAATGGTCTGGGTGTGTCCAGGGTTCAGCTCTTACCATGGAAAGTGCAGTCTGGGTCTGCTGCAGGAGCGGTTCAGGCAGCAGCGAGATGTGAACACATTCAGGGATTGTGATTGTGCCTCCATCCAGGTCAGCGATGAGTACGTCCAACTGAAAACACAAACAGAAACACGGGTCATTTCTACTTCAGGTAGAGCCGACTGAGACAGCTACAGTAACTGGAGGACAAAAGCTGAGATAAAGAAGGTTGTTCTCTCAGCAGCTGCTCATTCCACAATCCTCCAAATCAAACACTAGCCTCCCATTAATAAAGGTTTTGACTCTGTAGCCTCCCATTAATACAGGTTTTGACTCTGTAGCCTCCCATTAATAAAGGTTTTGACTCTGTAGCCTCCCATTAATAAAGGTTTTGACTCTGTAGCCTCCCATTAATAAAGGTTTTGACTCTGGGCCTGATGACGGATTGAACAGTCATAACAGCCACATGACTGATGCAGGTCGAAAAAATTTATTTAAACTTTTGTTTCACCAGAAAAGACATGGCTCCATCAAGATGGCTGCAGCTACAAACATTTAACAGGAGTGTTCATTTCACTGTCAATAGCTCATAATGAGTCTAAAAATTTACAAAAACATTTTTATGAGTGCCAGTGTCCTAAGCTTTGTAATCACCTAGGCAAAAACATTTTAACCATTTTAATGATTGATAGGAAGCAAATTGAAAATTGGAAATGAACTGTGATTTTTTTTAAGCAGTGAGAGACATGTTGGCTGAAATGAGACAGAAATGCCTTCCGGTATGCTTAAATGCGTCATTTGTATATGTACTAAAGGAACTTATGTGAGTAAGAGGAGTTTGCAAAAGTTTGAAAACTTGTGGACATTTAAATTTTAGAGTCGGGGTGTCCAAACTGTCTCCTACGTTGACCAAAACTGTTAAGATAAAAGAACTGGTGGGCCACAAAAATTTAAATTTAAAATATATTTTTAAAAAGCATACCTACAGTATGTGCTTGAAAGTTTACTAAGCCTATAGAATTTTTTATATTTCTGCATAAATGTGACCTAAAACATCATCAGATTTTCACACAAGTTCTGAAAGTAGATAAAAAGAACCCAGTTAAACAAATGAGACAAAAATTATATTTGGTCATTTATTTATTCAGGAAAATGATCCAATATTACATATTTGTCAGTGGCAAAAGTATGTGAACCTTTGCTTTCAGTACCTGGTGTGACCCACAAGACGATAAAGGGTTAATAAAAGACGGCTGATTTGTTGTTTAACAGGTCAGCAGGAGCAAACAGAAAGGTGACTGCTGTAATCCAACCCCACATCAGAGTAAATGAAGGTCCATCCCAGGGTTTCTCCTTCTCTGTATGCCTCTTTCACCTTTTAATGCTAAGATTAGAGGCAGTTTTCACAAGGATCATGTTTCTCTTACACAAAACCAGGAGCAGGTGGTGTTCTTGAAAACAGTGTACAGAGTTTCTCCGATGCTGATTGTTTGTTTAATGTTGACATAATGCAACCCCACCCCACCCCATAATTAAAAACAACCTTCTTAGACTGAAAAAACAACAAATAACAATGCCTGCATAAAATTTATGAAGAAGTGTTCAATTTAGTGCTGGATGAAGACAGTAGTCCCTCGCTACACTGCAGTTCGTTTATCGCTGACTCGCTCTATCGCGGTTTTTCAAAATAAGATGACATGACACACAATTGGCTGATTGATGGATGAGCCACACGATCAGCATGACATTTTTATTTAAAATACAATATTTTTAATTATTTAGCACCTGCTGCACCAGAGCTGCAGGATAAACTTCCTGCTGCAGCTGATCAGCTGTTCACCATGCAGAACGGAGAAGTGGGCGTGGCCAAGAGCGCTTGCAGATGGCAAAGGAGGCAGGGAGCTGAATCATGACATTTTGTGTCTTTTAGACCGTGTAGAGCTTGGAAACATTGTTTAAAATATTGCAAGAGTACTGGAAGGGTTTAAAATGCCTTTATATATATATATATATATATATATATGAGGGAAAAAACATATATAAGTAGCTTCGGCGTATAGGTTGCATTTATTACACGTCACTACTGACCCGTAGCGTTTATTATGCATTTATTTAATGGTCAAAACGGCTTCATTTCACTGGGTGAGGCCGCGCCATCCATCCATCATCCATACAGTGATGATGAGCCGCTAGCTCTCCAGCGTTCTTCCACCTACACCAGCTGAGTGAAGCAGCACGCATGGGAGGACTCGCTGTTGCAGATCTTAGAAATTTAAAGCGTTGGTCAAAAATTGTGTTATGAATATGAAAAAAAAAAATCGTATACAAGTCGTTTCGACGTACAAGTTGCAGGACTGACAAATCTATGCAAAAAACTGGATTTAACTAAGCAAATAGGTACATGCGTCCTATTGGATAATTACTGCATGGGCGATTATCTTTCAGCTGCAACAAGTTATTTAACCCCAACTGATGCAATGAGGTGCTTCTCATTTCTTAAACAACCATGTAGAAAGACACATGGTGTGGTCGTGGAAAAGATGTCGTCTGTTTGAGAAGGGTCAAATCATTGTCAAGCATCAAGCAGAGAAAACATCTAAGGAGAAGCAGAAACTAATAAAATTAGGTTAATTCATGTGACCTTTATCCTGATGCATGCTCATCATTTGACCTTTATTTATACAGGATAATCCCATTGTATGAAAAGATAGTGGAGCGGGACTTGTTTATGTAGCGCAGCTGTTAGCAACCATGAAGCTAAGCTAATCAGATCCACGCTTTAATTAGTCCCACGATAGGTTTGCATGTGGTGCACTGATCATAAAAACTGTCTTCCTTCCTAATGTGCTTTCACATTTTCTATCTTCCACTATTCACCATAAAGTTATCAAGTGTGTTACATAAATATAAATTCAACAAAGAAACACCTTCCCTGTTCATTATTTAAACAGTCAGTCATGTATGGTGAAGATCTAATTAGTACTGACCGCAGCAGCGTTAATTTTTCTTTGCAGACAAGTAAAAATTTCAGACAAACGATGCATTTCATTGAGGATTGACAAAGATAACATTACTGGATGTCCTCACAAACTGGAAGCTCAGTCCGACTGCTGTATTCATTCATACCCATCTACTCACTACAGACTCATGTTCAGGCTGCTGTTTCATTTACCGTATTACTTTACATTATTAGTGTTTAGCGTCTGTCTTACATCCTTTAGCATATTGTTTTGCGTTCGTTTAGCGTATATCTTAAGTGTATATCTTAGATCCTTATAAACCGTTTCTTTTTATACTTAAAATTTTTGCTATTTTTGGGTGTAACTGGGACTTTGAGTACACAATGTCATTCCACCTCATGTACCACATGTGATACAAATGACAATAAAAATCCTTGAACTTGACTGGACTGTTGCTATAACTACTGACAATGGGGCTAATGTCATGAAGGCGGTGCAACTGAACACTAACGTTAGCTTGCCAACTTGAGAGGCATGTAGCTAATGACAAGCGTTGGAGGATTGAAAATAATTTATTATTGTTTATTTGTTTTACAGATCAGTTAAAACCAACTTAACATGCTCTGTTCAGAAAAATACACTACACAGTATTGCTCCCTGTTTCGTCCGTGCTGAACGTGAAAGTGAAACTTAAGTGAACGACCATGACTCGAAAGTAGTCTCCATGCTCCCTCTGCTGGATTCATTGTACAGTTACGGCTGGCTCCAGCATTTTATGGGTGAATATTAGAAGTGCTTATATCGGCGCATAATGGGACAATTATCACAGATACCGATAGGTCCCCAAACATCTATATCGGCCTAAATTATTGGACCTACCGATATACCGGTCGGGCTCTACTTACAATACAACATTAAGCCTTATACCCAGTCAGTTTTGAGACGGTCTGTGCAATCCCAAATCAGTGACTGCATTGGACTGATAATGGCTAATTGAATTTTTTTACATTATTGATCAACTTTAGTTCACCTTTGAAAGAATACTTTTTACATTTAAGTTTGTGAACATATTGATTTTTCTATTGCTCTTCATCTACATCAGTACATTTTTTTATATCAGAGTTATCAATTTCTTCTGAAACAAATGTCTCGTTTTTTAAGACTACAGTCATGAAAACCTACCAGTTCTTGTGTCTCAGAACGAAAGAATGAATTAACACCGATGATGAAGGGGGTGGGAGTGCTCAGGACCTCTAGTAGTTTTCCAGGCAAAATGGGAACATAGGTAAAACTGAGGAAAAACAACAAGAATAGGTTTATCACACAATCCACTCTCAGCCTGTTGACAGCTTTACACAAGCACTAACTTCAAACACATCGGGGACTTGGAAGAATGAAATCCCACCTATATTTGAGTGGGAACATGATGGCCAGAAGACCTCGGCATGCGTCGGTTAATCTCTGGTAGCTGCTGGACAGGAACAAGATCTTGTGTTCTGTCAGAGCAGCACAGAACAGATACAGCACGTTGACTATACCTGAGGAGAAAACAAAGCACAACAACTACATCAAGGGGTAAACCAAGATTTCATAAAGGAACGGTCCAAAATTGATCAAATGATCTAACTGCTTGCAGACTATGAGGCAACATATTTAATCTTTTGCCATTTTTTATTTTTATAATCTAATAAACAATTAGTGGTTATGCAAATTAGTTTTTATTTCATAAATACACAAAATCAAGTGATGTTTGTCAAACTCACTAAGTGCTACTATTCAAACAAATTTTTAAACTATGAAAAGTAATTGTTTCTTCTGAATATTTTCTGATATATTAGTAGGAAAACATAATCTGATGTCTCAGTCAGACTGAGCCTTAATTTGAATTACAAAAGCACAAAAAAAATTTAATTCACATTACTTCTTTGGAAAGTGTCATTCCATGATGGAGAGCCTACTGCCCGCCAGCTGAGATGGCAACATTTGAAAGATATGCACGATCTTTCAGCACTAAAGTCTTTTAGTATGTGTTGAGAATGATTCTCAGCTACTACCACATCACACTTTAGTCAGTTTTACAGATATTAAGCCGAGTTAAAACCATTTCAGGTCTCTCTTGTAAATGAGTCCTCGAGGCTCAATGGGATTTGCTGCTGCTTATCCTGCTGCTATCTGATGTTCACTCTTTGTAGCACTTTGAGATTCACTGTGAATGTAAAGTGCATTATAAATAAAAGTTATTATTATTATTATTATTTACCTGTCTAAATAAAGGTTGAATGAATTTCTGAGCTGGCTAAAATGGATAAGCTCTTGTAAACATCTCACGTTTAAAGCGAATGTGTCGTGAAATACGTAGCGCTTGAATTCAGGATTCCCAGCATTTCATAGAAACAAAACTCCGAGCTTCCCCTGAGTAAGTCTTGAAATTCCAGGAGATATTTCAGTCACACGAAATGCTCAGAACTGAACGTCGTAGGTGGCGGGCAGAGTCACATTTAGAGATGACAGGAAGTATATTGTAGCCTACGGTACGTGTGTACAATCATTCCTAATAATTAATTATATTGTTTAACTAAACGGCCAGCAGAGGCAGTCAGTAAGGATACTTGTACACTGTAGAGGCAGAACATGGACTCATTGATACTAAAATACTATCATTGATACATGAACACGTTAAAAGCTCAGAAGGATCAGATTTTAATTAGCCGAGTCCAAATTCCCTGAGATTTCAGTCATTTTCCAGGTTTTCCCTGATTTTGAGGTGCTGCGAACCCTGGAACTATGAGCTGTGAATAACAAAGTTCAAGCTCAATAATCCAAGTAGAAAAAAAATCCAAGATCCTCTGGACAGTTTATTTTTTGTTGAAATGTTTTGTCTTTCATCCAAAAGACTTCATCAGTCCAAGTTGTCACAACAAACTCAGTCTTAAAAGCATCTTCACATGGTGGGTCAAAACCAGTTTGATGATGCTACGATGGTTTCTGGAGTCCACCCTCTCCCCTGCCGACTCTTTTAGCCAAAACTAGCCTCTTGACTCCCTCCCAAAAGAGTCAGTGGGGGAGAGGGTGGGCTCCAGAAACCATCTTAGCACCATCAAACTGGTTGACCCACTATGTGAAGGTGCATTTAAGTCTAAGTTTGTTGTGGCTCCTCGGACTGATGAAGTCTTTGGATGCAAGAAGAACCGTTTCAACAAAAAGAAACAGTCCAGAGGACCTGACTTAACTTTGTTGGATATGTGCTGTGAATTTGTCTCATCTACTACGACACACAATTTTACCTCAATATCTGTCAAACTGATTGAGTTTTACCAGCTTTGGAGTTGTCTAAAGTTAATTAGCTGTGGTAGCCATCTTGAACTAGAGTGACTAAATAAATGAGTTGTGGATGTACTCTGTAAGTTTCATTAAAATGCGTCTAGTGGTTCACGAGATATTTTGGTAAGACATACAGTATGTGCAAGAACATTATTGTTCCACTTAAGGCAGTAAGTAGTACTTGAGATGGACTTCTGAATCGTTCATACCCAGCTGCCTGAATAGCTGAGCCACACTGCAGCCGCTGACAGGAAGGGAGTCGTTGATGGGAGTCTGAATGACTTGCCGGTCTCCAGCGCCTAACGTGATAGTTCTCTGTAGATTAAATGAGAGGATAGAAGAGAAAATAGAGGGATTAAAAAGGGGTTGACAAAACCACAAAACAATTGTGTTTTAAAAAAAATCTGGGTGGTTTAATCACAGTTGAGCGTGCCCAGAAAGCAGCGTGGATCAGAGGCAGAGAAATGGAGAATCCAAGGAGCTTAGCAGGAAGATGACAAATAAAATCCAAGCCATTCCAGCTGATAAGGATGTGAATGAGGCCACAAAGGACTCCATGCCAACGACCTTACTGCAAACGCCAGTAACGCCTGAACAAAGTGCCGTTATGAGCAATCGAAATCTCAAAGACGAGGCAGCTGGCATGCGTCGAGAACTTTCCACTGCAGCTGAACTTGGAAAGGACCAACTGATACGATCAATTTAACCAAACCTGTAAGATGAGTAGTGAGTTACCTTTAAGATCAATAGAGTTCGTAACAAAAGAGACTGACTGTGGGGTGTTTTTCCACAAGGATATCCAGAGGAGAGTGCAGTTGTATTGGAAACATTTACAAACAAAACAAAACAAAAAAATCGGATAAAAACATGAAAGTACATCAAAGTTCATACTCAATAATCCAGGTAAGAAACTCAACAAAGTTCAGTCAGGTCCTCTGGACGGTTTCTTTTTGTTGAAACGTTTCGTCTTTCATCCAAAAGACTTCATCAGTCTGAGGAGACACAACTAACTCAGTCCCATAAGTAGACATGGCCAAAGTGGTTCAAAGCATCAAAGTTCATGCTCAGTAATCCTACTGGGCATGAACTTTGATGCTTTGAACCACTTTGGCCATGGCTGCCTCAGATGAATCGCAGGGGAGAGGGCGGACTCCAGAAACCATCTTATCACCATCAAACTGATTGACCCACAATGCGAGTGTGCTACTTATGGAACTGAGTTTGTTGCGGCTCCTCGGACTGATGAAGTCTTCTGGATGAAGGACGAAACGTTAAAAAAAGAAACCGTCCACAGGACCTGACTTAACTTTGTTGGATGAGACTGAGATCAAGTCAGCAGATCCGAGGATGTGATGTATGTTATACTCGAAGAGTTGTGGGCTCACTACCTGTTTAAAACAAACAGAATCCAAAAAAGTTCTGTGTGAAGCCAGTCACGTCTGTTGAGGCTTTCAAGGAAACGCTGCAGCCTTATCTCATGCACTTATTACTGACGATGAGCCGCAGACTAGCAATGCAATACTGTGATCCAACATCTGATCATCTGAACACGTAAAATATAAAGAACGAGTGAGACGTGTCAAGGGGCAGACAGGCCTGACGAGTGAGTGTTTATAAACTCATCTGCGTGTACTTTCACATGGCTGACAGGTGACTAGGCGGCCGTTAGTTTAAGCAAAAGCAAAAAAGCCAGCCAACATGTTCCTACATGACCTCAGAGCTTATTATTCAACAAGCCTGTGTGAAGTAGTAAAAAAATCATTGAACCAAACATGCAATTTATTTAGCTTATTTTATTTTAGGTGATAGTGTTTCTGTTTCTTCTGTTGCAGAGTGTTTTTATTGGCCCTCATATTTAGATTAAGCTATTATGGTAATCGGAGGCCTCATGTACAGAGGGTCTAAATGCACAAAGTGGCACGCGCCCCTTTCCATACAAAAGTTCAGATGTATCGATAATGAAATGTGTGTGGAAACGTCTGCAGCTCCATGTCAACTTTATAGTTGATGTACTCACATTTCTACAGGTTTTAGTCTACTGGCAATGATTAAGAGTGCATGCTGGGACAGTGTGAATAATGGGAAAAAATTACTGGTCACACTTGAGGTGTATACAGTCGTCCCTCGCTATATCGCTGTTCACTTCTTGTGGCTTCACTGTATCGCAGGTATTTTAAACCTGTTCTTTTATATTGTGTGTTCTGTACATTCATCTCATTGTCATCATCTTCATCGCCAAAGTGTTTAAGAACATATGAAGTGTTTATGAGTTTGGGAAGGGTTTATAAAGCTGTAAACGTATATAAATAATAAAGTAAATATAAAGTCGCTACTTGGAAGATTTTCACCTACCGTGGTGGTCTCTGGAACGTAACCCCCATGATAGGTGAAGGATCACTGTACTGTAACGTGAGATTTCCATCTAGGGCCATCTCAAATACAACTAGTGAGATTTCAATAGTGAATATTTTCCAAGATTTGGTATTTTTTTGGGCAGGAACTGAACAGGGAATGCAAACAAACCTAGATTTTGGTGCAACACATTCAATTGGGTAGGAGGTACACAGTCCATAAGAACAGAGGTAGTTTTTAATTTCATTATGTCTGAGGCAGCGCCGAGTGACGGATCCTGGCGAGCGGAGGCAACCAGGTGCAATGGCGGAGCCAGGGGGTGGCCAATGGTGGCCTTGGCCCCATAGATTAATCTTCAGCTACACCAATAATTGAGGAAACTATTGTTTTAATCAATATAAAAACTAGAAAACATAGTTTCCTCAAAATATAGGGGTGGTCGATTTACATATATATGGTGAGGGCTATGTTGGATTTTGACATGGCAACCTAATTTTTGAAAGGAACCTTTCTTAAATAAAAAACTGTAGTATGCTTTTTTATAACTGTTTATTGTTGTTGCTGTTGTCCATTGTTGTCATCATTCTTTGTTGAAATCAGGTCTCTCTTGTAAATGAGTCCTCGAGGCTCAATGGGATTTACCTGTATAAATAAAGGTTGATTGATTCTTACACTTAGATGCAGCCACACACCAAAATGGAAGTTAAATTATCAAGTCCACAACATGCACGGACAGACGAATGGTCGATATTTCCAATTCTCCCTTGTCTACGATTCAAAAACATTTAAATGTCAAATTGACTGAATGCAAACCACCCAAGTGTCTGTACATGAAGCCCCCAGTTCTTTTGAACTACACTGATGTAAGAGTGGATGATGACATTTGAACTTGTTACTTGCAGCACTTTGATTTATTTTCCTTTTGAGATCATATGCTGGTTTTAAAGAATCAAACTTGTGATCAGTTTTCAATTTATTATGCTAGATGTTAAAATCAGTTGTTGGTCACAGACTGAAAGCATCAAGATTAGTTCTCCAACAAGAGATGTGAATTAATTGATTCAAGGAAAGGGGTGGCAAAAAGGAAGCTGAGAAAGCTGATTGGTACTGGGAGGATGGGTAATGAAGTCAGGTTGCCATACCAAACTCTCCTCTCTTTCGTCATGGCTCGGCTACTCACACACACACAAACACACACACACACAAACACACACACACACACACACACACACACACACACACACACACACACA